>NW_028262358.1:11762500-12106305 GCF_047370975.1 Nipponia nippon | reverse complement strand
CCTTGGTCACAGAAGCACAGTCAGGTTAGTCCCATGCTTTCCCGGTGTCCTCTAGCCACACCAGTCTGTCCACAAAAATCAGATAGACCTGTGTCTATAAGCTTTTGTCTATAAGCTTTTGTCTATAAGCTTTTGTCTATAAGCTTTTGTCTATAAGCTTTTATAAGGATAAGCTTTGGTCCATCACAGAAAATTAATTCCAGCTGCACTGGCCTTACAGGAGCATTTGACCCAGGAGAACTAGGTGAGTATTTACAAGAGGGAGGCTTGCATTGGGATGCATTGTGAGAGGTCATAATTTGCACCACAATGCTGAGTGAAGGTGGTATTTTTGAATATGTAGGCAAAAAAGTTATTCCAGATTCAGACCAAAGTGTGTACGTGCTGCTGACAACAGCTGCAATCAAAAGCATTTGCTCTCTTTCGCAGGAGGAAAAAAAAAAAGCAACAATTTACTACTGTGTCCGTAACAAAGCTGAGCTTTACAGACCTGAAACATGCAAATCCTGCTTCCTTTCTAATCAAGCAAACTGCAGAACAATTTTAACATCAAATTTTTCAGGGATTCCTTAGTTTTACCCAAGCACAACCAGCCATCCAGGAGAGGCTGTACATCTGTGTTTAGATGTGGTCCCTCATGTCCTACTTCATCCTACTGTGCATGCTGGAGGTTGCCCAGGGACACTGGCAGGTGTAGTGTCTACTCCATTGTCAGTGCTTTAAAAAGTGTATTTTTATGAGGTTACTCCTTACACTGGCACCCCACTACCTGTCTCAACAGCTGGATAAAAAAATCCTCTTTTCCAGCAGGCCCTGTCAAAGCAACAACAACAACAGCAAAAGCCTGGGAACAGCATGTCTGGGTGCTGTTAGGAACCGGTTCCCATTAATTAATGTATAAGGTTGTACCAGATCATGACACGGGATGGTGGGGCATCAGGTGGATTTGCATTCTTGCTTGACAGCGTTGTTTTCTCCCATTTCCGCAGCTGTAAGCAACAGGTCCTGCTGAAAATGGAGAAAGAGATATAAATAGAATAAAATACATATAAATCTGAGAGCGACTGAGGTGCTTTTAAACAAGATCCCTCCCTTAAACCCCAGTGGGGACAGGGATGTACGGGGAGGTGTCCAGGCCCCCAGAGAGAGTGCATGGGGCAAGAGGGAAGGAGGCTGCCTTGGAGTGAAGCCTGAAGGGAGGATGTCATTGTGGGATGGAAGGAGAGTTGCTTCGTGGGATTGTTTTGTGCTACTGAGACTTAATTAAACCTGATGACTGACAGAGGAGATTTGAGTTTAGAGCTGGAGCAGTTTTCGTGCCATTGTAGCAGGCTGAGGCACACTGAAGCCCTGCAGACCCTGCCCCAGGATGGTGCTAATCTCACTGGTACTCATACAGGGACCTGTTAATTGGCAGCAGCAGGTAGGAAACCTCCCCAGGCTTAACGCTTTGCCCGGTGTGATGCACGGATTCAGGGAAGGTCAAGCCACCCGCATTCAGGGGAGCAGGGCTGGAAAATGAGTTCCTGCCTTACCCGTCGCTGAGGTTTTTAGAGTGTAGCTGCACTGCAGAGGCATCACAGTTAGGCAGCGGTTTCAAAATACGCTGTGCTCGGTGGCAGTGTCGGTTCTAGGTATTTTTCCCCCTTTCAGCTAATTTTTGAGGCTCAGCTGCCAATTGGATCAGGGAACATATTTGCATTAAAACACCTCCCCCCCCCCCAAGGTTTCACAACGCAGCCCCGTGACCAGTTGAGTCGGTGCGATTAGAGGAGCAGGCACGGCTGTGGGTGTGGGATTGGGAGGAGAGAGAAATGTCTTTCCCCCAAAGACAGCAGACCATTTCACCATGGTCTAAACTTTTCAGCTTTAATGTGTTTTTCCAGGCTCCTTAGCACCCAGTGTTATGTGACACACTGTTGTAGTTGATTTTTGTTTTCCTTTTTTTTTTTTAATTGCTTTGAAAACATATTGTTATGAAATCTCCCGTGCAGCGAAGCCAAGCTCCTGGCTGCCAGACGCTTAATTCTCCTTTCAAGCCTTGTGTTACTTAATGGACAAAGG
Organism: Nipponia nippon; assembly: GCF_047370975.1. Taxonomy (NCBI): domain Eukaryota; kingdom Metazoa; phylum Chordata; class Aves; order Pelecaniformes; family Threskiornithidae; genus Nipponia; species Nipponia nippon. The sequence continues at coordinate 12,104,241 of NW_028262358.1, read as the reverse complement.
TGCTTGCCGATTTAGGGTAATTCCTCCCTTTGCTGTAATCTTTCTACTTTGATGAACAGGACAGCTTTACTCAAATGTGAACTACATATATAAATATTTGAAGAGGAACGAAACGTGCAATGTCCCTCCAATGCACTGTGGATGGGGACATTCCTTCCAGACTCCTGAAAGAGATTTTGGAACAGCTCCAGGAGACTCGCTGCAGGTTTTCTATGGGCCTCCAATATTTAATGGCACTGCGCACGGGGAGCTCAGTACGTGCTGTGGATACTCATGCTGTTTACCAAACCAGTCGTGTTTATGGCTGTGCACGTCAGCTACTGAGTCTTGGTGAAAATGAGTGCTGTAAAATGGAAGTGCATAAATGTGTATTTTCGTGGATTGTGGGGACATGCTTACCCTGCTCTCTCTTTGCAGTAAAAATAGGTTTTAAATGACTGTGCCAGGTGACATTGAGATAATTGCTTTGGTTGGGCCTCTCCTTACATTGGATTGAGAATGCAGGTGCTAAAAATAGAAACAAATGGCATGTGTCCATTTTCTTCCTGTATAGGACAAAAAGCTGTGAGGTTCACAGTCCACATAAACTGTAAATCTGTCCACTGGTTGCTATTGATATGGCCACAATGAGACTGAAGACTGTACTCCTTGCTGCAACAGCATGCATGTTTTATTTCAGTAAGCATCCTCGGTCTCAGCGATTTCTCTAGTTTAATAGGGATGTTTGGCCAGGATTTGTAGTCTCATCAATTTAGCAAGTAAGCAAACAACACAAAAAAAGAGGGTAACTAATGAGTGAGTCATGCATGATTAGTATCAGCTCTGGAAGGCAAATTTCCAAAATCTGAAACTCTCGGAAACTTACTAAGGGAAGCACTGACAGACTAAAGCAGTCCTTGTCTTCTCCTGCCTGAATTCAGTAACAAAAGCTTTGCAGACCACCACATAAAACTGAGACAGCTGCAATTACCTTGCTTAAAAAGGAGAAAAAATTTTTTTAAAGTGATGTGGAACAGCATTTTTCAGCATGGCTGGGGGTTTTCCTCTTTTGCTTGATGCCATGTGGGAAAAAAACCCGAAGGAATGGATGTTGTCACAAAGATGTTTTGTAGCTGCAACCAGCAGCCCCTGTGGCTGTAGAGGCCGCCAGTCTGTAAAACTAATAGGTGTTTACCTCAGAAAACATGTTTTTGTTATTATAGGAGGGAGAGAAGGAGGCGCAACCTCACCTTCTCCTGCAAACAAAGCTGGCAGACATACATGTGTTGGTGTTTGCCTTTCTGCTGGGTCAAGTGCTGCTCCCTCCCGGTGGAAATGACCCCCAAACCAGATGCCCTCCTCTTGCGGGGAGACCCCGGGTGACATCTCCCTCCTGTGCCAACCGTCTGTGTTTTGCAGTGAGCTATGGGTGCCGGGGTGTTTTACCTCAGGAAAGGGGTGAGGCGTCGAGAGAGAACATGGCGGGCGGCAGGCGGGGCTGTGGGCGGGCGCCATGGAGGCGGGGTCGGGACGGGGCACTGGGCTCAGGGCCGGCCCCGCGGGGGCAGGGTGGCGAGGCGCGGTGCCTGCAAGCCGTAGGGTGGCGGGGGGTTGGTGGGGAGATTGTGTCCTGCTGGGGAAGGGGCCGGCGAGGCAGCGGTGCCGGGCTTCCTCCTCCGCCCGCCCGCTTGCCTCCTCAGGGACACGACGGTCCGACAACCGCGGGGACGACCGGGACCAGAGGGGGCGCAGGGACAACCCCCCCACCCCACGCCCACGTCCCACGTGCCCCGCCCGGCCCCACGCCGCCCGCCCCGCCAATCCGCTGCGCCGCCGGCCGGCCGGAGGCGGGGCTTCAGCGGGAGCGCCGCGCCCCCTGCCTCGTCCCCCCGCCCCGCCCCCCAGCCCGCCTACGGCGCGTGGTGCGAGCCGTGGGGGACTCGCGCGGCTGTTGCGGCGGCGCCTGGCGGGTAGGCGGGCGGTGCGCGCGCTCGTGCTCGTGTGGGGAGGCGCGCGTGACGAGCGGGAAGGCGGACGCGCGGCTCTGCCGCAGGGCAACAAGTGAGGCGCTTTCCGCCCCCTCCAACAGCCGGCCCGCCCGGCCCCCCGCCGCCGCCCCCCGCGCTTCGTTTGGGGTGTTTTTTCTACCCCCGCATCCCTTCTCCTCGCTCACAGCCCCGCCCCGGCCGCCGGGCCGCCGCGGGCTCGCACCTCCGCCCGGGCGCGGCGCGGCCGGCCCTGAGGAGAGAGCGGCGGCGGCAGCGAGCGCCGTCCCGCGGGGAGGCGGCGGGACGGGACGAGCCCTCCGTGGCCGGCTGGGCGCCGCCTCGGCATCGCCCTCAGGTGCGGAGCCCCCGCCCGCTGCGGGGGCTGGCGGAGCGCGGCGGCGGCGGCATGGAGCTCCGCCGGCCGCTGGGGCCGCGGTAGGGCGGCAGGCCGGCGCCGGGGGGAGGAGGGACCCCCACCGCGTACAGGCGGCCCGCGGCCGGACAAAAGCATGGTGGATGTGGAGGCGGCGGCGGCAGGAAGAACCCCGGCGGAGACCCGCGGCAGCCTGGCAAGGTACGTGCGGGAGGGGGCTCGGCTGCCGCCCCCGTCAGCGCTGCCTCTCGGGGCGGCGGGGATCGTCGCTGCGAAAAGGGCTGAGTGGGGGCGGGAGAGAAAAAATGATGTTTTAACTTAATTTTTACCTCCTCTTGTTTTCCAGGTCGTGAGGGTTTTCTTCCTCGTAGCCCCTAGCTTATTTGTATACTGACAGCTACAGGCTGACGGGGCGGGGGGGGGGGGAAACGGTCGGAGACGTATATATTTATTTGGGATTTTTGGGGCTTTGTTTTACATTTTTTTTTTTCCCGATGGGGGAGGTGACAGGCGGTGGAAAGGGTGGGGTTAAACTACGCGGACGCGACATCTACCCTGGCCCACAGGAGCGCCGGCAGCCGGCACATGTTGCAACAAACTCGGTGAGCGGAAGGCAGAGGCGCAGTCTGTTGGCATGGATGAAACTTAGGCCAGCTCAGCCGAGTTAAATGACCGTATGTTTGTCGTCGCTTTTTTTTTTTTTTTTTTTAACGTGGGGAGGAGGAGTTCATGCTGAAACGGTGAGCTTTTTCCAGAGAAAACCTGAGGCGTAGGGTTGCTGCAGTGCTGGGTGCTGCTGCAATCCTCTCCTTGGCTGGAGGAGAGAAGCAAAGGGGAGGACGCGGGCAGGGTAGCGCCCGTCGGGTTTTCTTCGGCGGTGGTGGCGGAGCTGGAAGACTCGCACAGCTCGTGGGGTCAGCTAATTAGAAGGCTGTAACCGAACAGGTTAATTATTAATACCTGCGCAGCTTTAGGATTTTGCTGTTACGGTACAGTGCTGAGGTGGTGGCTCTCAAGTATGCACTTTGGTGAACCTGAAAGGGGGAAAATGATATTTTTGCTAGAGTTGGCCTGAATATATTGTGTTCCGTCACGAGATCATGCTTTTTAGTCCTTTAAACTTCCTGAGATATACAGTGCCCCGCCAGGAGGGGACTTAAGGTTACTCGCCCTGATTGTGGCCAAACTGCAGCTCACAATTCATTAGTCATCCTGCAAAAATTTATGGTGAAAGTTACTTAAGTAACCCTTTAGTCTGACTTCCCAAAATGTTCAGTGCTGTTCGAGTTGATTATTAAACACTAACTTTCAGTTTTAACTATGTAAGTGAAGTTTACTTGGTTCAGTTGCTTTTTTCTGCCTGATTTTTTTTTTTAAATATAATTATTTTTGGCACAGTGAGTTTGGGCACAGAAGAGTTTAATCTGGCTGTGGAAGGATGTATGCATAAAATTACATGCTAAATATATAATCTGAAAGTTGTTGAGGAAAGATGATTATAGCGTTCGCCTTTGAGGAAATTTCTGGTTAATTATTCCTCCCCTGTCTTAAAGAGAGGCAGTCTCGAACTTAGTTCTCTTTTAAAGTTGCTTAAAAACGGTTTCATGTTCTTGCAGTTCCGCTTTTGCGTCAGATTTTCATGGTGTCACGGAGGGGTGTGTGTGCGGGTGGGGTGGGGGGAGCCGATGACACTCGGGTGAGTGGTACAGTTGGTGCTTTGTTCAGGTGAGGAACTGGCTGCTGGCAACGGCTGCCTTGTCACCTCAGTCACCCAGCCTAATACCTGTTGAAACCACTGGAGGAGTTGAATTAGCTCCGAATTATTACCAAATGCGTGGAGGAAGCAAAACAGAGAATCAGCTTTTCTAGTTCAGCAACTGTGATTTCTAGTGGTTTTTTTTGCCAGGCCGTGAACAACTTGAAAAGAGAATAGACTCTTTAAAACACAATATTGCAGTGGAGATGAATTAAAATACAGAATGTTTGTCGTACACTTAAAAAATATAATGCTCTCGGTTAGAATCGAAATCTTTTGGCTTAAAGGAAACCCTGATTTTGCTGATTGTTTTGAATGTGTGACTTTCTACCTGACATGTTGTGCAATACTGTTGTACAGCTGTGAGGAAGCTACAGACACTGCATAAAGTGATCAAAAATTAGAATTTGTTTTAAGTAATTCTGTCATCTGTAAACTGGTTTTGCTTGGATTTTTGCTTGTTTCTTTTCCCCATATACTATAAATAGACGAGGAAAATGAGGTACAGCAGCAAGGTAACACTGCTGAAGGGCCTTGTTTTGAAGGTCATGCATTAGGTGACTGGGAGTGCTAGCTAGCTGTCTGATGCCCTGTCTCATAATAGAGCTCGCTAATCTCCCTAGAGATTGTTCCTAATGAACACAATGTCACTGGTGGTCAAAAATTTTATTATTGTCTGTAAGCTCCTCCTAAACTTTTTAAATACTTCTGGGTAATGAAGATGCTGCTGAGGAGATCAGTATAAAAGTAGTGCTTGCTCAGAAAGGCTTTGACGAAAAATGAGAAGTGGATAAAGTGGTTTTGTATTCTGTGCTGACACATATGCAATTGTCTGCATGAATAAGTTACACTGTAGATGGAGGGAAAAAAATATGGGATTTGAGTCTTCATCTTCTTGCCTACCCATCAGACTCTTGGGAGAATGAAGTCTTTCAGAGGAGTACTCCTCCACGGTGACTTGTCAATGCCAAGAGCCTTAGCAATTGTCATTTTACTGCCACCTGGTGCAGCTATTTTTTTAGTGGGACTAGCTCCAATAGTGATTTTTCCTGTTGAGTGTGTGAAACCATTTGAAGGAGAACAAATGGTGGTGATAAAAGACAGTCTATGTCAGTGCCGATCGTATTGAAACATAGGATGTAGTCATCTGTCTCCTACCACAGCCAATATTGTCGTTATCACAGCAGTCAAGAAGCAGGGATGGCTTGTCATCGGTATGTGTACTTGACTGAAACCTGTATGTCCGTATTTCTCCAAATTAGCTAAAGGAGAGGAAAAAGATGTAACAGTATCAGTTAAAATCCTCAGCCAACTTCTTTGGTAGCGTTTTTCAGCAGATTACTTCATTTTTGACAAATAAATACGTGTCAAATTATCTTGTAAAATCTTTACTTCAGACAGCTCGTGAAACTTCACAAACTTAGTTACTTAATGGGCCTTTTCTGTGTGCTGTCAGACACAGGGTTTTGATAGAAAGTGACTGAGCAGCTCTGTCAGAAATGCATCAAGGGTTGGCATTCCAGATCTCTGTGTTTTACTGGATTCAGTTATGTTTCTTGCTGTAAAAAGCCCATTAATTTATTCTTTTTCAGTTGAAGCATTTGCACTCTAAATAGTAGAGCCTGGTAGGTTTCTTTGTAGGTTTGTCACACACTTAAAGCTTCTTAAACTGTGTAATTCTAAAACTTGCCAAAGGAGGGGTGGGGGTGGAGGGAGGCTATTGGCAAGAGTATACTTACTGTGGCAACAAGGTTTTAATAATCTGTTTTAGTTAGTTTGGTGTGGTTTTGTAGAAAGCACAGAATACAGAAAAAAGATGCATTTCATTAAAATAAGGAGACTTTTAATGTGTCTCGTTTTCATGTTAATGTTTCTGGAAAGCCATTAGAATTGATCACCTTCCAAAAGCTTGAAACCATTTTTGTCCCTTTCATAGGTTGTCAGTTTGGGATTTTTTTCTTAGTATGTCTATTTATTATATTTTCTGTTACTATACAGTAGAAGTACGTAAGTAATTTCGAAGGAAGTAGGCATCCATTTGCTTTTCAAATTCAAACCTTTTATGATCTTTTTCAGGTATACTCAATTTCAATTCCTAATGGGCATTTGTAAAATAACGTTTTTAATCAAAGTGTTAACAATTAATTTAGGAAGAAGGTGTGGCCATTATGGTTTTGTGCATGTGAAGTCACCAGATTAGTATTCGATGTTTCTAGTGCGTTGGTAGGCTATATTCAAACAAATGCTTCACATGGTTTAGAGAAGAATTTGTGCCCGTGAGTGCAGTTAACAAAAATTACTTATGTAGTCTCCCTGTTATGCCATGTTCTGACCTTACAAATGTATATTTAGATGTTTTTATCAGGCTGCTAATACTTTGCAGTTGCATTCCACAATCCTTTGCGCTTAAAAATCAGCAAAAAATAACCAAGAAAAGATGATGATGATATAATGAAATACAGGCTCTTCCCATAATTTTAGTACGGAGTGAAAAAGTCACTAACCGAAAGTTAGGGAATAAGTATCTTGGATCTGTTCAGGCACATTTTGCTTTTTACATAGGAAGCACTGACAGGTATCTTGGGCTTGATCCTGCACTTCTCTTGTATCGATTTCACTGGGCCTTTTAGGATTTAAGAGGCAAGTGAGTAAACCTTCCAAGTCTCTAGATCATGTAAAACCCAGTGAAAAGACTGGATCATTAAAATGTCTTGTGATGAACTGTGCAAAAGAACGATTGACTTGATGTCTCATGAGAAGCAATTAGCATTTAAATAAGGAAACGAATCCCAGCGTGTGATGGGTGTGGTGCTGAGATTTTTAAAAGGAGAATTGATGAAACAATTTCATCAGCAGTTGGTTAAGAAAGCTTTGTTGTTTGAGAGAAATACAATAGTAAGAGCTGAAAAGCATTTCACTTGGAACTAGTTTTGTTCATCTTTGTAAATAACTTCTGAAATTTAGCAGCTGCTTCATCTTAAACTCACAGAAAAGTTACTCTGAGAGTGGATTGACTCACTTAATTTGTAAGTCAGCTCTTAAATCAAATGAGCAAGAAATCTTGAGGTTTGGGATTTTTTTTGTGGGTGACTAATTTTATTCGTTTTCTAGAAAGATTAATTCTCAATGGTTTATTAACCACCAGAGGATATGCATATTTGTATGAAACTTACAGTAGCAGTGGGGTACTGAAAGTTTGTGTGCCCTGCCAAGGTGTGCGTGCATGTGGGGTGCTCAGCTTCCTGCTGCAGCCACCTGCCGTTCAGCTTGCACCCGGTTTCCTGCTGATAGCATCCTTCTGTAGGCTGGTTCCGAGGCACAGTGGCTAAGGCGGTACTCCTCTCTGCACCCCCAGTCTGTTGTGCTGGCGTAGCTGTTTGTGCAGCTGTGCGGCGAACTGAATTGAGGAACCAGGGGGGTTGAGAAATAACCTTTCTGTTTGCTTGTCTTTGGGGTTACATATAACGTCATACGGCAAGCTATGCAAGTATGGGAATTCATGGACTGGGGAAGGATGGGATTTTTAAATTCAGTTTAAGGAATGGTGCAGCTGAATGTCAGACTGTACCCTGAATTTAGAGCAATGATATTTTTTAATCTGATATTTGAATGTTAGCAAATGGTAATGGAAGGCTGTCTTTGGGATGGAGAATGTTATTGCAAACTTATAGTTCATTTACTTTCGAATAAAAACAATTAAAAGACATGCAAACCGGCTTAAAGCTGTTTACTCAAACCACTCTCAAATGTACTGGATACTTTGCATTGGTGTGCAGGTAACAGGTACAGAAGTTGTTCCTGCTTGGATTTAGAAGTCTCTAATCGGCTTAGGTGCTTATCCGCCATTAACAAAAATGGGAGTTAGCTGCTTAACCTGCTTAAAGATCTTTTTACAAAATCCTCCTGGTACTTATATGCATCTTTAGCTGCCTAAAACTGCTGGAGAAATTGTTCCATTTTCCTTAAATGTCATAGGCTGGAATGAGATCTGTATCTTAGGTTTTACAAGTTTGGAGGAGGAAAATGAACTTCCCTACTTAAAACCCCACTGATGTTCTGAACTTTAAATGAATTCTTCAGAAAGATGAAAAACTTTTTTCCTGTGCTTGTTAATTACACTTGAAACCAAAACCAATTAAAGGTGAAAATCTTTTCATGTATTTGCATTTTAAAATGTAGGTTTTGCATTCTTAAACATTTATTTAGTTCAGTACTATAAATTCAGAGGCAGATCTCAGAATTCTGACCTGCATATTCACAGTTTGAATTTGGTTGGAATTCACTTTTGACTAACCGCATAGCACTTGCAGGGAAACAAGTGGCTTCCCTGCCACTGGGAAGGCACTTCCCATGGCTGGGAAGGCTGTCATCCCACCTGTGCATCCCATTACCCAGCTGCTGGCTGCAAAGGCAGCATCTCATGGAAGTCATTGAAAGCCAGTGTCTGATTACTTTTAACCCAAAAACACAGAGTGGTCACTGGGGGTAGTAACCTCATCAGACATACCAAGTTACAGCATCCTTGCTTTTGAAACATAGTTTTTAGTAGTGTGGCTTATGTCTGACAGTTTAACATGGGCAAGAAGACAAAGCAGAGGTAAAATTTTGATGACTTGAAGTATGGTGCTTAAAGGACGGTTTTGTTAGTTGACTAAATAGTGAATGCTCTCTATGCAGACATAAAGGTGGTTGGAATATGGCTAAGGCAGTAGTAATTACTGGTTTTAAGATAAAGCTGGAAGAGATGCCAGGAGGAGATGAATTGTCTTGTTTGTGGAAATTATGGTTATCTGCATCTTGAATAGGTATACTAAATCACCTTTTTTAATTCAAATACAGCATAAAAGTAAGAAGTAAGACAGTGCCTCTCCAGCAGACTTTTAAAATGTCCATTGCAAACCCCAGTGATGCTTTCAATGTGTTAGACATTCTTCATTCTTTATTACCAGAACTAGCATTGGTCCACATGCTAACTATCTGGGAGGAAGGCAGTCCATTATCCACTTCCTTAGCTTTCAGGTAATTATGGGAAGATAACACTCCAGCAGACCGCACTAGGAGTAGCGGAAATGGGTGGGTCAGGCTAGTTCAATAGCTAAACAACTGACTTGATTACAAAAAGTATTAGACACATTCAGACCCCCGGGGTGTGTCTTGTTATGGTTGAGGTTGCCTAAAGGCTAGCTGCTTCTGGTGGACCAGTGCTGGTGCTTCTCTAGCCCTGCCTGTGGGACCTCTGTGGATGAAGGTGGGAACAAGATCAGTTGCGTCAGGCTGCAGTGGCAGCGTGCTGGTACATGAAAGCTTAAGCTGATTGAAAATGGGCTCTGCTGTGGTCTTGGCTTTGTGAGTCTTCCCTCTCCTGAACTGTAACTGGTGTTTGTGCAGCACAGCAGCAAGCAAATCTAGTGATGTGAGCCAGCTGAAAACTAATTGCTGCTTCATTGCTAGGTTCATCATCCTCTTTAGCTCCCTGAACTGACTCACCACAGTCAAATCAGTGCAAAGGTGGGATGGGACTGTGCAACAGGGGAAGGAATAAATTACAGGAGTGTGTCAGCCATGACTGAAACTGTTTTAAATGCCATGGAACTGTACCTGCCGACTTGTAATCGATGTGATGAATGACAATTAATTTTCTTCCAAGAAATATTTCTCTGCTGCCACTCAGTTAAACCTCTTCATTCTTTGTAATTTACTGTTCGTTCAAGCTGAAGCCTTCTCAAAGGTGTGTAAAAACTGAAGTTCGTAAATCAGAAGCTGGCAGGTCTGGGTTATTCCTAACAAATTGCACAGTGTCATAATTCTAAAGCTTGAACTGACCTTAGAATGACACGTGATTTTTTTTTTTTTTTTTTGGTATACTGGATTGGGGAAAAACAGGTCACTTTTACTACCATGAGCCCTCAAATACTGAGGTATTAAACTTTTAATATTAGTTTTTATAGCAAGTTGAGATCTTACCCTTGGTTGTCAGTGTGAAATCTCAATTACTAAAAAAACCCCAAACCAACAACCCAAATCCTTTTTACCCTTAAAGAAACTAAACTTTTTTAATCACAAGTTATTTTGCATGTGCAGTTAGGAACACCTTCATAGATGTTTAGTGTGGCTGCAGGTATGTCAGTATATGTGGTGTACATGTGGAGCTTTTTTATCCTTTTTTATCCCTGTAGAAAATCATGGCCAAACTCAAGTAGTTTATACCAGTAGAAAAACTGGAATATACATTAAATCTGGGATTGAGTTTACAGAAGACTTTTCATAATGACCAGAGGGCTTTTCTTGCATATACTGTGGTCTTCTATAGGAACACTTGAAACAATTCAAATATGAACTGAACATTCTTTCAACCAATCCAAGGATATAATTTTAACAGGTAAAAAAAATATTGAGGCCTAACTTGCATTGAATTCAATAGGTACACAATATTTAAATATCTTCTTAATTAAACCCAGACCTCTTATGAGAGACACCTATAATAACTTAAAATATAGACAGGGTTGGGATGATCTGAGTGATTTACTGGCAGCTGACTTTCTAATTAAAAATGGATGAAAAAGTAGACCACTCTCCAGTTGAAGGTTTTGTGACTTTATCAGTTTGCTTCAGGGCTGGAAGTGTTCAGTTTGAGACAGTGAAGATCTGGTGGTATCTCTTCCATCTGCAAGTATTCTGTCAGGCAGGAATTTCACACGAACTGGTTCTAATGAAGTAAAAATAAGTTTTTGTTGTCCTGAATTACTTTGTAAAGATAACTTGATGCAAACTTTGTGGGTGTTGCTGCAATATTTCTAAGCAGCAGTATAAAGTCAACAAAACTTTCGTTTCATAGATGTAATTTTAAATGGTGTACCTTAACAGGCAGCATTCTGGTAACTTCTCTTTCCTGTTTGAGGAGCTAGAGGGAGGGAAACACCTGGAACTAGTCAAAATGGTGACAGGAAACATAGCAGTAGTATAACTTACCCTGAAGATTTTGGGATTCTGCTATTTGGAACTTACCATTCAGCAATAAATGAAAGGACTATTCCGTCTTAATACCACAGTTTGAAGCTAATGTCAGTAGTCTCAGGACAGCAGTCAACTAGGCTGTTAGGAGTAGGGAGTTTTGGATTCATTATGCTTTTACAAACTTTAATGTAGCAGCGATTTCCCCACCTTTTTGTAGCAGCTTCTGACAAGTTAACTTCTTGAGTTTAATCTTAACATAACTGCTTTGAGCAATGCATTTTAAACACTGTGCGTCATCTGATTGCTTTGAGAAGCAAGACTTTGCAGAGAATAAACCTGCTGACATGAGGTGGTAGTAGTCTGAGAAATTTAAATGTTTGTAGTGCTCACAGATCCCTTCACATAGCTGCAGGGTCTGTCTGCATTGCACCTAGAGGAATTGGCTTCAATGATAATCTGATTGTCTACTGACAAGCTTATAGGATGGTGTTCTTACCTGATGAAGACTGACTCTTAATTCATGTGATTTGGAGTCTTGGTGAGATTTGGTGATGGAGTGTGGTCAAATTTGCCTTATGCTGTAGAAGAACCTTGTTGGAACATGTTCACTTGGTTGTGGTTGTGACTTGGATGAGGCTTGAGAAGCTGCAACTGGAGCCTTGGTGTTCTTTTACTTCAGAACTGTAGTTTGTGTGGGGTGCATGATGACTTTGTTGTCTTTCGTGCCTTCCTTCTATAGTTATTGCACAGTTTTCTTGGAAGCAGCTCTGTGGATCATAGGAAACAAACGAGGTGGTATAACTAATATAATAAAGCCATTTTGTGTGTATTTACATGGTGCCAGATGACAGAGACTATCTGCCTGTGTGGAGAAAAATATTTACCTGTTCTGTAGTTAAAATAGCAACTTCTATTCTGTAAGCCAGCTGTGGTTCACAAAACTGCGCTGTGAATTACAATTCTAGATTGTATTTAGAGAAAATGCCCTGTATTTTATGTACCACTGCACTTAAAATTCTATAAAGCATAGTTACGTTCTTTTGCGTTTCTAAGACTCGTATGTTGTGTAATAACCTTCAAGAGATGTTTTTGTAAAATCATTTTTATTTATGAAGTAGTAAATGCAACGGTGATATTAATTTCCACCTTACGTGCTGTTTGAGGCTATTCCTTAATTGCTGCATTCAATCCACCACAGGAAAGAATCCAGATAGGCTTCTTGGAATGTCACGTTCATAATATGGTAGCTCGTATGAGTGAGAAGTGAGCTGTTCAAATATGGACTATTGCTTTAGTGCTTGATTAAAGTCAGTCAAAGTTTAGATATATGTTCTTTCATTTTCACTGTAGTTTTTCCTTGGCTGATGGCAAAAGTTTGGGTTGTTGAAAAGAGTTTGCGGGCCTCATTTCAATGATTAAAACAATAGGCCTGTGAGTACAACATTCTAAAGGTTTTTATTCAAGCCAGTTAATTACCATTGGATTGAATAGCACATGTTCTTTAGATCAGCTTGTCTTACTTAAGTATATTAGCCACTAAAGAAAAAAAAATTAAAGAGTTTCTGTAGGATACTAGATTAAATGCCACATGGAGTGAGACGTTTTCTGTGTGGGGAAATTGCAACAGTTTGTATCTTTCCTTTTTTTAACACCATTTCAGTTGGAAACTAGGGTTTTTCACCCATCTGTGTGCAGACATATGGTTGTTCAGCATATTTTTAGAAGCTGGGTCTAAGCTCTTACCCCTGTGACTGCAAATGTGATGTGCCAAATGAATTGAGAGTGAATGGTGCAGTTATTTCCTGAAGTCTGTAGGTAGCTCCAGTGTTGCTGCTGCTGCAGAAGTTTTTGCTGTAATTGGGAGGGGGTGGTGCAATGTAGAACTCTGTGAAAACTACCAGTGAAGCTGAGAGGCATTATTTCAAAGCAGGAACAAAAGCATATTTGAAAACCCTTCTGTAGGAATAGGGCTACAGGTGGGCTATCAGAAAAGGAGGGACAGCGGAGAGCTTTGTCGCTACGCCTAGGGTAACTCCAATGCCTGAAGTTTGGAGATTGTTTTCTTTCATGTAAGAGGTGTCAATCCTTCTGTGTCAGTTTCAGACTTGAAAAGATAGTGTTGAGTTTGTAACCTATAAGATAAACCGTTGGTAGAGTTCATGAGGCCCCAAGTTTATTATCAAAGCTACTTTGTGAAGCGGCTGAGTGCATGGACAAGAGTTAGGGGGAGTGGAAAATGAGGAGTAACAAGGAAGCAGCACCAAGTGTAGCACAAAACTGGTGGAACCGTCTATCATTCCATGCAGTGTATGCTTCATTCCCTTAAATTGTAGGGCATGGTCCATGAGGAATCAGGTTAGTTAAATGTATTATTAGGAACATTGAGGTGTCAGGTCCAGTTAATCTCATTACCAGACAGCCAAAATAAGTGTTGATTAGTGATAATTTTAGTGGTAAAATTTGTGGGTGCTGGAAGCTGAATTGAGAAGATCCAACTTCATATGGGTCACAAGACAATGATGACTTCCTGAAAAATTAAATGACAGAAGCTCAGTATCACCCACCTGCCATGAGGGTTTTGGACAACTAGTTATGTGTGTGGATGTTCTAAATGAGAAAGCTTTCTAAGCTAATGGGAATATGCCGAGATGTGTGTGGGAAAGTGTTCTTTCTCAAATTTTGTGGTTATTTTGGAAGTAATTCTCCCTCCTTATGTTTAGCAAGACTGAGTATGCTGTCTGGCTTGCGCCTTATCCCAAGCCCCATTGATATGTAGCTCTAAAAAAGTCTCCACAACTTCTTATTCGTGAGCTTTAAGTACTAAATGCCTTTTTTGTTGTTGCCATATAAAAAATTACCTAAGGCGGGGGGTGGGGGGGGTGGGGAAGATAAGGTTACTCAGAAGTGCAAAATAGTTCCAGAAATCAATGACTAGGACTTCTTATTGTGGCAAAGAAGGAACAGCGGACAGATAAAGGTTTGTTATATAGCTGGTATGGCAAATGTACATAGAGAAAATAACTGCAATTTTTTTATGTTGTATTTTCCGAGGGTTCCCGTCCTGTGTGGTAATAGAAAAGCAAGTCATTCCAAGTTCTTGCTGTGTGAAACATTGAGGAATTCATCACCAGTGGAATTCATAAAAGTTGAAAATACAAACGGGTACCAAGAGGGATTGGACAAAGTGAGATTAGGTTCAACAACAGTAATTAAGCATGGTTCAAATGCAGCTCCTAGCCCTGTAATACCTTACTACAGAAAACCAGGGGAGTATTACTAGAGAAATGCCTCACTGTACCGTTGGGTTTTTTGGGTGTGGAGTTTTTTCAGTTTTGCTTTTGGTGGTGGTGGTTTTTTGTGGGTTTTGTTGTTTTGTTGGTTTTTTTGGGTGTTGGGGGTTTTTTTTGGTTGGTTTTTTTTTTCCTGTTTTTGTTTTTAGCAAAATGTGCTGAAGGTAACTAGTGGGAAACAGAATGTGAAGTTAGATTGGCTTTTATTCAAACTGTTTATAGTTCTTTATGCCTCAGGCTGCGTTTTAGGAAAATACAAGCACATCCTTTCCCAGTCTTGCTATTTTATTTGGATCTTGAAATTCCATGCCCAAGTTGCACTGATGTATTTTGGTATTAAAATACTGGAAGAGTAGTATTTCTCTTAAAAGGAAATAATATGCTGAAAGATGGCTCAAAGCAGGTGTATGCAGTTCATTAAAACTAATGTTAAAATAAAAATTAACTGCTCTGAATTTCATTGCACTTAGATGCTTTGTGTTATCTTGGTAACTTTCCTCCAACTGGAATATTGTTTCAGACTGTGGTGTTTGAAGAACGCAGGCAACATTGATTTATTCAGTGGTAACCACTGTGACACGCTTCTGCAGAAGCAGAATGCCGATATCTGTTGAATATTTTCCTGTTTTTAAGATGTTCTTCATTACTATTGTGTAAAAGTGGACTTGTGTAAAGTTCTGAGGGGAAAAAAGAGATACGATTGTGTGTGGTTAGAAAAATAGTGTTCAGGTTTTTTAAAGTTGGAAATCGCACATACTTTTTATAACAGCCTGGGGCTATTAACAACATCTTCACATTCTAAAACTGTGTTGTTGCTCAATCCAGGAATCTCTTTTGACTCACTGAACAGAACTGAGGTATTAGAAGAACTGATGCATGTCACAGGAGGTTAGAGGGACTGCATATGGCTTGTGATGTGTTTAATAATAATAATTTTTAAAAATTATCTTCAGAACCATAGTGTCAGTATTGCATGCGCTATTGCTAGAACTACCAGAAGTTGTGCTACATGTACAACTGCTATAAGGGATATCAAGCTTCAAAATGAAGTTACATGGTGAGATCCAAGTCTGCCATAGCCCCAGTTATAGCTAGTCTCTGCAAAGAGAGAAAGGTGGTAGTATCTGTTAAATACCTGAATTACAGGTTTGTTTTGCCAAATTCCTGATAGTTCAGTCCTGAACCAGTAGAGTGGTAGGTGTAGTACCTGCAGGGAGTAAGGATTATATTCTATTTTGTCAGCCCCAGTAAGTAAATGGACTTCTAATGCTTGGCTTTGGCAGTCAAATAATGTAGACAGGTTACTCAGCCCACTTAGAAAATACAGCATAACTCTTGTCCTCAGTAGAAGACACAAGTATTTGCAGTTAAAGGTCATGGCTTCTGTCAGACTTCAAGGAGGGGAAAAACTTAGGTGTTTTACCTTGTGTCTGCATGATCTGTTCAAGGACTGGCATTATATATGACTGTTTGCACCAGGGTATAAGTATAATGTTGTCATTGCTGTGATGCTAGATAGCCTCTTGTTAGAGGGTGGAAGGGATTATGGATCCAGTACCCAGGCTCAGTTCCTGGTGGGTTGTCATCCGTGCTGAAGAGGGGAGATACGTAGCTGCTCTGGTGCTTATCTGGTGTGCATTCTCTGGTCATTGTTAGTTTTCTGCTGGGTTAGTGATGTGAACTGATTTCCAGAAAGGCCTGGCAGAGCACCAGAGCCAGTGCTAGGGAGGGATTGGGCCTGAGTTCTTGGAGTCAGAAAGGGAGGAGGAGAAAGTCTCCATCAAAAGGAGGGGTCAGGCAATTAGATCGGTTCAGCTTCTTGTGGATCCACAGCCTGGAACTGCTGCAAGAGGCGAGGGTTGAGGCAGGTAGTCTGGTTAAACGTATTGTTTTTCTTTCTTTCTGGGGTTCCATGAGCGTGCCTAGGTTTGGTTTAGTGCCTTGAAGTACGGATTTGCTACTACGGCTGCACCTGCTGTGGAGCACTTTGCTGGTGCAGGAATGCTCGTGTCAATAAATGCAATGCGGGAAGGAACAGCACCTGAGGTAGTCTGCATCATGTTATCTGATCTTCCTTTCCCAGGGGAATTGTTAATTGTCAATGCTAAATATTCAAGCTGTTTTAAGGGAGTTCTGCTTTGGGTGGTTTGCTTAGCTGCAAATCTGTATGATACATTGCTGCTGTTGAGACTGGTCACTGGTAGTCACAGCTTACTTTTACTGCTGTTGAGCTTTCATGTTGAGATCTGAGAACAATAAATATTCATAAGTAAAAGCATAAAAGAAGAATGTTTTAATAGCAAAAGACTGGTCTTGGAGTGAAGAATTGATGTTTGGTACATCTAGAAACACCATTTAAGTTATTTTTAAATAGAACTATAACCTTGAAAATGGTGGCTGTCTTACCTGTCTTTTGCTCCCTGAAACTTTCCTTCTTTATGTAATGAACAGGAATACTGCATTTTCTTCATCTTGCTGGAAGAGTTTGTGGGTATGCCCTTGCTGTGCAGTGGAATGCAGCACGGGTCACTGTGCTACCAGAGGCTATGCTACCTTTTGAATGCAAGCTAACACCCTTGCACTGTTCAGGATTGCGCTGTGTGAACCTACTTGCTGACCTGAAACTGCTTGTAAAGATCCTTGCTGAGTATTGATGCATTGCATCATGCCCAGTGGTGTTTTTGATAAAATTTAGCCCTTTATTTGAAAGGGAAATGATGGAACCCTCCTGCAATAACAACAGTAATGCCTTTTCAAGTGTTAAGTTTTAAATATTCACCAGCAATCTGTCCACTTACGTAATTTATCGTGGACTTCAGTACTTAAGAGCAAGGAAGATGACTCTTCCGTCAGTATTAAGACACATGAGGTAACAGTTGCTTTCCCTTTTGTAGCTCCCTTCTGAAGACTTGTTCTGCAATTTCATGCTATAGGTATACTCACATTGCAAGGGGGAGCTTGGGATGGATATTCATCTCTCTACAGAGACTGAGACAGTGTGTAGAGTGCTGCAGAAGAAGCTTCAATGTACAGCAATTGGGCATCTTAGTAAGAGGCTCCACTGGATAAGAACTTAAATTAAGCATCAATAAAAATCAACAAATATGATCAATATTTGGTGTATGAATGTATGGTTATTTGATACTTGGGTTGCTAACTAGAAACCTGGAATAAAAGAAAGTTCCACTCATTTAGGAAGGTGGCATTCCTGAAGTTGTCTTATGATCTCTCAGTTAATGTGTAAGCAAGCAGTTAATCCTGTGATATTTTAAACACTCAGTGGGTGTTTTGTTGAATATAAGCAGACTGAAATAAGTTAGATACAAACTTGATCTGACTTCTCAGGAGAGATGATTTTTTTTTTTGTTGCTTCATTGGTAAAATTGGTAGGATTGACTGTCAAAATTTATCCATTTGCCACTTGCTTTCACGCTTATCAGTGCCATCTGTGTTTTGATGACCTTTCCAAAGGAGCACCTGCCTGTCCTACGTTGAAGGTTTTTTACTATCTATGGTAACATCTCCAACTCAAATCAAGTAGCACCTTGCTTAAAAACTGTAGGATAGAGAAACTACTTCATAGTTCTGGGCGATGTCCAGCATCTGCCAAAATCTGGATATTGAAGCAAGTTCCAAGTCTTCAGAATTCCTGTTTGGATTGATTATAGGCTGCACTCAGTGACTGCAAATCTAGGTGTGTTCTGACATCTTGCTATAGAGGACTAGTTAGTGCACCATCTGAATCCACTGTGTTTTGTTGTCTCTATCCTAGAAAGGATTGCTTTTTCTGAACTTCTAAATATACTTTGCTTTTTTAGCCACTTTGCAACATTTGTGTCTTTCTTTTGCCTTTTTGTCTTCTATAGTTAAACCTCAGTTAGAGGTTTAAGCTTATTTTTGTGCATAGCAGTGTCTTAGTAGCATCACAAACTAACTTTGAAGTCATTACAGAAAATCAAGTGTTGTAACAGGGCTAATCAGAATTCTTCTGCAGGATCCTAGCTCCAATGTGAGAAGTTCAAACTGATGAACCATGTGTGCCCTTAGTTAGGGGCTGGTACACTTAGATATACGTGTTCTTGGTTTTGACCTTGAGCTTGGTCTCCTCCAGATGTAACCCCTGTCTTTTGTCAGGGGGTATCATGGCCCCTGTTTGTGTAAATTCTTGCCTCCAGAAAAAAGTGTCTCTTATCTGATTAATTGCTGGAACTGGACAGAGTGTGCATACTCTGTGTTCAAGAAGCGTTTGGACAATGCTCTTGGATATATGGTTTAACTTTTAGGTTGCCCTGTGAGGAGTCAAGAGTTGGACTGGATCCTCATAGATGTCTTCCAGCTCAAGAGAGTGATTCTCATTTCATACCAACACTTCTATACTTCTGAATAGGTTCCCTGCAGACATTTGGAATACATCCACTCTTGAGATAAAGCATAAAATAATACTGTTTAAAAACAACCTGTGAACAGTTTCTCACTGTGGTGCATTAATGTTATTTGGACTTAAAGCTTTTGGGGCATTTGGAATCTTTTCTTGTAGCTTATGACTTCTTTTTAATACCTGTTTTCTTCTTTTGGGGTTTATCTTGTTTTGTTGATGGCTGTGTGGTTGCATAGTGAAACTCTCTTTCTTCCCAGGTTCTGCTGGCTTGCCTTTTCCATCCATCTCTTGATCCCAGTGCTGCTTTTGTGGTTCCATAAATCTGTTCCCTTCTATCAGTACCTTAATTTTGACTGCAGTAAAGTGTGAGAGTGGAGTGGAGCTGGAGAGGGCAGCTCCCCCGTTTCTGCAGGATCAATCTTTCTAAATACTGCATCTGTAGCAGAATCTTGGTTTATCCAGAGTATGGTTAATGTTAACCCCTTTTTTTCCTAGCCACATGGATATTTTCTAAAGGCTTTGAACAAATGGACTTAATGTATGCAGTGATACTGATGCATAACTGTGCAGCTGGAAGTTGCATAAGCAGAAATGTCATGATTTATACAAACTTGAACTGATTGCTGAAACAGTCTTCATATCAGTGTAGCTGAGAAGTTGAAAACAGGCGTTGAAAAACTGTGTGTCAGATCGTCTTTGAGTGTGGGTAACTCTCTTCACCTTACCCGCTGAAGCTGGAATAAATTTCTGCAGGATTTTCTGTTCCAGAGGCTCTGTGTGTACTGTGGTTTGCTTTACCGATATATAGTGTTTACCCTTGCATTCTGCTTTTTCTGCCAGCTAGTTAAGTGTTCTAGCGTTTTCTTTTTTAACGCCTAAAGCAGCAGGAATTTTTCAAATAGAGTATTGCTTTGTACTGATCATCTCAGTTCTTCAACAAAACTCGTGTAAAAATGCATCAGAGAGATTTAAGGATGAACCAGGTCACTTGTAGTTTGTTTTTGGCTTCACTAACAGATCTTCTGTTCTCAGCAGTGAAAGGAGGCAGCTGGGAATTTTTGTAATATTAATGCTGATAGAAGAAGCTATTACTGGAATAAGAGGAAGCTTTTGTGATCTGTCCAGATCACTGTCGCTAAGCTATAAGTAGGAAATGGGCACTGTCTTGTACTCTACGATGCTGCTCCTTAGCAAGCTGCCCAGCACACAAAATCTCCGTCATGCTGGCACTTTGATCAATCACTGCAGTGTCAGCAAAGCAGATGAAGAAATGAGATTTGCATTGAGATATGGGCTGTGGGTCTTTACTCTGAAGAGAGGAGGAAAAAAAACCAACAACAACAACAAAAAAAACCCCAAACCACAAAAACCCAAAACCCCCACAAATGCAACACCCACACACACACCCCCGCCCTGCCATTGTGCTGAAGGATGTAATACTATGTTTTGTAATAAATCCAGTTAACTTACTGTGAAACTGCTGCACTGGCATCCTTTTATCAATTTCTGTTTTCAGGTGTAATGATTAAAGCTAATACATATTAATTGCAAAATGGAGGATTCTATTTCAATTTATAGAAATAGCCTTTCTGAAGTCTGATTGTTTTCTATTTGCTTCTAGTTCAGGAATCTCGATCTAATGCTATCAGTAAGTGTTTAATACAACCTGTCTTTGTCTAGTTCAGAAAAAGGACACTTTTTTTTAACAAAGCAGTTTTTATCCCTTTTTCACTTGGTAGCCCTTAGTATTGGTTTGATATTCTTAATGAGTTATATTCTTAACGAATTGATAAAAAGCACATGTAGATAGCTTTTAATTACAGATGAGAAGAACGCTTTCATGCAAAATTGGGGGGGTGTTAAGTCTTAAAACTCTTATTTGTATTGACATCAAATGTCACTTGTTACCTGTCTCTTCTCAGAAGTATTAATTTTATCACCAATATTGGATAGCTTTTTAAAAAGGAGACTGAAAATTATACTGGAAGTGTTTACATGTGGGACTGATAGCATTTACTGTGCTTTATGTGATGGAACCAGTGTCGTCTTGCCAGACTGGTACTTTTCCTGATGAAAAGTTCTACCAAGTTTAACCATAAATGGAGATTTTTCTGTGTAGGATCCCTGTCTCATTTGCTGCAGGGAATTGCAAGGCAACAAGTGAAAAACAGGAAGATTAGGGAGGATCTTGTAGTTACAGAATTTGAATACTTACCCAAGAGACTTAGTGATTTGAAGGATTTTAAGTGATTGAAAATAAAGTTATTTGCAAATGGTGTCTCATTGTGTTCAGAACAGTCTCAGGTCAAGCATCCAGATGACTTACAGAGGTGTTGAATACTCATAGCTTAGTAGCTGGGGGCTGTGGACAGATGAGCTGTGTAGTGCTACATATCCTGGAAAATCAGGCTTCGGCTGAGCTCTTGACAGTCCTGTGTTTGTTAGCTATTACTAAGGGGGGAGCTTCTTGCCCAGTTGTCTCGGGAGTCCTAGGATCATAGGTCAAAACCCACGTCATTTGTTGTTCTAGTGAGAAGCGCTGTAGAGGACAGGGTAGATCAGCACTGATCTGCGTGCTGAACTGTGTGGAATAGTACAAAACACGGGACAGCTGCTCCTCCAGTATTTTTGTCTGTATTGAAAGGGAAGTGAAGAAAAATCATATATAATGGTCTGTTTTGAGTGGAAGCTGCTGTGGCAGTTGAAAGAGGAAGATAAAGTTTCTTTGAACTCTGTGTGGCCAGCCAGTACTTTCTAACAGTTCAGCTGTTTAGCTTAAATAATGGCACTGACCACAAAGTATGTTTTTGTGTTTGAGGTATAGAAGAAAACTACTTTAAAATTGGAACAGTAGACTTCATAGCTGGCTGAGAACAGGATATTCAATAAAGTAGATCTGGCCTGAGTGTATACTAGGATAAATATGCAGATGGTACATGAGGTCACATGAAGGGAGAACAGGGATTTTGTGCATTGTTTCTAGGAGTGGCTTTTTATTTAAATTCAAAAATACCCCCCCTTTGGATTTAATGAGAATGCAGGGGTCAAATGAGAAAAAAAAATGACTAATTGTTTACCTGCTGCTTTCTTACTAAATTTTGTGTTTAACTTGCTGAGGAGTAAAAGAAAGTAAGACTGGTCAAACCAGAGGATATGAGGGGTCAGTCTAGCTCAGGTGTCTGGTGATGGCTGAAAATAAAATGAAAAGAAGAGCAAGTACAAGGTGTACTTCTCAAGTGACTGCTGTTGCTCTGTGACTTCAGGACCTCTGAGGCAGCGTTTACTGCTGGGCTTTTAACAGTGATTATGAATCTTTTATTTCATTAGTTTTTTCTGGCCTTCCAATAATTGTTTATACTCCTGGCAAATGAAAGCGTTTTCAACAGTAAGTTCTGTATCTGACTTAAATGTAGTCTTACTGACTTTCTTATTCATTCTGAATTCTTTTCTAGTCTTACTTCCTGATTTAGAATAGCTTGTTAAATTTTGTGTAGCTTGTAGCTTGATATCCCCCTGGGCTAGTAAACAGTTTGATAGGCACTACTTTAGAGGAACACACTGTTTTCATGTTGCTCCTAGTACTGTGCACCTTTCATTCTGACAGCTGTGGAAGAAAGAGGGATTGATCCATTTTCTCTCTCAGTAAAAACTGGAGATGGGTCACAATAACCTTTGCTACAAGAAAGAGAGGTACGCGTACTATTCCTGCTCTTGCATATATGGGAAACCTCTCCTTTTTTGATTTCTCTTCGGTTTCTTTTTCCTTCCTAGGAATAATTATACTTTCACTTTCTGCTGCCATTCGTTTCCTTTTCCAGTTGGAGGAAAAAAAAACCCAACAAAATTCACGTTCTCTTCTATCTCCAGAGACCTGAATACCAGCAACGCAGCTGGCCAGTTTTGTCAGCCTCTCTCCCAAGGAACAGCCAAGTTAAATGGACAGAAACTGATTGTATGCTTTAAAATTCAGCTCTGCCTGTTACGTAGTTGGAAGGTATAAGAGTGCAAGTATAAAAGCCTGAAACTTAATTGAAAAATAACTGACCTTATCTTACAGGAATTTATTCTATACCCTTAAGTTTACCTTACTAGCAGAAAAAAAGTTTCTCTGCCTGCCTTTGCCAAGCTGAGGGCTCAAATTCTAATTATTACACAGTCAGGTGTTTAAGGGAGACTTAAATGAGGAACAAAAACTGCTGGCTAATTTAGACCACTGTGAAGTGCTGTGTAAAATTCCTAAGCAGCAAATGGAAATTTTACATTCTTACCAGCTTCTTGTTTGCTGATGAAACCCCAAACCCCTACTAGCTGTAGGTATGCACGTATTAAAAGTTTTTGCCTTTTTTTTTTTTGTATAGGTAACCTCTGGTTTTAGGCTACTAACTTGCACGTTCTTGGTCTGAAAGTAGTTTGTATTTTTATGAGATCAAGAACTTGATAGAAAGAAGGCTAAAATTCTGTCATTGTTTTCTCTTTCCAGATATGAGAAATGAGTGTTGGACGCAGAAGATTAAAGCTGCTGGGAATTCTGATGATGGTAAACATTTTTATTTATGTGATTGTAGAAGTCTCAAAAAGCGGCAGCCAAGAGAAGAATGCAAAAGGTCGTGTTATTATACCACGCAGCAAATTCTGGAGAAAATATACTCCTCACAAAGCTTATTGGAACAAACAGCAACAGAAGCTTGAACTGCTGTACAACCCTATTCTTTCCAATATGACTGTGGATGAGAACTTAGTTTCTAACTCAAGTGTTCTCAGCTCCTGTGACCCTGACCCGTGGGTACCTTCAGAAGTTAGTGACTTTGCAAACTTGCCAGACAGGTTCAAAGACTTTCTGCTTTATTTGAGATGTAGAAATTACTCACTATTAATGGATCAGCCAAACAAGTGCAAGCATAAACCTTTTCTGCTGCTGGCTATTAAGTCACTTACACCCCATTTTGATAGAAGGCAAGCAATTAGGGAGTCCTGGGGCAAGGAAATAAAATCAGGGGATGTGACAGTCAAAAGGGTCTTCTTACTTGGACAGACCCCACCAGAGGATAATTTTCCTGATCTTTCAGACATGATAAAATTTGAGAGTGAAACCCACCAAGACATTCTCCTCTGGAGCTACAGAGACACTTTCTTCAATTTAACTCTCAAAGAGGTGCTGTTTCTTAAGTGGGTCAGCAGCAGTTGCGCAGATGTCCAGTTTATTTTTAAGGGTGATGATGATGTTTTTGTGAATACCCATCAGATCCTGGATTACTTGAAGAGCTTATCAAAGGACAAAGCCAAAGACTTATTTATAGGCGATGTGATCAAAGATGCTGGACCTCATAGAGAGAAAAAATTGAAGTACTACATCCCAGAAAGTGTTTATGAAGGTTCGTATCCTCCATATGCAGGAGGCGGTGGGTTTCTGTACTCTGGTGATCTGGCATTAAGACTGAATAATGCATCTGACCAGGTACTCCTTTACCCTATTGATGATGTTTATACTGGAATGTGCCTTCAGAAGCTTGGGCTTGCTCCGGAAAAACACAAAGGCTTCAAAACATTTGATATCGAAGAGAAATACAGAAATAACATATGTTCTTACACAAACTTAATGTTAGTACATAGTAGAAAACCTCAAGAAATGATTAAGATTTGGACACGCTTGCAAGATCCACACTTAAATTGTTAATGTGCATAAGTGTCTTAAGTCCAAATAACTTTCCAGGTTTGGATCTGACTTTCTTGGTGGACCATTGAGGCTCTGTTCAATAGTTTAATTTTCTCTGGAAACTTTTTCCTGTACTTTTGAAAATGAGAATAATACTAAATTTGAGGGGATGGATTGAAGACTTGGTCCTGACTTTTCCACTGTCCTAGTGGTCATTATGTTTCAATATTCATCTTAATTTTAAAAAGGACTTACAGGATGTAATTAGTTGTCAGTGACTGGTTAGCTGTATTGGAAACAGGGATTGCCTACTACAATGCATCTTTCATTAATTGTGATGGTGGAAGATAATTTTTTCCTTGAGTAGTGTTTGTGTGTGGAAACCACTGTAAATTGAAAGCTCACAAATTGGAGGAATGTAGTTTTACTTTAAGTATGAAATGCTCTTATGAGACTTTAACTATTGATTTTCTTAATTTATAGTTTTCAGTCTTTTTGCACCCCAGAACAGTATTTTCTCCTTTACTTACGATCTTTTGTGCAAAGCGTGCCTGTGTCTGAAGGATTTACTCATTTATTGGATGATGCTTTTTTTACAAAAGGGTTTGAAACACCCCATAGAAGAGCTGAATATACAAGGAAAAGGAAGAACAGATTTTGTTTGGAGCTGGGCAGTTAAGTACAGCTAGGTCCACCCCCTGCCCAAAGCTTACGTGAGGTAAAGCTGACTTTGTTGCTCATGTTATTTATGTGAAAAGCTGCTCTGGTCAGTCCTTGTTTTCTGTTTTGGCACTAAATGTGATCAGGTAGCTTGATTTGATGCAAATAACTGAAATTGCACATTGCTTACAAGAGCATGGTTTGGATCTCCTGTAAAGCGGTAGCAAATCTAGAATTGTGCAGATCCTAAGAGTTTTGAATTTTGAAACAAACTTTGAAGTTGCATGATGTCTCATGTAGAGTTAAACATGTTCTCAAAACTCAGATTTTCTTCTGTATTTCCACATCTTGCTTATAAGAGTTATTCTAAATAGTGGTTGCTTCCTTTGTATATGTAGAAGTGCCTGTCTATTTATTGTTCAGATTGAAGACCAAAACTTTTTCTTAAAATATATTTTGTGTAACATTTTATTTGTATAGTGTTGTCACTCAGATATTTAAAAAGAGCATGATATTTTAAATCTGTGAGATGTGTAACATGTTAAATAAAGCTAATTGCTATTTTTGAATTTGAAAAATAAATCGTGATTTAAATATTTCTTGTAATGCTTCATTTGAGACATAATGTTGACTTACAGAGCAGTTGCACTCTGCTCCAAGGCATTCAGTAACTACGCCTTTCAGAAGTTCAGAAGCAAAAGGCTTTATTCATAACTTTCTCTAATGCTTATGTAGTAGACTGTCAAGAAAATGTCACAATTGTGCATGGATTTGTTAGATGGACAACTCTGGCAAAAGCACGGGAACATTAAGTGCCCTAAGAAAAATTGTATGTACACAAATAATTGCCTGTACAATAACATTGCTTGTACAATTGAAAGGAGTCAAGGAATGGATTGAATGGCTGGCACTTTAGTTTTTGTTTGAAATAACTTGGCAGCTACAACTCTTTTGGCTTCTTCACCTGCTTTCTTGTTCCTTCGTTTACCTTGAAGAACAGGTGTGGTGCCTTATTTTTTTGTTTGGGGGAAGGTGAGGTCTTTTGGTCTTCCACCTTTCTGTCCTGTAGATGTTCACTGTCAACCCCCAGGACAGATCACAGACAGACTGTGCTCTGGTATTGTGCCATGAGGTTTGGCCCCTGTGCCTTGTCATTCCTCATGAGAAATTACACCTTTGTGAAAGAGCTGTAGGTTTTACTGTGCATGTGTTACTTCCTACTCTGTTCTTCCTAGCCATGCTAAGCACCCTGTTTCTTTCTAAATATTAGTGGGGATTTTGTCAAGAGTTTGGGCCAAGTGAAAGGAGAGAAGTTATGCTGATGATGGGGAATGCAAGCAGAGATGTGATGTTAAGAGTCTTCATGGACTAGAGAGAGAGAGAGAGAGAGGGAGAGGAAAAGGAATTAATTCTTGTGAGTAAGATGGATCGGAGTGCACATGTGATACTAACCTGTTAGTGAAATGGATGGGATTGGTGGAGTGCCAGCATTAATTATTTACCCTTCCTGTAACCATGAGATTAAAAACAGGCCCCTTGTATAGGAAAAATGGGCTGAGTGGTACCTGCCAGGAAGAAATGCCGTGAGAAAGCATCTAGTGACTAGAGAAGAGGAAGAGGGGAGAGGAAAAGACTGAGCAGGTGGCCCCAGCGGGCGAAATGGGTAAAAGGTACTGGAGAAGAAATAGGGCAGACTAGTCTTGTTTACTGTGGGTGTGGAGAAGCAGTGGTGACTGTACTGTCCGATTGAGTCTTCAGTCCACTCCCATGAAGAAAGAATTGTCTTGACAAAGAATGGGGAGTGTGTGGGGTAAAGAGCAAGTGACATAAACAAAAACAGAGATAAGGAAACAGAAGGCAACCAAAAGAAACAACGTGTGGTGGGAACGGAAGATGAAAAGTCTTTAAAAAGCAGATGCAGTATTACGTTGTTCTATCTGGGTTTGGTTGGGTTTTGTGTTTGGTTTTGTTTTTGTTGTGGTTCCTGGTTTTTGGAGCATTTCTTGAGTACTAGGTACTTTTAAATGAAAAGTGAAAGTAACATAATTAAATCAGGAATAATTTTTTTTAATATGGATTGATTTCCAATGAAGTAAACTTACAGTTGAGGAAACAATGAGCAACAGTGGTAACTACTATAAAATAAGTATATGAAAATTTTTTTTAATTACTTAGTGAAAAGTGATCTGGGAAATACAGGGAGCTAAAGATGGATTTTTATTTTTCTTAAATTTAAGGGAGAGTCTACTAAGATGAAAGCATGAGAAAGTCTGACTACAATGAGAATAATGGGAATAATGGAATTTGAACACTGAAATAAGAGGTGTTTAGATGTGACAGTTGAATGTGGATGCAGTTTTTTGGTTTTTTTTTTTTTTCTTCCCTGAGTACAGCAAATGAAGTGCTTCTGTGATTAAATGACATTGCATCAGGCTAAGCCATTAGAATCCATTAGCTCATTTGTATAAAGGCTCAGGCCTTTGCTTCTAAATTCAGTTGGGAGGAGGAAATACAGGCCTTTGGATAAAGAAGGTAAATGAGCTATAATTAATGCACAAATTATAATGTTTATCTTCTAGAGGATGGAGTCCCTTTTTCCTAAATAAAAAAATTTGTGCCAGTTGGTTACTTGGACTGTATGCACTTAGACTTGGATCCCTTCTCTCCCTACCCAGTTTTATTTTGTTATGTAGGCTTGAGTGAAATGTAGCACTTGACAGGAGTGGTGATAACAGAATTCCTGACAATCCTTTCTGCTTTTCAGTGTTGGAAGCACTGAAAGCCAAACTTGAAAAGAGTTTTGGCTGGAGAATACAAGAAAGATGCAGACTAGAATTTAGTAGAACTTCTGTGTTAGGTACACAATTCAACAAGGATCCACATGCAGGTACTTCTTAATTTTGGGCTTTGTGATGTGGTAATGAGCAATCTATCTCTTATCTGGTGCTGCTGTTATGCTGATTGAGCTGACAGTAAGCAGTTTACTCCCTGAAATCTGGCCTCCTTTCCCTTCCGGCTTGTTACACCTCATATGCATAAAATTTCCACTGTAGTTGCGTTTGCCTGAGGGCACCAATCCAAATGAGTTCATGTCTACACTGAACTATTTCCTCCTCACATCACAATCATGAAACCAACTTAGCAAGCAGATAGGGCTGGAAGAGCTGCTTAATGGATCCTTGTTATGGACAGTAATGCACAGAGGTGGTCTGAAAGGAGGAATGTCAATCGGCATGAGCACAAAACATCACTCTTCAAATTCTCTTCAGCCTCTTCCTCAAACTTTTTAAAGCTGTTGCCCTGTTTCTTGCTGGATGAAGATGAGAACAGGAGTGGGAGTGAGAACTTAGTAAAGCATGTGCGGTTCTGGAAGCCAAGTCATGGCCCACAAAGCCCCGTGCTATGCAAAGAGAGACATCTGCTAGTGGTTTTCCCAAGAAGGAAAGTTGAAGAAAGACAGGGTCGGAAAGAGCCAGTCTTGATCTTAACCTCACAGGAACATTTTGATGTCTTGTAGCTCCACATCACATTACAAACTGTATGCTGAGAGAGTTAAGCAAATTCTCTGCATGTCGGGGTGATTAAATACTAAGCAGGTCAGTTTTTCTTTTCTTTTGTTGTGCTCAGACCAGGTCTTTGGTTGCTAATCACAGTTTATAATATTTGTATTGGCCCAGCCTGCTCAAAGTAGTGTTTAAACAACTTTGGCTAGACTCTGCTGAGGGATGGCTGAACAGCACCTTGTGGAGTTTGCACGCCAGCCTTTTCAAAAGATTTAGTCTGTTTTCATTTGTCGATGAAGACCTTTGTACCCTGTCTTAACATGTGACTGAACAAGGTGAGTTGGATAAAAGCTGGCCTTTGTGCGTTAGCCTTCACTTCAGGATCTGTTAACGCTTATGTAAGTATGGAACAAACCTCTGTGATCTCAATTTTTGCTCCATTTTCCATATTTGTGTGTTACTGCAGTTACCTATGTCTTTCCTTTTTTTTTTTTTTTTTTTAATTGCCCTCCTGCCTGAGGACTTCAGACCATGAGTTATCTGCTTATAACTCAGCACCCTTCCCTGCTGCAGGGGCGGGGGCACTTGGCAGCATGCAGCATCTTTGCTCTCTGAAGAACTGTGGAGGGAGGCCCCAAAACTTGCCCGTGTAAGTTTATAGCCCAATTTTCTGTTCAGGTCAGCAGTTGCGTGTCTGATGTGTGTTACGATCGCAGAAGCCTGATAAATGTCGCTCAGTTCTGACCTTGGGTGTATTGGGATGTCAGTTTTGTGGTGGCACAAAAGGCATTCATTCAGCCCCGAAGGACAACAAAGAGATGGGATCTCTCCTGCTGCCGTTGGTTGAGTTCTGTGAAGTTACTGATCTTAGGTCAGGCCCTTCTCTCCCTCTTACCCTGCTCTCTTGAGAGGGCATTCATATGAATACATACTGAATTTCCTGTTAAAGATCGATCATGATAGAAATTTGCACAATCTCAAATTTTATAGAGAGAAAATTCCTAATCGGTTCTCTAATTTCTAGGCTCCTTGACTCCCTCTGTTTCTTCAATCGGTGACCTGCATCACTCTTTCCAGTCTTTGCTGCTGAGCTCCCTATCTAAATGCATCCATCTTTCTTGCCTTGTTGTTGTCATGTCTATGTCCCTTCTGTCCCATGTTGTCTCAGCTGTGGTGGAGATGAAGTGCTTCCCTCTCCTGGAGGTTTACTGAGAAACAGAAGCACCTCTTTGGATTCACTGGAACAGACAGATATTCCCCTCTCTAGCAAGTGGATTTTGGTTCCCTCAGACTGGATAGTCTTAAGGTATTTGATTTTTGTGGCTTCATGTTCAGTGACAGCCCCTTGGACTAGGGAGCAAAGAGACAGTTTGGACAGTGTTCACTGGGAATTCACCTGGGAATTCAGCTCTTGAAAAAAACAAAAATCGATGACTTCTATCAAAGCCTGATTCAAACTGTTTCAAACAGTGGAGTAAGTGGGGGGGGGGAAAGTGCTGAGCTGCAAATCAAACTGTAAACTTCATGATTTTAAAGTTAGCTTTTCTACTGTAATTGCCATTGTCATTTCTTTAAACAAAACTGCTCTGGGCAGATTTGGAGAGAGTTTCTACAAGGGTTAGAAATAATCCCTAAATACCCCCTGTTAGGTTTTAAAGCCAAGACCTGCAGCTCAGTATTTGTTCCAGCTGTATCTTTGTTTACTTTTCCCCTCTTACTCCATCCCTCTGGCTAAATTTTGACTGAATTCTCCTTTTTGCTCTTTCTGCTGTGCGAGAGGGTTGTACATGATTCATTCATTTGTGTTCCTTGTGTGGCTGAAATGTGTCATCTGTTTTTTCCCCACTACTCCTACCACAGCCACTGATATTCCTGCTCCTCCAGAAAAGTCAATTATCTCATGATGGTCTGAATTTTGTCTTTTTTTGGGGACACCAAGCATGTGTTATGCCGGCAGACCAGCAAGAATGCATGCGTGATGAGTATTTGAAAGCTCTCTGTAAAACCTGTGCCTTCCTTTTACGAAGACAAGCCTTCCATTTGTGCAATAAAATTGAGTTGTAACTTCAGAAAACAATGTCATCCTTCAAGTCACCTCTTTCCTGTTTTCTTACCTGTAGGATCACTCAGTTTCTTAATGTTTTTGTTATATTTCATGCTCTTATTTTCCTGGTATCCTGTAACATTAGATTGTTAGCTGTTGTGATAGAGCTGGAAACGGTTGTGGGATTTGTGTTGAGTCTATATACTCAGCCAAGTATATACTATATACTCATCTGTCAACTCTTTACAGAAATCAAACCTGAAAGTTCATCTTGTGAGTAGAGGCAAGATTAAAAATACCCAAATTTAGACCCAAATTTTACTGAGATTTGAAATATTCTTCAGTAACATTACTGAAGAAAACAGAAGCACATTTGTGTACCTAGAGACCCCTTGTGTTTTTCTTTTCCAAAATCTGCATCATGGTTTGTATTTCTTATTGTCCCATATTCAGGCACATGAAAATGATTTTTAAAAGGGGAGGGATGGGACAGGATATAGACAAAAATCCCCACTGCAGACATTGCAAAAGCTTTCAGGTAAGCAACAGCCAGGGTAGGAAATAATAGCCTAAGCTGAAGGAACAAATGACCCCTAACTAAGATGGATCCCTTGTTATGCACAGTGTGAACTGTGAGGGAATATTTTTTGAATATGTAAAACCAAAGGAATTTGTCTGTTTTCCTTTCCCTTCACTCTTTCTGGTATGTGAGGAAACAAACTTCTGCTTGAGACGTAGGTTTGGCAGCTGCCCAGGAGACCTGAGAGAGAAAATTTCATCATCCTGTTAGTTGTTGACCACTTTGCTTATGTGAAAATAAATGCCAGAGAAGGCAGTGAATTGTTCTGTTTTTCTTAAATCTATCCTACTTCATTTTGATACAATCCCAGATGCTCAGCAAAAATACTAATGATGTTTAGATTAAGATAATGATGAAAAAAAGTTATTACATTATCAAAAAAGTTGAAACCTAAGCCATGCTTTAAGATACCTAGAAATTGGATGAGTTTCCAGAGGCACGCTGCACAGCCCAGCTTTGCTCATGCCCTTCAGGTTTCAGAGAGGTTCCTTGTTGGAACTAGTCTGAGAATTTATTCTTGTTATTAGAGCTGTCATCCCATCTCTGTATAAATATAACCTGGATTGTTCTAACTTACATTCTAGGAAGAGCTGTATTGGGCCAAGCCAAGGCTAGATTGGTCCTTCGAGCCCCTCAGAGGAAGCACAAAAATGCTTCTGGTAGCTCAGGAGAGCCTTTAATTATGATTGGAAGTTGCTTTGGTGACCACAAAGTTGATTAGAAGTTGACCACGGTGGTTAGTGATGAGCAACAAAAATATCTTCCAGGAATTTGTCTGAGTTTTTTTAACTTCACTGCATGCTCTGACAAGGAGCTTTGCGGCATAATTACGTGCTGTACGAAAATTTAGTATCTGGAACTCCAAGAATGACAAAACCATTAGTCAGATGTCTCCTCCCTCCCTCGCAATTTGGAGTGGACATAAGTACTAACCCCCTTCCTTATCAAAGCCGGTAATCTACGCGTAAAAGCTTGAAGAATTTGCTTGAGCAGTAGAAACTTGCTTTTGAGCAAAACACCGTGTTGTGGGAGACCTGCAGCAATAGCGTGAGTAGTAGTATGTACGTATGGCATACTGTCACTCTTCTCCTGCATCTTCTATGCCTACTCAGTAAAAGCCTGCAGCTCTACTGAAGCACTCTCGGCATGGAGGACAGCACGCACTGGGGGAGATGTTGCCCCCGAGAATCTATATGACACATGGATTTAGCATGAAGGGTATCTTTATTTACTGTCTATCTATATCTTTTTGGAATGGACCATTCCACCATCCCCGGTGGGTGTTGGTGGTCCAGCCATTGGTGATGTAACTTAAACCTGATGCCCTTGTGATCTTTTAGTAACAAAGTATAACAGGAAAAATTGAAAGTTTTATGGGTAGGCGGTTGTTGGTTACATGATGCATTGAAGAGAGCTTTCTTTCCTCCATGAAGTATACCTTCATGTGATATGTGTCAGCAGTTCTTATTCGATGCGGATTATCCATGTATTCTCCCTTAGCTTCCTGATTTTTAAATCTTCCTCACAGGAAAGCAAGATAAACCATATTAGCTACAAGTGAAAGAATATTAAGTGCGAGAAGATTGAGTTCAGAGCTGCCTGGAAGTGAACACCACAGTAGGGGCATTATGGAGGAGTTCTCTTTGGACCTCTCATTGAAGCATCTCAAACTGTTTCAAAATATTCACATTTGATCTAACTTTGGAACTGATTTCCTACTGCTTGGCACACCAAAATTACATTTGCATATGCCAAAATTTGTCATATTTTCCAGCTGTCTTGTGTGTTGCCTGAGCCATACTGTGTGATGTAGTTGCAGTTGCCTGCTAGAAAGTTTCCCTGCTCAAAGAGAAGTGAAATACATGCCTGTGTCTTGGGACAAAGAACTGGCATGGACCCAGTGTAGTGATTCTCAGATGATGCCTGGTCCTTTATCCCATTTTCCAGTTGGCTCTAGCACATGTGAGGTTCCTCTCACACGTGCAACATGCTTTTCCCCTACTCTGAGTGTGTTTCAGGGCAGGAGAGAACGTGGACCTCCTGGTTCTGCTCTCAGCTGGGTGATTAAGAGTGTAATATCCTTTCCCCTGGTTTATTTTTGCTTGTTCTCAGGTAGTCTGTTTGGGATTTTCCCTGTTTTAGGATGTTTGTATGTAGGTGGTGTTTAATGCCAGGGAGATCTGAATCATTCACTCAGGGTAATTAATACTAACCTAATTACGTGGATGAGTTTTGCACTGAAATTTTTAATGGTACTTAATAATTAGAAGAGTTGTTAATTCCCCACCTCTATGATTCAGTCCTTTGCCTTTCATGCCTCCAAAGAATAAGGGCACTTGATGAAATGAATTCCCTGTTTATTTTGTGTTGGGTAACTCTCCAAGTCCCTGTGCCTTCTGCCTGGAGAAGCAAGGGAAGTTGCTGCAGTTGCACAGAGAATGCCGTGGTTGTATTCAGCGACACTATATTGTCCCTCATCTAAACCAGGAGAGGACATCCTTCTCTGTAGGAGACTGCAGAGATCAAACGAGGATAGGGTGACTCACAGACTACAGCTTTGTCTGTGGCTGTTGCACCAGCGCAGCTTTCTGTTCAGGAAATCCTTAAGCCGTGTTTGCTAAACGGGGAGTGTGCTAGAGAAGATACATCTTTATATGCCATCCTATCTACATCCATTCCCAAAGTGTCTGTCTAGAGAGGAGGCTCCTATGTAACCTGGCAGAGTTATCCTTTACCTTCTTAACGGATGAGTGTGCAGGGTTGTGTCCTAAAGCACTGCGGTAAATAGGAGAAGCCCAAATGATAAAGACATCACCTCTCCCAGTTTCACCGGGCTAGGGAAAATAGCATTAGAGGCCAGCATGATTTCAGACCTACATCATTCCTGTAATAAAGCAGTTGCGCACTTCAACCAGCAATCCCGCTGGGCAAGAGCGGCGCTGCACCCAGTCTCGTGGAGATCAGCTGACGCGGTAAATGATGGACTTCACCCACCACGCTCCTCTTGCCTGCTGAGGCTTGCTGAAATGACTTCCCGTTCTCCTCCGCAGAGGAGAGGGCGAAGGAGGGTATATAAACAAAGATGAAAAAGCTTGGCGTGGGAGTGTTTTTGTAAATGGAGGGTCTGCAGTTTGCAGAGGGGCAGCCAGGGTCATCAGAGCTGGAAGGATTTCATGGTCAATGGCAAACCAGGAGCTGCAGGCAGGAACCTTGGCCCACTCCTGCATCCCAGGAAAAACCTGGTGGAAAACTGATGCACAGAAATATGAGTGGCTTTTTTTTTCCCTGGGTCTGTATCTCTTCCCTGATTTCAAGTGAAGGACAGTGGTTTCAAAAACACTGTGAATAGCTTATTTCTAGATACAATATATGTTTACACCTTGCATGTCTCCAGGGGCTAAACAACTGCTAGAATACCCATGTGGCTGTAGTTCTGTGAGGGTGAACAGATAAACATGGTGCTTTGGGGCTGATGTTATTTTTTTCTATCCCCAGAAGGGAGATCTGTGCAACGAAAGGGCCCGATTTGTGCAAAAGAAAAATGCTACAACCATCACTTCATTTAGTCAGTCAGCATTTGCTTAAATACACGAGTGCTGCTTTAACATTATATTAAACATCCCTCATGCCTACTTCTCTTTAAATTCCTTCTGTGTTTCTTCCTTTTATTTCTGGTCTGTTCTGAATATCCCAGTGTCTGGAATTTGTCTTTTATAATGATGTATAGTGTGGCATGATGCCAGCCTCTACTCCGGGGAATTTTTGTTCATGTTAAGATTTGAAAATCTTATAAACACTCCCTTGGAAGAGAAATAGTCTGGTACTTAACAAAGAAGATAAAGAGTTAGAAGAGCTGAGTGCTCTTGCTAGTTGCATCATATCCTCCTGGGCTGGCGTTTGGGGGGAGAAAAGGATAACCTCTGAAATTCAGCTCCAGGATGCTTCCACAGTGAGTCATGGAGCTACTGTGGAGGAAAAGAGTATCTGAGATGTGCTATATAAATATATCTAAAAATTCAGTGAACAGCTTTTGTCCCTAACCACTTGGGCTCGTGGGAAAGATTTGAGAGACGTTTTTTGAGAAAAGCCAAACACTCTGTAACAGAAATCAGACCTCTGTTATTTGGACCCTCCTTCTTGCTCACCATCTTGAGTCCTAGGCAGGTGAGCACAAGGCAGTTTCTTACAGGAACCGAGATTATCTTCAACGTATTCGTGCTGAACTGGAGGTGAGCAGTGGGATGGGACAGCTTACTTACGAGATAAAGTTTTTGAGGATGGTGGTGATGAGGACATGCGCAGCCTGGGGGGAGTTCAGAAGGGCTATAGGAGGCCAAGTAAAATGGGAGGTAGACGTGAAGGAAGATAGGTGGAAGATGGTACAGTGTGGGGAGAAGGTAGTGTAATCCGGTGCTGCCCTGAAGCAGGATCTTGGGGTTGCTGGAGGTAGTGGTGGGTAGTGGTCAAAGCCCATCACACACCAAACATGGCAACGAAAGCAACAGAGTACATCTTTACGACACTCTAAATCCATGGTCTATCTGCATCTTCATTAGCGCACATGGTTTGGGTTTCCTTATCTAAAAAGGACAGAGGAAAACTGCAAGAGGTGCAGAAGGAGACAACAAAGATCCACACTGAGCAGCTACAGTCTTAGGAACAGTTATGTAAGGTATTACTCACAATTTGGAAAGAAATGACTGAAGAGGGGCATGACAACGTCTGCAAAATCATGAGTGACCTGGAAAAGCAAGAAGTGAGGGTCTTCAAAGGGAGTCACTCAAGGCCAGAAACGCAGCAAAAACTGGTGGGTTTTTTACACAGCAGGCAGTGGATCTGTGGAGGTCCCTGTCCGAAGTGTTTTGCATGCTCAATATCTACATTGACTCAAGAGGACACTGGGCAATTACTTGAAAAAGGGAGTCTGTGTCAGGAGCGCGGTGTGTTTGTGCGGTGGGTGTCACTGAGCAGAAATCCCATCTGGCTCAGAAGACCCCTGTGCTGAAACTAGTTGAAGGCAGGAGAGCACTTTGGTGCGAATACCTTACGTGGGTGTCTTGTTCTTACTCTTCCCTGGTTGTTTGCTCATGACTGCTGTTGGAGGCAAAGCCAGTGGGCTTAGATGGATCATTGGCCTAACCTGATGCTGATTCCTATGTTCACGTCCAGTAGTGTTGTCAGGAGCTGGCACAAAAATGCTCATTTTCTTATACGAAATTCCTAGCAGTTACCAGCAGTACAACATGCAGGAACACCAACTCTCTAATAACTGCACAGAAGATAATTATTTTCCTCGTTTTCACAACAAGCCATTGCACGTAGGCACTGCTCATTTACTAACTCTTTGTTGTCTTTGTTCTGAAGAGACTCCCGAAAGACAGTTCTAAAGCCCAGGCTTTTGAAGCAAGAGCTTCTTGAGCAAGAAGTGGTGAGTGGAAAAAGAGAGGAAACGGGTGTCACTCAGTGGTGGCCATGCTCATTGCTCACATGTCTACTATTAACCTAATGCTTGAGGTTTATGCTTTGGTTCTCACTCCTTCCTTCCATGGGAGACTCCCCCCTTAGAGGAGTAAGTGGCATTTCTCAACCATTTTTGCTGGCTGTGAAACTGCCTGGGAAGGAAAGGCCACTTGGAAATCAGTAGGTGTTTTGCCCCGGTGCCTGCAGGGATGGGCAAGCTGCCCCGCCCCACGGCAATGCTCCTTGCCTCACACAGGCTTCTGCTGCTCTCTTCACCTGCGCCCACATCCACCAACCACTGTCATCCTGGATGGAGATGGTTGGGCTCGGGCTGACACCACAGTCCTGGCTTACACTCACTTTGCATCATGGACAAGTTTTCACTGGGACAAGTGCCTGCTCGGTGAGGAAGGTTAAGCTGGATTTCTCCGTGGCTGTACGACGCAAACCCAGCTAGGGCTGAGCCACCAGCCAGAGCTCGGGGAGGCTAACGGGGAGGGACCTGACAGAGAAATCAGCCCAGGGGACCGAGGGACGGCCAGGAGTGAAGAAGTTCACGTGATATAAAGCATATCTGTCTTGCCAGAGGGATTTACAGTGTGGCTGGAGGCAGGGGAAGATATTTAAGGCTGTTTGAGGTCACTTGACAGCTC
The DNA here is from genome assembly GCF_047370975.1 of Nipponia nippon. Classification (NCBI taxonomy): domain Eukaryota; kingdom Metazoa; phylum Chordata; class Aves; order Pelecaniformes; family Threskiornithidae; genus Nipponia; species Nipponia nippon. The sequence goes on along the minus strand of NW_028262358.1, from coordinate 12,066,970 downwards.
CATTGCTGAGTTTTTTTTCCATAGGCTGGGGCATTCAGATGCAGGTTATCTTCCGAACCAGCGATGCCAAGGATGTTGTCCCCAGATGCTGGTGTGATGACAGCTGAGGGTATGCCTGGCAGTCCCAGCCCAGCGGAGCTGGAGGGCAGAAGCGTGCTGGGGGGCAGGAGCAGGTGCTGCGTGCTTGGACCCCCTCAAAGTGAGGGAGGTGTGGGCAGAGTGAAGAAGCCTCAGGTGGGCTTCAAGTCTTAGTGACCACACTTGAATAAATTATTTCAATAAATGACCGTCTCTAAACCCTCCCCCTCCAACCAGTGGTGCTGGCCTGTCAGTAAAGTTTAGATTTGAGATTGCAAATCTTTTTATATATATATTTAAAAATACTATCTTCTGATTTTACTCTGTTAGGGCAAAATGCTGCATAGAGAATCCTATTTACAGGCATGAGGCAGCTGCTTTTCATTAGGATCATTTACAATAAGCCAGGCTGTCAAAATACTTCTGCATTTAAAGAATGCAGTCAACTCTCCCAGCCCCTCTGCTCCACGGCGAGCATGGTGCTGGGGTGAGGGTGGTGGCGGGTGAGCCGTTTTCAACCAAGCTGGGGCTGGAGACCTCGAAAGCCTGGAAGTTGTACAAGCCCCACAGCGGGCATTTTTCATCAGTGCTGGTGGCTGATAGACACTAGAGAGTCTCACCTGGATATGTATGGTCCTGCCTGGTCTTTTCCACTGGGAACAGACTGATTTGTTAAAAATACATATATACGCATTATTGGATGAACTGACCCCTGCAGAGTTATCTCTTGCCCAAGATCTTCCCCAGCCCAGCATGGATGGCTGATGGGAGCAGCCTCCTCCATGGGAGTGCAGGCACTTGCAGGCCAATTGCTTTGAACAGAGACCCGGAGAAGTGGGGGTCAAGCTACCATTTTACAAATACCATTTCCAAGCATGTCTTTTGTTAGCTTTTTATAAATTTCATTTTGATTTTTGAAGCCATGAAGGGCTGCAATGTTGCTTGGTCTACTTTTTTTAAACCAATCATCATCCTGCTCTCCTCCAGGTGGGGTTTTTCTTTTTGGTTCGGGGGTTGCTGTGGCTGCTGGCAGTCATTCAGCTAATGCAAGCTGTTGCTCAGCTGGGCTTTTGCTCCCAAGCTCCTTCCCAGCCCAGCCGGCCAGGAGAGCAGGGAAGTGTCACACGCCGGACATGGGCCAGCTCTTTGGTGTGGCTGCCATTTTTAACATCTGGATTCCTTCATGTGAAGTCATTAGCAGAAGTAAAAGAGAATTCAGGCTGAAAGGAGGGGAAATTCCCCTTCGATAGCTCTTCCAGTCTGTTGTTTGAGGACGTTCGCGTTACTGGTGGGGTCATTTGAATGTCCTGCTGGAGGAATTGGATGTGTTTCTGATTTTCTCTCAAAGAGCTGATGTTGAGGGTGGTGGCTGCTGCCAGCACAGACCCAGTCGTCACCCCTGCGAGCACACACAAAGCATCTGGGATTCAGACCTTTCAGGGTGAGCTTGTGTCTGCCTTGAAATCAGGCAGGGTTTTGCCACCGGCTTCGTTGAATACCCTCGGTGCATGCAACGGGTTGCTTCTGAGCAGCCCATTCCCCAGCGGGTTTCCACCAAAATATCCAACTTTTGGCTGAAGCTGGAAACGTGATGGCTTCCACCTGGATGGTTCCCAAACAGATGCTGCCAGACACGATATTTGGGAGCCATTTGCTCCCTGTGCAGAGCAGTAAGAAGGATCCATCTCTTTTATTGGCTTTGCTGCTGCAGTCTCTCTGCGGTTCCGTCACATGGGCGTATGGAGCAGCATTTCCTGCAGCCTTTCAGAGCTGGGCTTTGTCCTCATTTTTATGATTTGTTTGTTGGATTTTCAACGTTTCGCTTTGCTTCTCCTCTGTGTTAAAATCTTCAGCAAGAGCAGGAAGCGGTAGCTCAGTAGCAGGAATAACATTGTTCTCCAGAATCACACACAGTTAGAGGCGCTAAAATAAAAAGCGGCGACGTGTTCTCAATTTGAACTTTTGCACTGTTTCTTAAACCGCTTCCTGACTGCAACATCATCCTCAAAGCGCTGGTTTCTTTGCTAGCATGGCTTTTTACACCCCAGCAATCCCTGCTGCCTTCCTCCAGCACCTTCGAGTCCCAGCTTCACTATGTGCCCAGTGAAGCCAGTGGCAGTGGCAGCACGTTGGAAATGAAACCTTTCCCCATGCCGCAAGGAGACAATGCTGCCAGACTCCTGGAGTAGCTGCTGGCTGTGGTGGGGTCAAAGGAGATGGGAAGAGAGGGGGTTATCAGCCTGGAAAAAGCAGATTTGAAAGCATCTGGTGTAGGCAAGCCCGTGCATCAGGTTGCTGCCTCTGCCTTGAAAGCCCTCTGGCCACGTACGTCTGTGTGTGGGGCAACGAACTTCCCCTGCAGAGCCCACCGCCAGCCCTTGGTCACCACCACCAGCTCGGTGCACACATCTGCTGAAGGTTTCAGCAATGTGACCCCATCCCTACCTACACACCGTAAGCATCAGAAGCAAGCATGTGTGTAACAGACCTTGCTGAGAAGATGAGGTGTGTATTAACCCAGGGTAGGTGGGGAGCTCGTCTAACCAGGGCTGTGCAGATCCACCCAGGGCTTCAGGAAAATATCTCCTCTAGGGCCTCATTTTCACGGAGTGTTTTGCTACGATACCAGGCAGGCTTGCCAGCGTAGCTGTGATGGGTCAGTCTTTTTGCAGACCAGCACATCAACCCGGCCACGCTGGCTTGAAATGGGGGTAACCCGATGCAAAGAGCGTCAGTCTGTGCTGAGCCTGCGCCGGGGTCGGGACAGGACCCATGCAACCCCTTGGCAGCCCATTCCCAAGCAGGCAAGGAGTAAATCACATCAATCTGGCCACCACCTTTGCAGCCTCTGTTTTTTCTTTTTTTTCAGGTGTTTCAGCTTTTTTTTTAATGGAGAGGTCGGGATTCCGCCCCCCAGCTTTGCAATAATGAACCAACACAGAGAGAAACAGTAAAGGGTTGCGGCTGCCTCGCACCCACGTGTGCTGCTGCGAGAGAGTAGCGGGGAAGGAAACGCTGTGGCGGACAGATGATCTGGCTGCCAGAAAAGCGTGTTTCTCAGCACATGGATCGAGGTACAGTCATCCTGAAAGTCTGGGGGGGGAGCTAACGCATCGGTTTGCTATGCACCACTATGCTGGGCATCACGCCACCACCTTTCCAAGGCCAGGACAGGCTGTTTGGGACAGAAGGGAGCAATATAGCTCATTTTTTTGCCAGGCTGGGGAATTCCCCAAAGTGCTGGGCTTTTCCCATGTCAGTGACACTGACGCAGAGATACAAGGCTGCGTCTTCCCCTCCCCAGCAGGCTCCCCGGATGTGGTAGGAGCCAGCATGGTGGCCAGCTGGGTGGGAAACGCTAGTTTTTGTTATCGGCTCTTGAAATGTGGTTGCTGTAGAGAAAAGAGGCCCCAGTTTGGCTGTTGCCAGCATTGCCTTTGGTGCTGCTGCTGCTTCTCGAGGCAAAATGGCCATGCACAGATGTGCACGAGAGAGAATGGACTCACCCGAGCAGGGTAGCTGCCCGGAGAGGAGGCTGGCCCCTTCTGGACGGGTATTCAGATGGAAATCTCCTCCAGCACTGTTGCCACCCCAGGAAACCCCCGACAAGTCCCTTCTGCTGCCTACGGCAGCTGAAAACAGCAATTATCAGCAGAATAACAACCACCACTGCCTCCCTGGGGCTTATTGCTCCCGGGTGGTTCAATTAGCATTCACTTGCATAAAGCAGGGGGGATAAAGCCACTCTCAACCCGGCTGCATCATTTTTATTTTCATTTCTTCCCCGCAAAGCATCACTGCAGGATCACAGCAAAAGGAGGGGATGTGGGAGCTTGCCCTAACAATGGCAGCTGCTCCGTCCCGGTCCCTGGTGGTTCAGAGGTGATTTTCCACCGTGGCTGCTGAGAAACACAGCCCCGTGGTTTCTTTGTGCCTAGCTGCCACATGAGTAAAAATATGAGTCATGATCCCACAGCCTGTAAAATTGCTTTGGTCTCCCTGTTTTGGACAGTTGTTATTGATTATTTTTAGCTGTAAAAGGGGGCAGGGAGGAATGAGCTAGGACATGGCTCCCCGCTGCTATTTCAGGGGATTTGTTAGGTTTGCAGCTGACTGCTGAGAGATTAATAGACAAACCCCAACCACTTCGGTATTGTGTGCTCTTTATTTTTAATATAAATCAGTTTTGCAGTGGTTTGCAGAAGGACACAAAGCTGCCTGCAGCCTGGGTTTCCTCCCACCAGAATGAATGGCCTGGCCGGGCGCATGGGTCAGCGGCCGGGGCATCGTTGCCGCGGGGTTTTTGTTCTGCCTTTCCTTCCTCCTGCTGCTCAGGGTGTGCAGAAGGTGGGAACTGCTGACGGGATGAGCCTGCCCGTGCCTGACTGGATGCGAACCCTCCCAAGTCCTCCAGAGCTGGTCCTCCCAACTGAGCCCTGGCTTGGGAACCTCCTGGGTGCAAAGGGATGGCCACCAGCCCTCTCACCCACCATTGTCCTCTGTGTCTGAGGCAGAAGGGCCCCTGCTGGGAGAGACCTGGGGGGCATAAATCCCACCAGGGAGGGCACAGGGGTGCAGGGAAGAGGCTCTGGTCCTGCCAGATGTTGCTTCTGGCATTTGTCTCGTCCCAGCCCTGTGTCTCCTCTCCACCACCAGCAAGCAGAAATTACTGTCACTGGGCAGATGCTGAGATTGACTTTCTTTGATACCCTCCATTGCACCCATGGGAGAGGACACCTCTGCAGGGGGTCCATCCTGAGCATGGGCTGGGATTTGGGCTGGAACAAGAAGGTTAAAAGAGAGCTGTACTGTTCCAGATCGTGGGTTGACATGACCCAGTGTCTGAAAACAGTCATAGTGGCTTACAAGGCTAAGAAACAAGATGCGCACAGAGAGAGTAACTTCCCTCCCACCTTGCAAGAGCATTTATTGTGTTGCACCCTCTGGACCGTGAGGCACTCATGTCAAGCATCAGCTGGGCAATGTAATTGCTGACCTGGGGCTGGGATTGTGCTGAGGTGCTGAAGCCCTCTGCACCCTGGTTGCGTGGGCTGTTTGCCCTCCCCTGGCCATGGGGAAGCTGCAGAGGCTGTCTTGGGGGTGCTCTCAGGGCTCCCCCTGAGCATCACAGGCACTTGTGTCATTCCTGTCTGCCCCAGTGCCCTAGCAATCCTCTCTTGCTGGGGACACTCAGCCAGGCAATCCGGCTTGGCATCCTCAGGTACCTGAAAACAGGTAAAAGAGCTGTTCCAAACATTTTTTGAGCACCACCTGCATCCCGTCATCCATTCCCAGACCCTTCCTGGGAAGCCTTCAGCCCCTCGGGGAGCCTTGTCTTCCTCACTGGCTCGGCCCCATGGTCTTCCCTGCTCACCCTTCCCATCGCCCTCTCCTCTACCGCCTGTCTCAGTGGCACCTCTCATTCCCTTGGTTGTCCTCCCCCATTTTGGGTTGGGTTTTTTTTTGGTTGATTTGGTTTCCTCCTGAGGAGGACAAGCCCTGCTGCAGCCCCATGGATCATCCATGGCCATAGAGGGGGGGGTCCCATAGCAATTCAGCAATGCGCTTCCTTCCTCCCGGCCCCTTTGTGTTCGCCAGCCTCCTCAGCGGCTCCCAGCAGGGATGCTGTGATTTTTGGCACCCGTCAGGTCAGCAGCTCCACTGAAAGCCTGGATTAAGGCTTGGGGAGGAACAAAGGGCTTCACCAATTTTAGGTGTGAATTTCTTGCGATGCCCTTTAAAATGGGTGATGGGGAAACACCAGACCAAAGTGCCAACCCCTGATGCTGCCAGCAGAGGAAAGGCTCTCAGACGGAGTGGTTTTGGGCTCATAACCAGAAAAAGGAACCATCAAATAGGAGGGGAAGTTGCCTCTGTCTGCTGAGGCAGGGTGAGGTCTCCATTTTCTCCATCTTTTGGGATTCCTGCAGAGTCCAATTCCCCATGTACTGCTGTGGGTATGTAGGCTCACTTATAAACCTGCTTTTCTGATGGAAAACTGGTCTTGGGAGCTATTAGCAGGGAAATACTTCCTTTGGTTTTTGAAAATAGTTCATCAGAGTGATGCTGAATTAACTGAGTGAAAAAAGGCTGCCCACAATGAAGCAGCAGTTTGCACGTTGTATGGGCAAGATTCATAAGCTCCTCAATTTTAAAAATATTTTGTTGAAAAACATTTCTGCAAGTATTTATTTCCATCATCTCTTTTAAAATGTGTTTTACTGCATGTTCTGGAGAGCAGCTCATTTGCCATCGTGTTGTCGTGCTTTGAGCTGAAAGAGCTGAAAACCTCTTTTTTTTTGGTTCCCATCAGGGCAGAGCAATGGCAGTGCTCGACCTCTGCCACCAGCCCAAGCAAAACTGGCACGTAGCAACCGCGCCAGCCAGGCTGCTCATCACCTGAACTCAGCCACGGGCACAGAAATTGCTGACTGGGGAGCGGCTCGGGGAAATCCCACCTCTTCTAAATAGAGGGACAAGGACATTTCCCAAATATCCTGCGGAGCCTCCTCCGGGAAAGCCCCAGCCCCATCATGGGTGGGAAAACACCTCCTTTGAGAGGTGAGAAGGGCAAGGGGTGCATGCATCCCATTAATAATGAGGGTGGCGAATTTCCAACATTACTCATGAACTAGGCATCGATACCCTGTGTGGAGAAGCGTATTTGGTAAGTGTGGCTTGTTTTTCCCTCTAGTGCTGCCCCGATTGCTGAGGAGGAAAGCCAGGCGCGGGAGGTGCCACCTCACACATGTGTCTGCCGCCCCAGGGTGAATTTGCAGCTAGAAAAAACAGTATATTCATACCAGGCACAGACTTAGAAGTGTACTGCTTTTTCTCTTTGCCTTTGCCTTTTCCTTTGTTTTTTTTTTTTCTTTTTTTTTCTTTTTTCCCTTCATTTCCTTTTCCCTTTTTTCCTTTTTTTCATTTCCCCCTTTTTTCCTTTTCCTTTTTTCTTCCTCTTTTTCTCCTCCTTCTTATCCTTCTTTCCTTTTTCCCTTTCCCTCTTTTCCCTTTTTCCCTTTTTCTTTTTTCCCTTTTTCCTTTTTAATTTTTCCTTCTTTCCTTTTTCTTTTTTTCTTCTTTCCTTTTTCCTCTTCCTTTCCCTTTTTCTTCTCCTTTCCTTTTTCCTTTTTTTTCCTTTTTTCTCCCTTTACCCCTTTCCCCCTTTTTTCTCCCCCCCCTTTCTTCTTTTTTTTTGTTTTCTAGACCATAGGGGAATAAAGACACCATTTCCCCTGTAGGGAAGGTGGTGGTTTGGGACCAGCCCTCCTCATCTCACTAGCTGGGCAGGTCCCTACCAGCCCACAGTTTTTGGGGAAATCACCTAGTTTGCTCATGGGGCATTTCCACCTCAGGGCCAGCCCTCGCCTGGTCCTCGTGGCCCTTCACAGGGCTTTGCTTTTGCCATTGCACGTGCAGGAGCCAGACCCCTCCAGTGGACGAGCTCCTTGTCCATGGGAAACAGGGCTAAAATACGCTCTTTGGTAATTAATCAGGGCTAATTAATCAGCTGAAGAAATAACCAGCGTCGATGTGGGAGACTCATTGACGGCCCTTTAGTTCAGCCTTGTGTCTTCATCACAAATTATTGCAACTGGAAGCAGGGGCTATTTTTGGCTGAGGAGAACAACAACCAGCCAGGTTTTGGGGGATGTTTGAGAGGCAGCGGCAGCATCACCTTGCTCACAGGTCCCCTCCTTGCTGCCTCAGCATCCCGCTGACGTTGCGTCTCCCATAAAGTTTGGGCCAGCTAAAAAAAAGTTTAAAAAAGTAGTTTAGTTGAAAAATAGTAAATAACAGTTTAAAAAAAGAATTTAAAAATAACTCCATAGAGCCCTAACTTGATTTGCAGCCACAGTCCACGAAGGGCTCCTTGCCTGGGTTTCTTGAGCTGGAAACCATGTGGCCGCTGCAGGCTGGCTGGGGTGACAGCTGCTCTGTCCCTCTCACCGCCAGGTGAACCATGTCTCAGGCACCGCTAAACCCACCTCGGCGGTTTTCATCTTCTTTTTTGGTTGCAAGCAGCTTTTCTATCTGGACACGGACCTGCCGGGCAGCAGCGGTGGCTGCCATGAGCCCTTATGTTGAAGTAGCAAGAAAAGTCATCCTGGAGGGAAAAAAAGAAAAAGCAGGGAATTTTTTCCTGCTTTGGTAATGAGCTGAAGTGGCACAGCAATGTATCAGGGAGGTGCTTGGTCCGGCAGTGGGATGCACCTGATGAACTCCCCTCTACCCCGCAGGATAATTGCATGGGGAAAAAATTAGTGCCAACACTTGAGGCTGCCCTCATGAGGTAAACAAGATGTTGCACCTTGGGCATTAAACTTGGGCTTCTTGGTGGTTTTTATTTTATTTTATTTCAGCAATATTGTTTTTCAGCTGGATTTGTCCTTTCCAGCTGCAGTGGGAGCCAACTGTAGGTGTTGGTGCAACCGGTTGTTGGGAGTGGGAGCATCCTTTGAGGTGAGGTGGGAGGTTAGAAGTGGGTCAGGACCACCAACTCTTGTTTTGCAGATGCAGTAGCGGGTCTTACCAAGCCTCCCATGGCTCAACTGTGGGAAAGACAGGGACAATATTTTGGGTTTAAGCAGGTAATTGCTGTGTGCACCTGCCTGGGATAAACTGTACCATAAAATACGCCAAAGCAGTGATCAAGCGGGGGCAGAGATAGGGGTGCTGAGTGAGGTTTGTCCCCAGGGGTGAAGGCTTTGCTGCCCCTAAGCAAGGCAGGGCTGGGGGCTGCAGGAGCCCTGGGCCAACCCAGTTTCGGGTTGGGGCTGAGCTGGCCAATGGGCCTGGAGGGACATCTCCCACCGCCGGGGCACATCTGCTGGGAAATGCCCGCTAGCACTTACTTTCTTGGCATGCAGCAGCATTTGTTTCCATCTCATCTCACAACCAGGTCAAAATTCAGAAGCTTGTGGTCTTTCAAGGCAGGATGGGCTTTGAGTGCACCCCCCAGGTACTGTCTACTGGTCAAAGCTGGAACTCTGCCCTGCCGGTGTAGTTCCCTCTGCTTACCAGGCACATGAAGAGAGCTAGGGACTTGCTCACTTTATACAATTTATTGTCATCTTCAGGACCTTTTATACTGTTTTACAGAGTGATGGCCATAGACACACAAACATCTGGACACAAACATCCTGGCTTTAAGGGCTATGGAGATGGGCTCCATGCAAACATGAGGTGCTCTACAATCAATAGTGGAAACTTTTAAGCTAAGATATACATTGCACATGGATCCTATAGCTTGCTCCGACTGAGGTTAAATAATGGTGTCCATGGACTCCCAGGTCAGGATAAAGAAGGAATAGGTGCCTTGAAGGCATCAGAAAGCCCAGAGAAAAATCACTTTAGCCCAACCATGCCACACATCTTCTTACACAAATCTTGCAGGTGTGTGATTTATGCTATTAGTCTATAGAAATCCCACAAAACATGAAGTCTAAACTATAAATTGGTTTTATTACTAATATTACAGTTCACCATCAACATGGGTAAAACACTCACCACAATAAACTGGAGCGTGATGGCATTACTCATTTAAAATATCCCTGAGCACGGTCCGGAGGATTAGCAGCCACATCAATGAAAAGCAGCCAGTGATCAAGAAAAGCCAACTCCGTATTTAAGGAAAACATCAGTTCCTGAGAAATCCCTTACCTTTAATTGTACCTAAGAGCATAATTGCATCTTTGGCTTTAACAGACCTAAAATCAATCCGGCTAACGAGTGACACAAAGAAAAGGGAATTAAACTGATGCTTATCTCTGGTAACTAAATACAAGGATCTTGTTCTACCTAATGTATACATAAATAATAGAGTAGCCCCTGCAAGCACGGTGCTGTCAGCTCACTCGAAGGGATGGAGCCACTAAGATGGGCACCCAGGGTGCCTCCCCCAGTATTTAGCTGGGCGCCTTACTGAGCTCTGAAGAGTAATGCAGCTTTTGAAACCTGTTAAAAAAAGAGCTTATCGGTCACATTACCATTTTTCCTAAAAAATATTCTCAGCTTTGATAAAAATGTTGTTTTTGCAGCAGCATTTAGCTGCCACCCATGTTACCCTTTTTTTTTTTTGGACTGTAGTTATTTCTAGTTAGTGAGGTGATAAGTGAGCTCCTAATTTCTCATCCTTTAACTCTTCCCGTTAGCTTTTGGTGCTTAAGAGAATAGTGAATAAGCAACAGAAAAAACGAAAGCGTTCAGTTACTTTGATTTTTCTAAGAAAGAAAACAAAAATTATTGCCCAGTGTGATTTTCCCTCTCTCTGTATGCAGCAATGCAATCACTAGAGGGAGGTAGACAGTAAATTTACGTATCCCAAGCTCTCAGCCAGTTTATGTTGCCTTATAAATGACAGCAGAACAGTTGTAAGCAGGAGCACCTGGAATGTCATGCTGCCTGGCAAAGGGGGGAAATTTGAGCGCTTGCTGAAATTAGCTTAATTTTGATGACTCTCCCTTTGATGGCCCTGCCCGCACCAGCGGTCCCCAAGGTGGCCGTGTCCCCCCCAGCAGCTGCCACCAGCCCAGGTGCCTCGGCAGCTTCGGAGCTGCCTGGCTGCTGAGGGTCATGGGTCCATTGGCTCATCCTGGGAGAGGTTCAACCCCGTCCCGAGAAACCAGGAGTGTGGGAGCTGGTAGAGGATGAGACCTGCAATTTGCGTTTTTTGGCCCCGTGGTGCAGTTTGTGCAACTCGGCACAGGCCAGCATGAATGTGCCCACCAGCTCTCCTCCAAAAGATACTTTCAGGCCAGACGGCCCCAAAATAAATAAGAAAATCAGCAACCACTGAGCACATGGATTTAGTCAAAAGGCCCAAACAGCCTAATGGACAATTTACATTTTTATGGAAATACTCATGATAAAACTCAAAAAAATAGCTACCAAACAAACAAAAAAACCCCTACATGTTAAAATTCCTCACTCAAATACTTACATATCGGCAAATTAAAAATAAACTTGTCCTTATGATTTATTTCACCATCTCCACTCTACCATCTGCTGAACTAAAATCAAGCAAACACTCCTGTTCTCGCAAACCAAATGATACTTTAGGGACTTCCCTGCTTTGCGACAGGGCATCCAGCCAGGATGCTTATCTTCCAGGGTTTACATCGTGGTAGCACAACCCTGTTTGATGTTCATGAGGGCAAACCCCATTTACATGGTAAGCGTGGAGTGGGTTTGCAGGTCCGTCCACGCCTGCTGTAGGACAGCGAAAGGGAATTTGGGGTCGCTTTGGACAGGTGTAGTTACAGATACACAGCCATGGAAGGAGAAGGTTTGTGCCACTGGAAGAATCACAGCCTCTTGCTGGCTGTTGGGCCATTGGGACCGCATGTGGGATGGGTGGGAAAGCTTCAAAACCAGGAGCTGGGATGCTGTCACTTGCAGCAACGCCCCTGCGAACCCTGATCAGCTGGGATGCTCTGATGCGCTGCTTGTTTCAACCCATGAAAAAAATGGGTGTATTTGTCCCTGAACATCCATCAGCCTGTCAAGCTGTGGTGACTTAGAAGAAAAAAAAGATTTTTTATTTTATTTTGCTAAGTGATGATTGACATTTTAAAAAGAATATTGTCAAAGCCGCATGTCAAAGATCCTAATTGCCTTATCTGCATGGCCCCTAACGACAAGTTAGACTATTACAGCTGAAAGAATTTTAAGCATCTAATAATTTACACATCATCACCTTGGCTATTTGCTTTCCACACTTCACTAAGTGTAGATGAGCAGAGGAGCTGCTTGTGTTTCAAGGCGGTTTCACCTGTTTTGCTCAGTCCTGCTTCAGGATGGCGCAGCCCCAGGGGAAATCACAGCCTTCATCAGAAGTCAGTTAAAATGTTGTGATGAAAACATTCACTTTCACATTAGGTTGGTTTTTTTTTTTTTTCCTTCCAGTAATTGGATCTTTTTCTTTTTTTAAGAGAACAAGCAACTTGGGCTCTGCTTCTGGGTCAGGTTGGGGTATCGGTATTATTTTAATCCCAGTTTATAGCATGATGTTTATAGATGGTTATAAACACATAATGCCTTCTCACCAAAACACCCAGGAAAGGAGGATTACTGGACAGTGAATTGAAAGAGCAGGTCTGTCCCTAATGAGTGATAGCTGGCCTCATTTCATTGATTAGCTAATTGCTGTCACAGGGGTAGCAGGGCAATATATGAGTGAGTGGGCTCCTAGACCAAACCCTTTGCTTCAGGGATGTGTTTTGGAGAAGGGCTGGGAAACTGGTGGTCCCACATTTGCTCTGCTTGGGGGATTATTTTAGGGAGGGAGAGGTTTTCCTTTTCTTTTTTGGTCTCATTTTAATGTTGTGCCTCTGGTAACCTCTGCCATGAAGGCTTTGCCCTCCCCGGTGCTTCTGGCCCTGCTCCTGGTGCCCTGGGCATGGGGACTGGCTGCTGGCAGGCAGGCTCCTAGGGCGATGCTGAGGTCCCGCTGCGATGCTGCTGGCTGTGATGCTGCTGGTGCTGCCTCAGGGGTGAGTGATGGGAAGTAGGAACTCAGTTGCTTGTAGAAAACTCCCTCCCTAGGTGCAGCGTCCTGCCTGCTTACAAATCCTTTCCTCCTCTGTGTGGTCCATATGGATTAAAGAACAGCTGGGCTTTGCTTGCTGTGTTTTTGGGGTGTTTTTGTACTGGCTGTGGTCTAACAGCATGAATCAGGTAATGTTTTTGGAGGTAAGGAGGGGTGCATATTTATTGTCACATGGGAAAAATGAGGTGGCTTAGGGTCTTGGTCCAGGTGCAGGCAAAACCCCAAGCTACTAGGATACAGGGGATTTGGTTCTCCCTTCCCATCGGGCTCGGATCTCTCTGGGCAGTGTTACAAGCATGGGCAGTGGTACTTGCGTCTGCAATAAGACTCTCTTTTCTTTATAGGCATGTGGGTCCTCTCGGGAATATCAGAAGGTTAAACAAGGTAAGAGTTAATTCTCAGCCCAGCCTCTTTTTTTTTTTAGCCGGAATAAATCTTCCCCAGAATTTGCTGGGCACATCCAGCCATGGGAAACCAGGAGCAACAACCTGGCCCCAGGGTGGTGTGGGGAGGGCAGGGAACACAGCTGATATAAAGTGCTGGGGAAGGGAAAAAATCAGTGCTAGTGTGGGAGATAATGTGTGCTGCTATCTTACAGCTGCCAAACCCCTACTGCAGAGCAAGGACCCTGGAGGCAGGAGCAATGCACTGTAGCAAATCGCTGTTGGGCAGCAATTAAAACAAGTAGCAAAAGTTCAATCCAAACTTTAATTGTGCTCCTGTAGGGTAAACCTATTGCTGGCTCGTGGCTCTTCTAGCTTTGAGATAGCGTTTTTGGAAGGTACCACATTTCTTCCTACCTGAGGGAAGGTGTTTCCCTCTTTGAGAGCTAAATTAACTATAGTCAGATGCTAGTGTTGCTCATCCTACTGAGGCTCTGAGGACTTTTTGCTTGGCTGAACCCTTTAAAGCAAAGGGGCTGAAAATGCCTTCCGGGGAGCATTACCTTCCAGCTCTGCAGGTGTATAACCAACAAATGTTGCCCACATGCCAAAACCAAACACGATAGCACACTTTTTGCTTTTGTAACTTGTCCTGATGTGGCAATTCCCTGAGCCTTTAGCTTTGATCCCTAAATAGCCTAACTCTTTGGTGGGGAACCTGCCTCCCTGGAACAAGTAGCACCCACTGTGTAGCCATGCTGGGACCTCTGTGCCATGTTGGCAGGGGATACGGACTCAAAGCATGAGCACGTCCTGCTGTGGGGTGGTAGCAGTGGGGGTACAGCCTGGCTCTCCATGGGGTAGGAGGTGGTGGTGGAGGCCAGAGCTTCTCCAGCTGCCCCCAGCCTTCTGAATGCTCTGGAGCGGCACGTACTGGTGGGGTGAGCACTGATGGGGAGGAGGTTTGGGGTAGGTTGCAGGTGTGGGTGGAAACAGTCACTCGGGCTGGAAGGGATGGCAGTTTTAGGCTCACCCTGGGCTGGTGCATGGGTGCATGCCCAGGTGGCCTCCCCCCCTTGACCTCAGAACCTGACACAGGGTTACTTGCGTGTTCTCCTGCTGATGGATTTGCATGTTGCTTGGCAAATGGGAGTGGGATGTAGCAAAATGGGGAGATAAGGGAACCCGAAAATAATTTCTGGAAGTAAGGACTAGTAACTCTTCCTGGGAAGTGGAAATGGAGGAAAACTTGAGGTTGTTGCTTCTTGTCTTCCAGGGTCAGATTTTCCTTGGATATTGGCATATGTGCCTATAAGAAGCTGCCATAGAGTCCTGAAGGACAAGTATGGGGAATTTTCTCCTCCAGAGTACCGTGGTGATTCCCCAATAAACTTTTGGTGCAACTGGACAATCTGGGCAGGCTCCAGAAAGCATGTAATAATTTATATTCAGGGCTTTATCTCTAAGGAGGGTTGCAACAAAAATGAGGACAAAATCCTATTTGAAGGAGTTTCTTCACTGGTGGAAAACAGTGTGGTTTATGCTTGCTGGAAAAAGGAGACACATGTTTTTGCCACCTTTGCTCAGGCTGTCCATGTTGTGTTGCTGAAGAGGTACTTGCCAAACTGCAGAAAAACACAATTTAAAGGGAAGTACTACATCTTCCAAGAGCAGGAGGGTGATTCTTCCTCCAAAGATGATGTTATTTCTGAAACTCCTGCTCCAAAACTACCAAAGCAAGATAGTGTTTTTCAGTCTCGATGGGCTGAAGACCTTAGAGATGTGCTGGGCTTTGCGACCACACGTGTCACCGTGAGCCTTGGCAAGACCACAGTGTTGAGTGATGGGTCACTGGTGAGAAGAGGGAGCATGCTGGGTACTACAGCTGTGGAAAGTCCTGTTGAGCTGGTCCCATATGAAGGTGCAAGGACACCCCTCCTGGAAACAAAAGCTCCTTGCGTGCTGGGGTCTGAGCTGCAAGGAGGTCTGAGATGCTGCAAGGAAGCTCAAGGCAGAGGAACACCTGGGGGCATAATCCCCACTGCAGCACAGGATACCTGGAGTCAGAGTCTCTCCATGAGTGGGGACACCGCTGTGAGTTTTGGTTATGTGCGCAGGCTTTCAAGTGTGCTTTTGGAAACTCCTTTGCTCAGCGTCTTGCAGGTAGTGGAGCCTTTTTTGCAGCCGACAGGCGTGGGTCTGGAGAAAAGGCAGTCTGTCCTGCACCCTAGCCTGAGGCCAAAAGATCTGGGAGACCTACAGTTTACTATTAAACCAACACACACGAGTTGCCTGGACTTGGCTGCACTCTCACAGGCTTTGTCCCCTGGCAGAAGAAATAGCAAAGAGAGCACAGATACCACCATGTACCAAGGGCTCGACACAGTCCGTTTAGAGAAGGATGAAAGCCATCTCCAGTCAAGTGTCCTGGCTGATGACACGGCGAGCAGTGATGCTGATGGCCTTGCAAAGGGCCTGATGCCCAGCCTGAGTAGCCTGCATGAAGTGGTAAATGGGGATCACTCACAGCTGCTACTCCAGAGAAACCAAAGATGCCAAAGCTGTTTTGGGGATTTGTCCATGACTCAACCTGAGTTGGGAACAGCTGGCCTCCAACATACAAAGCTCATGGATATTTCTGCCCTGGAATGTTGTAGGGGAGTTGTTGAGGGGAAAACAGTGTTGCATCCCACAGCACCATGGGACATCCTCCAAGAGCGTCCTGATTTGTGTGGCCACAGCAGTCATGTCCTGCGTTCAGCCCCTACAGACCCTGGGAGCCTTCCCCAAAATACCCAAGCACAAGACTATCCAGCTGCTGAGAAAGTTTGTGCATCTTCCTTGGGTGTAAAAAGCTGCCACCACCAAAGTGACAGAGCTACACAGCCAGGGTTGGCTGTACCCCCTTTGCCAACAGGACTGGAGCATCCTCCCATAGCCATGTCCACCCTAGGGACAGAAACAATCCCTGCGCTGGTGGTCTCCTGCACAGAACCTGTCCCTGCAGACTTTGGCTCTACTGATTTCACCCCTGAAGTACCTCTTCCTCCAAAAGTGGAGCCTGTGTCCAGCATTGTCTTCTCTCCACCAGCAGCTTTCAATTTGGACCCTGTTAGCCTCAGGCAAAGGGCAGATGTCTCACTGGCTAGCCCAGGAGGACAAGAGATGGTCTCCCTTTCCCCACCTCGCCATCCATCAGTAGCCTCTGAACCGGGTACAGATGAGTCCCCCGGATGCTTTGGCCCTGGGATGCAAAAGCTGTTGCTGGGGGAGGCGGGCAGCCAGCAAGGAGAAGCCTCGGCCCCTGTGGGCTTGGTGGCTGAGGGTCCCTCCCCAGCTTCTGTCACTGGTCCAAAGCCTGGTGTGAGACTTCCTTGGCCTAAGGACTGTGTGAGCAGTGGCTCTGGGGTGCCTGTGCACCATCAGGGCATGGCTGCTAATGACAAATTAACTTCTGCCTCTATCCTTGGGGGATTTAAAATGCAGAAAGCCGCAGAAGCTCTCCGAGCAGGTACAGGAGAGCAGAGAAATGTCTCCTTCAGTGCCACTCCTACACACCCTGGTCCTCCTGTGGCCCGAGGGGGGGAAACAGTGCTGAGAGGCCAAAAGTCTTGGGAGCCCTCTGATGATTCTGTATCCAGAAACACCTGGATGCCAGGAGGACAGCAACATAAACATGCTGGTAGGTTTCCCAATACTTCATGTGTTGCCATAAGCCATCTTTAGAAGGCAGCAGTACTTGTGGGGGCAAGGATGAAGCTATGTCTATCACCTGCAGTCCCAGCCTGAGAGGCGTAACCCAGCTGTCTGGGGAGGAGAAGACTTCCAACAAAGTGGTCTTTTTGACCAAAACTCTGTTGGAAGCAAAAACATGTAAGTCAAGCTGCCAGAGGCTGGGTGGGCTGCAAAGGGCCAAACCCCTGCCGAGCAGCTGGGGCCCAGGCTCAGCTCCAATTGCAGAGCTGAGATGTGGCTCTGGGGGCTGAAACTATAGAAATCTTGCAGCAGGAAAGAGTTTTAAACGGTGCCTCTTCTGTGGCAATTTGCAGCTTTCCTAGAAGCACGATATCCATGTCCTGGTGTGTACAATAACGGTTGACTATGTTTCCTTTCTGATGTGTCAGAGCTAGGACCGCCCTGGGCAATGGAGTACTTCCCTGTCAGAAGCTGCCACATCATCTTTTGGAACGGGTCTGGGACATTTTACCTGCCACTGCACGCTGACATTAAAACCAACATCTGGTGCAACTGGACCATATTGGCAGGTTCTCAGAAGCACATTGTCATCTACATCCAGGGGTTCCAGGGGAGCGATGGCTGTGGGAAGAACCAGGACAAGATAATCTTCCAGGGGGTCTTATCAAGTGTGGAAACCAAAGTGGTGCATGCCTGTCACAACCGAGGTACTCTGATCTTTGCTACGCAAGCTACTGTTGTCCATATATTGTTTCTATCAGGGAGTGGTTCCCTAAGCCATGAATACAGACACTTTAAAGGACGGTATTATGTATTCAGAGATTCTGAAACTGTGGGCTCTTCAAATGATACCATAGCTCCCCAAGAGTCTGTCCAGGAGGTCTCCAAAAAAGAGAGCTGGAGGAAGGCAGTAACAAAAGGTTTATTGCCCATACTGAGAGCCTCTCTGGGCCCATCAGGTGCACCTGCTGGTGGCAGGATCCAGCCTGAGCTTGTGAGCCCAGATGAAGAGGCTCAACACTCTCCTGATCTCATGG
Organism: Nipponia nippon; assembly: GCF_047370975.1. Classification (NCBI taxonomy): domain Eukaryota; kingdom Metazoa; phylum Chordata; class Aves; order Pelecaniformes; family Threskiornithidae; genus Nipponia; species Nipponia nippon. The sequence goes on along the minus strand of NW_028262358.1, from coordinate 12,049,226 downwards.
AAGATGCTCAGTCTGGTCCTAACCTGAGCAAGCTTGACCTGAATGAGTGTGGTCAGCTGTGGGATGAAACAGAGCTGGAAAGGAGCCTTAAGGATGGCAGCACTGAGGGCAGAGAAACCAAAGATGATGTCTTGGTGGAGCCGTCTCCAGCTAGGCGTAAAGCTGAGCTATCTGCTTTGGAGATTGCAAAGGGGGATGTAGAGCTGGTGTCTGCTCTGGTCACCGTAGCTCCATGTCACTCAGCGAGTGTTCCTTCCTCAGAGGTGTCCAGCAGCAATGTAGATGTCTCTCCCAAATCATCTAGCTTGGATCAGGCCAGCAACAGCCTGTCAGAAGAAGCAGTCACTGCTGCACATAGCACACAGACACCAGTGCTGGAAGAGCCACCACTAAACACGAGTACAAAACCTTCTCCTCTCTACCCTTCTCCTACTGTGACTGCTGGAGATGTGGTGTCCCCAGGAGAAAGGAATGAAGAGCTCTTTGGTAAGGTGTTTTTTGGGTTATTTTTGGCTGAACTGATGCCTGACACTGTGCAAGATCCATTTCCAGTGATGCAGGACTCTCTTAAGAGGTTTTATTTGTAGATATGGCTGTCGCCATCAGTTGGTCCATGTGGTAGCACTCTTGACTCCTGTATCGAAGGCAGGTGGTAGTCGAGAAGACAGGATTATCTGTTGTAACATGGGCACCTATGGGCTGATGCCTCTCTTAACAGGGAGAGGCTGGTTCCTAACCCAAGTGCTCTGAATTGTCCATGGAGGAGCCAGCCTTTATACACAAAGCAGACTGAATGCCTATCTTGGTGTTAAACAGCTCTGGCTTGCATTGATTCCCGTGGCTGTAGCCTGGCATGATGCTCCTAGCCATAACAACTGAGTTTGAGTTCCAGAAGTTGGGGGGGAGGGGGAAGGCTCTTGTCTCCCAAGAAAGATTAGGAACTAATGGTAGATTTCTTTTAAAGAAATATTTAGCCACTGATATATATTAATTTTTTCCTGAAGGTGGAAGAGAAGATGTTTTCAACTGGTCTTTCCTCCCCTCCAAACTGTTCTTGCCCCTTCATTGTAGATGTGGGGAAGCTCTTTTGTAGTTGCTGGCATCTAACATGCAAGGCCAAAGCTTCTTTTCTTCATTGGGGGTCCAAGGCAGCCTTGTTGGTTGCAGGAGCTCTGGTGGCTTCACAGAGATAACACTTCATCCACTTCCAGAAATGGAAATGAGGTTTGTTGGGGTGATTTCTTTCTAAAGATCATTTCCCGCTGTAGAGTAGATTGTATTTAGAGCTTGATATTTGACTTCAGTACAAGGAATATAGAAAGGAGCTGGCACATGGCAATCTTCTTGCAAAGTGACACATACCTAATATACGTTTTCTCCCTTACCGGTATGCTGAGGTTAGCAGCCTGATTCTTTCCCTTGCTCTGACAGATCTGGTTTCTGCCCTGGCATCTCTGGAGAATGACATGGCACTGCAATCCCAGCACCGTCCCGGAGGTGAGCGATGCAAAGGGTTAAGCATGTCTTAAAGCACTGCCCTAAGTTCAGTGTGCTGATTGGAGTTGTTGGACATCATCTGCTCATTAAGTTTAGAAAGCAGTGGAGGATGCTTCTGATTAGTAACCAGTTTGAAGACTTCAAGATATCACTGCAATCCCACAGTTGTGCTTTGGCCACTTTGTGGCTTGGAGAAACCTCCGTTCAGACACGCCGCCTGACATAAATGTTGGCTTGTTTCAGTTCAAGCATTACTTGCTGGCTGTTTAAAGAAGGTGTTGCCAAGGTGAATGAGCCTCACTTCCTCAAATATACTCCAATGGGTGTCTCATGACTACCTGGATCAGAAACCTGTAGGAGTCCTGCTCCTCAGACTGGCGAGAGGAGTAAAACCTGCTTATGGGAGTATTAGCAACTAAGCAGCACAATAGCGGGCTTATATGGCAGAGCAAGCCACAGAAACAGTTTGTGAAAAGGAGTCAATACAGAAGGAGCCTGAGCTTTGAACAGGAGAAATATTGCTGAATAAATAGGCTTTAAACAGCAGACTCTGGCAAATCTGTGCCAGCCTGGATTCAGCCAGAACACAGCAGTTTATCTAAGCTGATCCCAAACAGAGATGGGTGAGAGACATGGGCTTTTAGACTCCATCACAAATTATGATGATACCTTTGGGAAAGATAATAGCTAATGAAATGTGAGTGCGATCAGATACACATTAATGCTTTCCATACTTTTTGCTGAAAGATCAATTCCTATATTTGGCACTGAGCATTAGCTAAGGTTTGCTTTCACCTGTTACTCAACAACTTGTTCTACCTGATGCACAACCTCTGGAAATACCCATGTGGCACTGACTTACACAAGCACATCCTTGTGTAGCTATTCTACTACTGTTGACATTTAAGGACTAACTTATTTAAGGAGCCTGTTGTGTTATGTGGACTTAAACATGCCAGGATCTTATGTCTTCTGGTAGATGTGCTGTTTGAAGTAACTATTGAAATCAGACCCAAGGACTGGATTCCTTATGGTGGACATGAGCTCAAAAAGGGTCTTCTTGAATCTGTGAAGAGCCATGTAAGTCTGGGTGCAGGGAGGGGGAGAAAAACAAATGTGATGTCCCAAATCTTCAACTAGGAGAGACCATGTTGTGCCCTTCATTCCCAGGATTTTCTGTTAAAGCCATATGATGAACCAGCATCTGAGTTGCTTGTGCTGGTGGTCATCTGAGGCCAATACCATGGCAGTGTGCCTGGCTGCAGTGTCTGGCGTTTAGCTGCTGCAGCTCTTCAGAGTGCTGTGCCATTGCAAGGCAGTAGAAAAGCACTGCAGAGACAGGGATACAACCAACCGAGGGCTGTAATTCGTCTCTGGAAATAGGGCAGGTTGTAAGCCAGAGCCTGAAGAGAGCAAGCACGTGAGCATCTGCTTTCAGGGCTGCACCTAAACTTCCTTTCCAGGATGCAAACTGGAGCAGGTACAGGGTTCAGCCTGCTGCCTAGCCTAGAAAGCCACCATCCATCCATTGCTGCTGTGCAATGGCTTAGCACCCAAATACTTACCTGGGGCTACTATTGCTCTTTCTCTTCCCGAATTACCTTGTATGTTTGGGGGAGTTGAGCTGAAGCTAAGAAGATGGGAGCAATTAGTAGTCTCCTAGAGAAAAGGCCCAGGGCACTGGGCTATGGGACATCTAATGTGTCCTGAGTGGTTTGTGAAGGGGAAGAGCATGGTGGGGAGGGAGACTGAGAAAAGAAACTGTTTGCTGCTATATTCCTGCCCATCAAACATCAAATCAGCGCTGGTCACTCTTCCTTTGCAGATCCAGGAGAACCTGAAACTTTCTGCCAACAGAGTCAATGAAATAAAGTTAAAGGAAATCAAAAGGTAGAGTTACTGTTGTGTTGCTGGCTTGGCAGGTGACTCTGCTATAACCTGAAATACTTCTTGGACAGAAGTGGCTTGGGTTCTCATTCTCCTTCCCCAGGCAGAGACCCAGGTTTGCTCCTCTCCTGTGATGTAACTTGCCCTGAAAGTAGGGAAAAAAAAAAAAAAAATCTCTTTTCTAGAGGAAGAATTGTGAAAATGGATGTTTAGTGCTGGCTAGGGCCTTTATAGGTGGATTTAAACTTTGGAGAAAACAAGGATTCTCACACCTGCTGTGATGTCTGCTGGAGAAAGCTGTGAGCTGTCATCAAGGTCCCTGCCACACTTGGTTGAGGCTGACCTGGGGCTGCGAACTGCCACTACAATTTGCTTTATGTGAATACCGAGTCATTTCAGCCTAGCTCCAAGTGAGGGCCCATTACTGGGCTTTCCTTTTTCCCTTGGTCCAAGTGCAAAGCTGCCTCTTGTCACAAATGGTTGCAAGAGCCTGCAGCGCCACCATCTGAGTGTGCGGGAGGTCTAAACAGGCTTTCATAGCCAGGCCTGGTGGGGATGCTTTCCTCCTGCCTCACCCTGGGCTCTCCCCTGTCCGCAGGACGAGCGGTGCCAACCTGCTGCTCACCTTCTGGCTGCACCTGAAGCCAGAGGAGAGAAATGTGTCTCTGCTCCTGCACTCTCAGCTGGAGGAGTTGCTTGGCACCTCGGTAGGAGTGGAGAAGCTGCAGCTTGTTTCACTGCTTGTTGAAGGTGGGTGTTTCACTTTTTTCTGGGATAAATCGTTTTATGCCAAGCCTGACTCTACTTATGTTATCTATTTCCCCTGTTACAGATGTGAACGAGTGCAGTGCTGGGGTTGGCCTCTGTGGGGAGGAGGCGGAGTGCTTCAATGGCGTGGGCACGTACTTCTGTCGCTGCAAAAAGGACTATGAAGATCATTCTCCCACCAAGTCCGGCACCCTCTGCATCCGTGCTCCCCGATCAGGTAGAGGACAAAGTAGTGGCTCTGCTTTCTCCTGCATCTGGGTGTTTCTCATGTGAGTGAGCGAGTTGTTTGTCATCACTCTTGCCATGTGTAACCTGGCATGAGCCTGTCGGGGTAAGGGGCTGGGGTCCTACCAGCTGCGCCTCTGCTAACATGCATTGCATGTGATGCTTAAAAATGGCACTGCGACTGGCATGGTGGCTTTGAATATCTGGGCCAGGTGTGGGAAGGATATATAATATCTTTGCAAGGCAATTCCCAGCTGGTTGTCCCATTAGGCTTCTTCCTTTGGCTTTAGGCGTTCTTCTTTGGGAGTTATATTCAGATATGAGTGGACTGGAGGCAAATGTGATTCTTTTGGAAACTGAGGAGAGGGAGGAAGAGTGAGGTTTAGGCAGCACAGCTATTTAAGTTAGGAGGAGAGTCTGTACTCAAAGGAGAAATGATCTTTCCTGGACTCCAAAGGCATCAGCTTTCAGAGGTTAGCCTAGATAGGCATCTAAGGGGTGACCTGCATCAGTTAACCATGTCAGGTTAAAGTATTGTTACTTGTTGGGTATAATTCAGTGTGATATCTATGCTCCCAAAGGCTCTTCAGAATGGTGCCTGGAAGTTTTAGGGAGTGCTGCTACTTCTAGGCTCCTCAATACAGGAGAGACTTGGACATACTGGAAAGAGGCCAACGAAGGGCCACAAGGATGAGGAAGGGACTGGAGCATCTCTCCTATGAGGAAGGGCTGAGAGCTGGGACTGTTTAACCTGGAAAAGAGAAGTCTCGGGGGGATCTTATTAATGTATATAAATACCTGAAGGGGAGGGTGGAAAGAAGAGCCAGGCTCTTCTCAGTAGTATGTGTTGACAGGACCAGAGGCAGTGGGCACAAAGTGAAACACAAGAGGTTCCCTCTGAACATCAGGAAACACTTTTTTTGCTGTGAAGGTGACTGAGCACCAGCACAGGTTGCCCAGGGAGGTTGTGGAGTCTCTATCCTTGGAGATATTAAAAAAACTGTCTAGACATGGCCCTGCTTGAGCAGGCAGGTTGGACCAGATGACCTCCAGAGGTCCGTTCCCACCTCAACCGCTCTGTGATTTCCACTTCCCTGCTTGAGGGAGGCTGTGGATGGAAACTTTTGGTAAAGCTCATGCTCCCTGGGAGCAGTAAGTCAATGTGGCAGCCAGCACCTGAACCTGGAGCTTAGCCTGGAGTATTTAACAGGTGTTTAAATATTGGCAGCAGCCTGTGGTGTTTGCTGCCATGCTCTGCTCACTGGCTGTGTTGGCACTTCCACGTGAGGAAGTGTTCATAATAATCTCTCCACGAGGCTTAGCCTCTCTTTCCCTAGTCTGCTATTTTCTCTGCATCAGGGTTACAACTTGCCACGTGTGAGCCCAGACCTTCTGCATCTTCTGGCCTTTGCTGCTCAGAGCTTGTTGCTATAAGCAGTGTGGCCGAGCGTGATTTATGAGTTACCTCTGCCGTAACTGATGTGATCAGCAAACTTGGTCACTCAGAGTGCCCTGTGATCTCCTGTCACACTGTGTAGATCTTGGTGAGAAAGACATTGATGTTCCTGGTGTTTACCTCAGCACTCCCCTGACATGCCACAAGCAGATGGCATGTGGTGCTTGACTATAATCAGAGCTGGCTAATCCAATCTTGCAGAGTAATGGGGCCATCCAGCCTGAAAAACAGCAATATTCTGCAATACTGTCAAAACACTGCTGCTACTTTACCAAAACTACTTCTCATCCCTGCAGAACTCGAAGTGGCTTAAACCTGCATGTGAGCTTGCAGACAAACTGCATTTCTCCTCCATCCTCCCAGCTCCAAATTCATTAACCAGTTATGCAGTCTAAGCCTATCCAGATGAGCTGGATATTGTTATATAAAAATAATTTTATAAATGCATATTTATCCCTTGGGTCAAGGAGAGGGTCCCTTCAGGTCTGGATGGGAATGGTAGCAGGCCTTCTAGCCTCTATATAGCTGCACCTAGATTTGGCAATGGCTTTGCTCTATTGGGGCTCTCCTGCAGGCTGGCTCTTGGTCTAAATATTTCTTTGGGATGGAGGTTTGGGAGAGATGCTCTGTCCCAGGGGTGGCCATGAGGGTTTCTGGGGGGCAGCAGGGGAGCTGTTGACCCTCCTGGAGGGGCACCCACAGCTCCAGGTCTCACCCCTGAGCACTGTGGTCATGATGTGGGGGACTTTGTGAGCACAGTGGGGGCCACTGAGGCAAGCAGAATGAGGCCATGGCCTTTCTCTTGCAGGAATCGGCTTCTTTCTCCGCCACGCTGACATCCTAGTGGGGGCAGCCATCATGGCCGGCCTGGTGACGCTGGTGGCTGCTGGTGCCCTGTGCAGGGCAGCCAGGCAGGGACGGCAGCCCAAGAGGAACCTGAGCCCCGAGGAGCCACCCGTGAGGGCTGTGGAGGAGCCAGCGATGGAGCTGCATGACCTGGGGGAGTGCCTGCGACTTGACCCCTTCCAGCTGAAGCTGCGGGCCAGGCCCCCCGAGTGGCTGTGGGGTGCCCGGGCCCACCCTGGCCAGTCATACCGGGTCTTTCTGGAGCAGTCCCCCCCACTCTGAGGGGGTCCTGGTGCTCCCCTAAACCCCCTGTGGCCTCAGTGACCTGCGCAGTCGCTCCTGCCTTCCCTGGCCAACACAAGCCACCGGCTGTGCAAGCCAAACCCTTCTAGTGTGTTTTATGGATCACGAATATCCCACCACAGTCTTCCTCATCTTGTCATTTTGGTTTTTTAATACTTGCTCAGCTTGGGAAACAAAGCGCTTGCTCCACACCACTATATATCATCTCCTGTCTTAGCCTGCTTGAGAGCTGCGTGGAACATGGAAATTAAACACTCTTTTTAAGGAAAAAAGGAAATAAGATGTTTTGGTGCTTAATTTAAGAAATTAAAAATTATTCTGCATCTGTGCTCAGTGCTGCCTGCTTTCCCCTGCCGCTAAGGCAGAGCTCTACAAGAAGCCCTGGCATGACCTGAGGATCTGGAGGGGGCTTCTTTCAGCCTGGCTGAGAAAACAGCAGAGCTTGACTTAAAGCTTTGGGGAGACTCCTGGCTGGGTTATGGCACGTGAATCCCCTGTCACTGAATGATGGGGACAGCATTTTTGCTGCTTGCATGAATGCTGGTTGCTGAGATGCTGGCTGCAAAAAGCACCACCGCTAAATAAATCCTCCTTGCTGGCAGTAAAACACAGTTGTCTGTCCAGCTTGCCTTCTGCCCCTCGCCCCTACCAGCTGCAGGCTTGTAACTTCTCTATCTGTCCAATTTAAGGAATTTAAAATTTGAATTACTTTTTTTTTCTTCTCTGGGAAGATGTGTGAATGGTGTGGTGGCAAGCGTCCCACTGGAGGGCACTGTCTGCCACCAAAAACTCAGCAAGGGCTGCTGCTGCAGAGCTGTGCCCCTGTGCTGGCCTGGGCAGGGGCTGCCAGATGTGGGGCACAGCTAGAGCTGGGGGTCCCTGGCTGAACCAGGACCAGTTAGTGCAGCTGATGGATGGTCTCTCTGCACTCGTTGACCAGCTTTTGCCAAGATGTGCCGTGGAGGTGTGGGTTGAATGAAGGAGCTTGCACATGTGTTCCCAGCTCAGTGTTTGCTCTCTGGGGTGAGCTTAATGGGCTGGAAAAGGCCTCGCTGTGTTTCTCTGCAGGGAAGGGGGGAGGATGCTGGTGAAGGAGGAAAAACCAACCTCAGAGATTTCCCTAACAGTAACTCTTTTCCACCCTTCCCTCCAAAAAGCAATTTCTCTATCTCAGCTGTTGAATCATGGGAGAAGCAACATTTGCAGCATGGAGGGGGATATGCCAAGGGAGGGGGCTGCAGCAATAATCGGGGCCAATGTTGTGCAAAATCAGGTGAGAGCATGTTACTTGCACTGAGATGATAAAGAAACGAGCATCCCTGGTGCTTGGCTGGCAGCTGCGGTGCCCCTCTGGTGAGGGGTGACTGTGTTGCTCTCCCATAACAGGCTCATCCAAATTAGTTGATGCCGATGGGGCCCTCCTTCCTGCAGAGATATGCAAAGTAGAATGAACAGCTCCCTGCACGCACTCCTCCAACAGCAACTCACTTCAGTGCTGCTTAGTGCCATCTGGGTTTGTATACTGATAAAGTTAGACAAAAATAGGTCTCCCAAAGTCATCCTGATTGTTGCTTCCTTTGACATACATGGAGCAATCAGCTCTTACCGACCATTTTTTATATGTGGTTTTTAAAGTATTTTGCAAATAGCAGAGAATGAAATGCAAACGTCTCCCCAGGAGGCAGATAAGTGTGTGTAATTTTCCATCATAAAGAGAAGGAAATCATTAATGGGTTTGCGCAGAGTGAGTGTCAAAGAAAAGCAGAAGGGGCTAAAATAATACTGTCCTTGTCTTGGCCTTGGATGTGACTGGTTGCCTTCTCCCCTTTTCCCTCCTTGGCTCCATGAGGGGGCTTGGGGGCTCTTCAGGTTGCAAACTCCGCTCTCTCTCTCTCCCAGTAAGGTAAGGTTTGGATCCGAAAGCCAAGCAACTAATGAGGAGATTGATGCTTCTGCTGACTTTCCAGCCTTTCCACGAGCAAGGTGAGCCCCAAACTGTGCTCCTGTGTGGGAAGCCAGCTCCTGTGATACTCAGCAGGTTAATGAAAGCTGTTCTATCTCCCCAAGCCCCTGGTGCCATCCAGGAGCAAGTCAAAGGTACCAACTTACCTTCCACAAGCCAGTTGAGCCGCATCCCATTCCTTCCCTAGTCACAGCATGTTTTGTCCCATTTTAAGAGGTTTCGTGAAATTTGATTATCACCACTGTGTAGATGCTGGAAAGCATCAGAAGCTGGATGTTTAGTTACTCTCCTTCACAATGTACTGAAGAAAGGGACAGGCATTGGGAGAAAATGCAGACTTAGAGATAAGCTTTGTGCTTGGCCTCAAGGGAGCAAGGTATGTCCTCCTGCTCTATGGGCCTGGCCAAGGCAAGGGGTCTTCTACCCAGCACCATGACTGCTCCGGGATGAGCAATCCCTGCAGTCCCCAAAGCAGAGGTGCCCTGTGAGGGTGGATGGAGACCTACATTTGGGGGTGTGCTACAGCTGCAAAGCAGGGAGTCATCTGGCGGCATCCCCCGCTGTGCAAGGGAGGGTGGGATGATTGCTTGGCAGCTTTTGGTCAAGGTTATCAAAACTTTGAGATACAGCTACATACTGTCTTGTACATGCATGGGCACATACACAAGAAGGTGATGGGCTGGAGGCCTCCTGCTCTTCACGGAGTGATTTTCTTCATTATTTTTGACCGATGCCTTGGAGAAGAGATTGAGTGAAAGATCCCCCCCCTCATCTGGGTTTTTTTTTTTTTTTTGGTCACAAGATATCTATTATATAGTGGATATGAAGTGTTTTAAATGCTGAAAAAATCTGATCTGTGCTGTGCTGATTTCCAGACCTGTCTGTTGTAGCTGTATTGTTAATAAGCAGCTCATCTTCCACACATGGCGTTATGCTACTACAGAGCACAGCTGGGACTTCTGGCAGCACCATGGAATTACCTCCCCCTTAATGGCTCATCCCCGCTCCGGCATTATGGCTGGGAGGTATATCCTCATTGATAGTATGGCGTACCACAGAGATAATAAATCCAAGGGCGGAGCCGGTGCTTCTCCCCAGAGCTCACACCGCCTGCACCCGGATCAGTGCATGGTTAGCACAACCCCGTCAACGCTTGGCGAGAAAAGTAGGAGATACAAGGATGGAAATGGTTTGGTTGGCCTGCATGCTATGAGAGGGAAAGAGATGATGTCATTCCTGAAAAAGGAATCATCATCAGCTGAGCTGTCATTTACTGAGGACGGGTTTCAGGCTGGATATGTGTGGCACAGGCAGCAGCAGAGGAGCAGACTGGAAGAGTTTCTGTTCCCAGGTAGGATGCCAGCCAGGTGCATCTTTGCTGGCTTTCCCCCATTTGTAGAAATGAAATGTAATCCTTGCCTAATGCAAAGGGATGCCCTGCTTGTAAGTGCATTCCCATGCTTACATGCAAGGAGCTGCAGAACTGCAAACCATTTATCCCCTCCTGCATGACAAAGTCAGCCAACACTTTTCCTGATGCAAAACAAATGGTGATGCCTTTTACAGCTTTCTCTTTGAGAGAAGCCAGTGGGTTTCTCTGAGATTTCAGGTGCTTGGGGTTGTTTCTGGGGCCAGCAGAGCCAGCAGAGGATGGCCGGGCGATCTTGTGACCAGCTCCTGAAGCAAGTGTCTCGGAAATGCTTGTTCAGTCAGGCTTGGCCTGGATCCCTGGTGGGAGATTGCCCTGAGCAAGCAGCCTCCAGGTTTGGAGGCTGTGGTTTCTTGCGCAATGAGGACAACGGGCAAAGCTCTGCCTGCCTCCACTTTGCCCAGCACGTGGCTTGCTCTTAAACCCGGGGGCGGGGGGATAACTAATGCTGTGGGTAAAGTCCTAGCATTTAATTTACCTACTTCAGCCTATTCCCACGCACTAAGGTTGCCCACAGAAATTGTGGATGCTTCCTGCCTGGAATTGTTCAAGGACAGGTTGGATGAGGCTTTGAGCAACCTGATCGGTGGAAGGTATCCCTGCCCAGGGCAGGCAGGGGTGGAAGTAGATGATCTTTAAGGTCCCTTCCAACCCAAACCATTCTGTGATTCTATGATTCTATGACTTCTTAAGTTCATGCTGTAAACCACTGAGGGAAATCCTGCAACTTCGACTGCAGCACAGCCAACTGCTGGGGGAGGACCTGGCCTCTTGGACCTGGTGGTCCAAGGCAAGGATGGGAGCTGGCTTCAGCTTGTGATTTTTTTTATTTCTGTTGCTTGCAGTTTGCACTGTGTCCCAGGCACGAGGCTCCCACTGGACCACCTTTCCCTGCTATCCTTCATCCAGACAAACTGTCCTGCTGATTCTCATGTGCTGGCCCAGGGGGAGGGAGGAAAGCCCAGCGCAGCAATGTGCCCAGGCAGGGCTTGCTGCTGCTAAACCCACTACAGTAGTGGGTCCATCCGTGCTTGGTGTGAAAGCAGGAGGTGGAGCTGGCACACTGTCTCTCTCCTTATCGGGTGTGAAGTGACAGCACCTGCTCCTCATGGCTGCGCTTTGGAGAAATGTCTGGTTTTACTGGAAGCATCTAAGGTGCACGTGTGATCTGTGTGCAAAACACAGCAGGACTCAGATCCAGACATGAAGCTCATCATAAGCAAGAGGTGTTATGGTTTCCCTGCTACAAATATCCACTGTTTCAGTCCTGAATAATGTTGCTTTTTATTTTCCACTGAGGCCGAAGGAGCTGCACGCAGTCCTGCTTTGCCTCATGAACACCAGGCTGGCTTTAGGAACAGCCCATCCCTCTTTTGCTGCTCTCCCAAATCAAACAGAGAGGGGCTGAATTTCTTCTCTCTGCTGCAGGTTGGGGTATTGGCATGTGCTCTTCTCCCTCACCTGTGGCAGAGTGAATTAATAGACAATAAAATGAGACAAATCTGCTGGATCTGTAAATCTGAATTCAGGCACTGCAGTCTCAGATTGACTGGGAGCTCTGCTGCTTCTGACATCCAAAATGAATTTGTCACCTTGCTGCGCAGCGCTTTGCTCGCTCACAGCCCTTGGCCATATGAAATGACACACTGTTGATTTATGGGCCACCAGGTATGATTTTTTTGCAGCAGGAACTGTTCTCTCACGCATTATCGCTGCGCAACTGTGGTGTGTGCGGAGGTTTCAGAGGGTCCGTGATTAACTTGGAGACTGGGAGATGTCCTAGGAGCTGCAGGGGAGGAACAGTACTTGAATGTCAGTGGATTTTTATTTTTCTTAAAGACATTTACTGAGCCCTGGTTGAACTTATTCTTCCAAAATGCTTCAAGTCCATCTGACGATTGTTTTTTCGCTGAGTTTTGAAGCAGGCAGGGCAAGCCTTGTCTAGCCGCAGAGCACTGTCCTTGGACATGAATCATCAAGGTAGGGGAGAAGATGTGGAGGGAGTTCCTTGTGGGAGACCCCTCGCCCTACCCATTTGCATCTGCCTCAGCAGAAAAGCCATGAAGAATGGGAGACACCTCATTCAACATGTGGTGGCCGTGGCTGGTGCCTCAGCCTCAGTAGTGAAAGCAAAAAATAACGTGTGGGGAGAATTGCTGCGAAGGGAGATGCTGGAAAAAAGTTTGGTTTCCTTTCCCACAACCAGCAGAGAGATGGGAAAGGGATGTCGGCACTCGCAGCCTGCTGGGACACCATTTGTGTGTCTTCTGCCGCCTGTGAAGGTCTGCCCATTGGTAGAGGCTGGGGTATTGCTGAGGTTATTGTCATGCCAAGAGAGATCTCCAGAGGCTCAATGTCGCTGTATGCCCTGCCAGGTTTAGGAGGACACAGCCTCTTGCTCCCTGCCAAACTTCTCCTCTCACTCTTCTCCATTGCGTCTGCATGCTGGGGAGGAACCTCAGGCTCATCTAAGGCCTCATTTAAGGTGCTAGATCGTAGAGCAGTAAATGGGCCCTAAGTGAGCAAAGAGGGTATTTTCATGGACAGATGATAAGGAGACGTTTATAGCAGTGAGGATGAATTCAGAGACCAGAAGGATGCTTCAGCCTTTGCTGTGATTGCTCTGTGTTGCAGCAGCAGTGGAAAGGGCAGGTGGTACCCAGGCACTCGGGGCGCCCATGGGCTCCCTTCTCCCTCGGGACAAACCCCACGCACCGTGGGGACCCAGGCTTTGTGGATGGGCAGCAGCAGGGCTGGGGTATGCTCCACTGCTTCTCCTCTGCTGAAAAAAGGATCCTTGCAGAGGACCAAGCAAGGAGGTAGCAAACCTTGAGACAAATGTCTATAGATATATTAATCATCAGAGATGTTGGCTTGCTTCTCCTTGTAGTTACTGAGTAATACAGGTAGGAAATTTCTGATGGCACGTGGATGATCATGCAGCCTGTGCTCCACAGGGCAGGGGCTACCAAGGAGTCTCCAGGGAGACTTCCACCAGGAAAGAGTTTTGGAAAAATACCTCAGAGTGTAATTATACGCAGCATGTCTAAAAAGGAGTGGTGGAGGGAAAAAAGCTTCCTTCTTCCTATACATGCTTTTGAGTGCCATTGATGCAGGATGAAATTAGCCATATCCAGAGATGGGGAAACTCGGCTCAACTCTCTTTTCTCCATCTCCTCAGAGCAATTTGAATGCATCGCTGTGCTTGCTCTAACCAGAGAGCAGATAAAAAATACTACTGGCCTTGCATTAAGCTTTGTGCTTTACTGAATTGGCCAGCCACGTGGCTATGTATTGTAGCACTGCCATTGTACAAGGCACTTTCTGCCAAACTAAACCTTTCCTGGCCATGACCTTTATATGCAATGTACATATGAGATTTCCTAAGCAATCCCTTGCAGTAAAGGAGGGTGTGGAGGCTCCAGCAAGCCCCATGACCCCACAGGAGGGCAGGAATAACCCCTCCTTGCAGGCAAGCAAGGTTTATAGCGAGTTGCCTCTGCTTGCATTGCAGACGACTGAAACAAAACCAAAGGATGAAACCCAAGAGAAATGGCAAAATGGCTTCAGCTTATTGCTGCTGTTCAAAAATGCAGGCAGTCATGGGACTGGGTGGGTGATGAAAATTTTTACGGTTTGGAGAGGTCCCTGGATGAAAAGCTTAGGGATTGGTGCAGCTTAGTTTAAGAGGGAAAGAAATAAAAGGCTGTGGTAGTGATATATATCCTAACTGGCTTGTCTCATAATACAGGAATGAGGGGACGCTCCCTGAAAGCAATCTGCAAAGGCAAACTTTACACTCATAAAGGAAATATTTTATTTTTTTCATCATGTGAAATGGGGCAGTGGAGTTCACTGACAGCAGATATGACCGAGAGCAAGTTCTGCAATGCCCAAATGGAAGTTAGGTACAGGGGCAAGGACTGAGGATGACCCACAGTTAAGTGAAAATATATGATGAAGGGTTTGAAAGTCTCCTGCTTCAGGCCATAACCGGTGGGAGTGGGAAGGGGTTTCTTTGCACAGCAGACTAAACCACACGGGGCTGATGTTCTGGCACCTACAGCTGGGACTGAGTTGCATAGGGTCAAGCCAGCCAGAGGACAAGGACCTTCCTCTGATCAGTGCCCTGGCCAAAGCACATCTCTTTCTGAGGGCTGATGTGATGCTCTGCGGTGGAAATGGTTCCTTGTTCCTCACCAAGCACTGGCACACACTTCTGGGGCTATGCTGCATGTAGGGAAAAGTGGAAATGTGGCTTTAATGCTGTGGTTTGAATGGCACTAGGCTGGTGAGGCTGTAATATAATCGCAAACCAAGGATAATCCCTCCTGGAGAGTCTTTTTTACCATATCAGCTCAAGTGCAGAAACTTCTAGTGGTATTTTGCTGACTGACTGGGTGATACCCACCCAAGTGAGTGATTGCGATGTGGAAAAATGCAGTAGATATGGCTAAGAAATTACTTGGGGATGCTGGGGAAAGCCCCATCTCCTGGAAAGCTCAGGCTGCTTCTGAGCAGTGATTTCCCACTGAACTTCCCCGGGCAGCCCTTCGAGAACCAGTGACGGCGGTTCAAAAGCCTGAACGCTAGCACTTAGACCATGGGATGGCCATTCCAGAGGTATGGAGGCTTCGAGTGACCCCAAATCCCTCAACATCAGTCTGAGCCAGGCTGCTGAAGAAGGTGCAGGTTGGGCCATGCAAGCTGGTGTGCAGCAAGGCAGCAAATAGGCATTGCAGGGAAGGGGTGACCATGGTGAGGGCAGGCTTGGAAAGCCTGAGGCTTTGCATCTGAGCAGCTTTTGGGCTGAGAGCTTTAAATTAAACCATCCTGTGATGTGGCTTTGAGGACAGACGGTGACAACCCTGCAGATATCACATGAGAGTTTGATTTCTTCGTTTGAGCTGCTGCCATGTACACAGTTATTACCTGCAGATGTGTGTGTGCAAGCACAGGCTCTGTGGGGATGGAGCAGAGAAGCTGGCTTTGTGGGGGTGAGGAGCACTGTCTCAATAGCAAGATTTCCTGGAAGGAGGCAGCACATACTGCGAATTGGGTCTGTTCCCAGAGCATCTTAACTCACAAGTGATTAGCTGTTAATTATTATGCTATAAATTACTTAATAAATGAGTATTCTTCACAGCATCTATTGTACCATATGACATCTGCTAAGCTGTGTGAAATACACATAATTACTGTCACAGAAATGTAATTATAGCTCTTCCCCCCAAATTCTTGTGCAGCTGCCAGCCATGGGATGGGCACTTGGTCCAGGGCGATGTGCAGGCAGTGCCACCATGCACCACCAGCCACCTTGTCCCCACCCCCAAGCTTGCTTTTGGCTTTCCAGCAAACTCCAGGATTCAACCTACAGAAGGCGAAAAAGCCATGCCCAGCTGCACATTGCCTGTGTTTCAGCCTCAGCATCAGGCTTAAAAGCACCCTGAGGATAACATTAGCTCTCTGTAGATAGCTTTAAAAAAAATTTAAAAAATCCTACTAAACATACTGATTTTATCCCAGTTTTGTTTATAAATGTTTTTACTTTATAAGGCTTTAATAGTTAAAACTAGAAGAGTGCATTCTCCTGCTAGGGTACTTCAGTTCAAAATGTTCTTCCAGTGACCTAAGTTTGTTTATGGCCCTAAAGAGGGAGAGGTGGAGTCTTTTAACTGAGATCATCAAAATATTTTGCTGGTATGTGTGTTTTAGACCTGCCCTTGAAATTATTCAGCTGAGCTGTGGCTTGACTTGTTTTGGGCATTTGAGCTTTAATTTTTCCCCCTAGTTCTTCTTGTTGGTCTGACTTGTAGTTGGCTGTGGGGTTGTGTAATTGTGGGTTTGGGTGTTTTCAGCTGTTTTTTGGGGACGTGCAGTGGTCTGGGCTTGCTCAGAGGTGGAAGGGGAAACAGGGATGGAGAGTGCAGCAGAAAAACATCTGCACATGGCTGAATAAGTGTAACAGCTTAAACTTATTTAAGAGGTTTTCTAACATACTGAGCCAAAGTGCCTCTCTTAAGGGTGGGCTGCACATGTGAAAGATATATTGCAGTAAAGATGTGCTTGATAATGCTAACTCTAGTAGGATTTTGGTCTCAGCTTCGACAATTAAACTACACAGTCACAGTGATGATGGGCAATTTTATTCTAGGATTTCCATGTTCCTCTCCGTGTCCCTCAAACTTTGTCACGCTCTCCTCCTCTCCATTTTGGAGACAGATCATGGAAAACACCTCACAGGGCTTCAAAGGTACAACCTGGGAGCATTTAAAGCAATCAGATTTTATTTTTTTGAAGAGGATGCTGGGCATTTTCTAGAATTTAAATCTCTCAAAGCAGATGGCTGAAGTCAGTATATCCTGCAGAAGAAGCCGCGTGCTGTGTCTCAGCCGAGAGGCTGTCCTCCACTGATGGCGTGCCACACCAGAAGCTTTCGCAAAGCGCTTCTTGTTGCTAGTTCAATTTGCTGCTACACGATGCACTGCTTTAAAACCTGGCTCTGTTTGCTCTTGATTTCTCCCAGCCATAGAGGAGGAGGAAACCAGCAGGTGGTAAGCTACGCTACACCCACCCACACTGCCTCTCCCTGCACCTGTGCCGGTTACACAGCACCTACTGCATCTCCCCATCGACTCTGGTTCTGGTTCGCCATTGATTCATTGGTTCTGGTGCAGGCTGCTTATATTTTTTTCCATTTTAAGAAGAATGCAGGCACCTGAGACAGAGGGTTTAGATGACTTGGGAAGGATTCAGCAGTGAATAAATCCCAGTCCGCTGCAATTCCGTGCTTGCTCTCCTGCCACAGCTTCTTCCTGGGTTGCAAGGGAGCAGGGAGCTATCAACAAGGATAATAAGCACTAGATATTACAACAGGGATTTCTTACATTGCTGGCAAGAGAAAAAGCTGCCCTGCCCCTCTGCTGGCTGAAAACAGCACAGAAGGTATTTCCAATAATTTTTTTTCCCCTAAAAGGTTCCAGGCAACTGCCTCCATGTAAGTGCATGCTGCTGCTGACAGTGAAGCCGATGCCTCCATTTTTATTAGTTTCCAAATCGCACTGATGCAGCAGCAGAGCAAACAAGACCGTAAGCATTACTCTGAACGTAACCCTGAAAAGCACCATTCACATGTCTAACACATCAAAACCATACAGAAGTGAGAGCAGGAACAAGCTGCATGTTAGAAAGCCTACAGGGTATTAATGATGTATAGTAAATGGGTGCTAAATAACAGAGCTGTCACTGCAAGGCTGCTGAAGCACTGAGCCAGCTGTATGTGCCTGTTCTGCATACAAACAGCACCGGGATTTCTGCAGGGCTGAATCGCATGTGCCTGGAAAAGTGCCTAATTCCCGTAAAAGTATCGGAAAAGCTGTGATCTGAATATCCTTCATATGGGATGGTGATCTGATGGCATGAAATGGGCAACACTGTATTATGTATGTGGCAAACAGGATTGGCTAAAGTCTTTCAGCTTTGGGTGAGAAGGGTCCATCAGCCTTCAGACCCAGAATATCACTTGTTCACCGGCCGATTTCAGAAGTACTAGCAACAAAGCAGTAAGATGGCTCAAAGCATCATGCAATTTCTCTAAACATCCTGATCCTCCAAGCATGAAGGAGAATAAGAAATTATTTATTTATTTTTACAGGCTCAAACATTTGTTCAGTGGGGCAATGGGCAGAGCTCTTACCTGAAAGAGATGTTGTTCCCCTCAAGGGTTTAGCTTTAACTATTTGATTTTTTTATGCTTGAAATAGGGCAATATCAATTTTTGAGTGCCTGGTCCTCTGAGAAAGACCAAAACAGGGCAGACACCTTTTGAGGATGAAAAGATACCAGGTGACATTGTTGAAAGTCCCTGATTTTCTGCAGACCTCATGAGAAACAAGTTGTATTTACCCAGGGTGCTGGGGTGGGGGGAATCCAGCAGATTTCTCACTCAGGCGGGATGAGGAACACGCTCAGCAGCACTTTTAAAGCCCACATGCCTACTGCAGGTTTGCATTCAGATGGACGTAGCAGTAGCATGAAGGCAGGCTGGACACAGAGGTCCTGCTCAAGCTCCTGTCGCAGCTGGTGACCATGCCAGGCTGGAATATTAGCAACTGGCTGCCAGCCAGCACTAAAAATTCAAGCTGCTGGCTGCCTGATTAACTACAGCAATACAGTCTAAACCAACGGCAGCTGGCCATATGGTGAAATTAAAAACACAAACAAACTCTTCCTTGGATCCCTGCTGAGGGTTCATCTTTTTCTCAGAGTTAAAATCCCCATTGGCAGGGGCCGGATTTCAGGGCAGCGGCGTCGCCATTTGCATTTGTGCAGCACTGGTGCATCCCCCACCCAGGAGGGTCCCAAAGCTGCCCTGCACCCAGGGACTGGCTTTGCTGAAGGAGGAAGGACCCCTGGGCACACCGGGTGGGAATGTGCTGGCCGGGGAGTGCGGGGAGCTGTACTGCTGCTCCCTGGCCTTCCTGGACCAGCACTGGTCCTTTAGCAACACACAATTGAAAGCTGCACTGGGAAATGTGAAGACAGGCAAACACGTCCCATCCTCCGCATAGCTGTTGGGCCGCTTTGTTGCAGATGATGTTTAGGACTGAACCAAATTACTCTTTCAGTGCATCCTAAATAAACCGTTAAAGACTCTTCCTTGGTTGGATTTTGTTTTGGTTTGGTTTTGTTTTGTTTTTTTTTTTTCTTTTCCAATCTCCGTTATCACTGTAATATTTCATGCTTCACGCTTCTGGAAAAAAAATTCAATATTCAAGAACAAAGCTATCCACAGCTTTCCTTCATTTCAGTCTTTTGTATCCTAGGGCTGTTCTAACTCAATAACTGAGTTTTTATTGTGTCACGTTTCACTGTCACTGGCTGCAACCAGCCTGGCTAATCCTTTTGCTGCTGGCTTACCAGTATTTTTTGTAATTCATTTTTTGTCCATTCTACTTTCACAGCTTTTAGGGTTTTTTCTTGTTTCTCCCACCCCCCAGTTCTATGAAATTTGCAGCTGCCCTCTGTGATTGCTCAGTCTGGTAAGTGGTCACATACAAGACAAGCATCCTGATTTTGGCAGCTGCCATCACATTTTTTCCAGTTGGGAAAGAGGAAAAATTCAATATTCTCCAAAGCTGACAACACAGAAAGAGTTCCATTCCTGATGGGAGTGGTGAAAGAGTAGAGAACCACTATAAGATGCAATCTCCCTGTGCACGGGGTACAGCTCAGCATGTGCATTTGCACATACGCAGACTGCTAGCCTCCGTGATTTAGGTGGTGTTTACCTGCCAATGCCTGCCCAGCACGGCATGCAAGTGCCGGTGGCAAGCCACTACCTTTCCTATGGCACAGGTTGCAGTTGCTTCTTTTTCCAAAGTAAAATTGCAGAAAAGGAATAGTTTTAAATTCTCAAGCCTCACCACGTACTCAGGAGTGGGGGGTCAAGGCGATCGTAAAAGGACATCGTCTCTTTGTTTAGAGAAATACAGATTGCACCGTGCTGATGCTCTGCTACGAGGGTACTATCACATGGGAGCGAGTGCCTTCGTGGCAGGAGAAGCATGTTGTTTCTGCTATCTATCAATCAAAGCAGCTCTATCAAATAACTGGACAAGCTTTGTTGGTTTTTTTTTTGGCAGATAAGAACAATTCCAATTTGGAATAAGTGAATATTTAATAAACCCTCTCACTGGCTAAAAGTTCATGTGTGTATGTCGCGGGCAGTGCTCATTTGCTTGCTTGTTACTCTTAGCACAGGACTGTAGATACTGCGTAGAGATGGAGGGGACTGTTTTTCTGTTTAGGGATTATACACATATACGTTGTCAGGCACAGGGTACTAGTATTTTAGTGCCTACTAGCATGAGACTAACCCTTATTTCTTTTGGTGTGATTGGTTTAGAAAAATAAAAGGAAAGAAAACCATTGCCAAATGTCAAAACTGTTTCTTTTTGGTGGGACACATCAGCTGAGCACACTTGTTCTCATCACATGCTCTTCAATGCAGCAGACCCGAGCAGTTCACCAGGACAGGCCTGCATTGCCTGCTGTTGCTGCTCCTCACTGAGTGCCCTTTTATCTCTTGAGCACGAGGAGACGTCTGCTAATCGGCCAAAGTTACACCCAGGACATCCCAAACAGCTGTCCCTATTCAACCCATTAATTCTGAATTCTTTCTGTCAGGGCTGTGAGATACTCCTGAAGCTGTTCCCTGCTGGGGTGCAGCCTGAGGTTATTTAATCCTTTTCCCTTCTGCAGTAAAGCATGCTCTTCTGGAGGTAACTTCTCAGGGTGGTGTTGGTCTTTCTAAACAGCTGTGGCTTTCAGGTGATGCCTAAGGTAAGAAGCAATCAACCAGTTATTCTTTCCTAGGTGCATAGCTTTGTCTTGGGTAAAAGATGTTAATAACTTTTGGAGGTATGTTTCTAACAGCATGATAACCTTGAAACTTTTCCATCATCACAGTTTCTGTTCAGATGGCTCAGCTGTGCTTCAGAGCACCCTGAGCCACGGTCACTGCATTTGCAGCACTCGGAGTTATTGGGGATGCCTGCAGAAAGCCTCTGCCACGTGCTGAGGATTTTCTACTCCTATCAATTCCGGTATTTCTTCACAGGCTGCTGGAATAGTTTGGAAGATCCTTGGCAAAACACTTTGCCCCCCGCCCTGCCCCGCCCCATGTTGTTATACGTGCGCTGCTAACCATGCTGAATCATTTGGGAGAGAAAAAAAAAAAAAAAGGAATGAGCTTTAGGTTTCTCCCGGATTTCAAAATGAAGGCATTGTTCAAAGATTTCTTGTCCAACTACTCCCAGCTGCTTTACAAAGGGAGGATTTCTAGCATTTCTGGCTGTGGTAAGATTTCACTGCAAACTGAGGTGTTTTAAAAACAAACAAACAAAAAATCAAATACAGAATCCTTTAGCTATATATTTTAATTGTTGACTTTTACATGAGTATCCTGCAGTCATAAGCATACTCGGGTATCTTCTGATGTGCTCTTGCAAGTTTTAATCCTGTGATAAATTCTGTTTCCCGCACAAAAGGCCATGGGGTCAAGGGCAAAACAAAGCGAGAACAGATGTTCATGCTAAAATCCTTTCTGTAATTCAAACAGGAGATCAAATCATTCTGGACTGACACAAGCAATAGGTTCCTCTTTAAGCAACTGGGGACCAGTAGTCGCATGGAAGGAGAGGTTCTGTTCAGAGCTCCAGCCTGCCATAAGCTTTCTCTGTGTAAAGTAATTAAGAAATAAATCTCCTCTGGCATTAGCAGTATGAGTCACTTGGAACTGGTATATCTGATATTCTTCTCACCTTAACAAATTCAGCTTATGGCACAGTTTCAATAAAACGAGACCATGGTAACTAAAGAGGGTTCAAGCATTCTTGCTTGCATTTTTGACTCTGGAACAGTGTGGGTCTACCGGTGTGAATAAAGAAGGGTCTTTTCTACCCCTTAAAGAACAACAGTAGCTTCTTTCATAGACTGCAGGAACTCCTTCCCTAACACTGGATGTTCAAGGCAGCTCTCAAGGAAGTCGCTAACACTTTCTAAACTCACCAGGGAAGCCATAGGTCTTAGCACGGTTGTGCTTGCAGCCACCTGATAGATTTGTTCCATTTCTCTCTATGGTTTCTCTGTTGTGCTCATTATCTCTTGGCTAGTATGAGCTTCCCAGGGACCATATTTTTATTACTTTCAAGCCCTGGATCTTCATTTAATGAATGTGGAACTGTGTCCTGTAGGCTGCTGCTTAGCTGGTGGAATAATGTTTCCTCTGAATCCCTATAAGATTTCAAGCTAGTAACTTAGCACATTTATTTCCTTTTAATAAATCCTCTGCTTCGTGTACCCAGGAGCTCCTTCAATGGCATCAATCATCAACATACTCATTTTCCCTCAGTGTTACACTTTTTGAACCTATTATTTATTCTGTTATAGTTTAAATTCTTCTTGGTCTTATCAGCTGACCCTTATATACTATTTTGCCTGCCTAACTATAGAAGACCTCTTTATTATCTTTGTTTTATTCAAAGCACTGAACAAAGTCCTCTTTAATTGCTGCCATCTGATCTTTGTCCTGGAGAAACAAAATTTGTTTTTCAAAATAAATTATCTCTGCAGCCTTATCCAGCTATGAAATATTACTATTGACTATCTTATCAGACCGTGTAATGATGCCAATTCTACTCGCTTCATTAACTATTTAAAGATTAACACTAAGACTAGTCTAGTTTATAAGAGACAAAGGCAAGAGTGAAATGTATGATCTCATTCCTCTGGGTCCAGTTCTTTCAGCAATCTGAAAGAGTGAATTCTTGGTATAGAAAGGTTAATGCTGTACCCCCTTTTTTATCAATTGTCTGTTTTTTATCAAATCTGTGCCTTATCTCATGTCTGCTTTATCAGATCTGCTTGAGTAAGGTACATAATTGAAGCCTCTTCCCAATTTAATTTCCCCTTCTTGGAAGTCCTGCAACTATTAAAAAAAAAAAATCCTCTTACAAAGCCCATTTTAGACAAGGAACACATGCTGAGTTCAGGTGTGAATAACTCGGCAGCTATGCCCTTGAATACAAAATACTCCTCATCTTCAAATTGATCAGTAACCTAAAAAAGAACATTTTAAGATAATACGCCCATTCCTCACTTCTTTTCTTCAGGTATAGGAAATACGTTGGTATAAATTTCCTTTAAAATTAGCTGTTGGCCTTTCCTAACAGTAAACCTGGTGGTATAAAATAACTGAGTTCTGTACATAGACTTTTGCCATTCAAAGATCTTGCTTGTGAAGGGAAAGTTATTCGTAGCTATCATCTAGATCATAAAAAAATGCATGTTTTGTGGTTCTCTGCACAAACCCTAGTATTGCAAAAAGCTGCTGTTGTACAGCTTGTGTTCTAAACTGTCTAGGTGCTGCTCAATGAACTTCCATTAGTTTCCAATGTTCTTGAGTTCCCTCTTTTCACCTTTGTTTCCATCTCTTGGGGGCGGGGGGGGAACGGGACACACAGACAATGACATGACTTACCAAACCCCCTCGCTCCCCAAACACCTGCTTTGCTGAATCTTAAATTCTCATGTTCTACTTGGGAATATTTTGTGCTGCAAGACGAGTACATTCTTCCTGTTATGGGACAACATACCTGCTCATAGCTATCTCAATACCAGGAGGAAGAGGACTTATGAAGGACCGTGAGCTTTCCTGCTGTGCCCCCTTGAAGTTCTCGCATACCTTTCACTGCTTCCAGTTTGCTCCGGCAATTATTCCTGAACTTTTTCTTTTTCATTAAAAACAAGCCAAGCTTTCCTATGTTTTTCCTTAAAACATTAATGCCATTATTGCTGCTTTGCTCTTGATGATAAAAAGTCCTTCCATTTATTTTCTGATTTATACTTATTGTGCAAGTACCTTCTGTAGTGTTTTTTCCCCTTTTCTTCTCATGTATTTCACCTCTCTTTCCCCCCCCCCCCCCCCCCAACAGGCTTATTGAAAGTTTCTGTTCTGAAGTTTGCTTTTATGTGTCTAAAATTTAACTGTTAGAAGTGACTAGTGTATTTTCTGCTTGTTTGATGGTTCTTGTGAAATTTGGAAACTGAATGAAAATTTCAGTGAGAGTATCCATTTGTTGTTCTCCCTTCCTGAGCATTACTGTAATTTTCTTCTCCTGTCTCTGAGTACATGAGGCATAGGAAACTATGGGAAAAAATGCAGCTGTAGGCACTGAATATGAGTTCTAGGTGCTTGCAGGCTTTCTTCATAATTAAATGTTTAAGCTGGTAATGATGAAATTAAAAATAGACTAGCAGGTCTGTTAGGAAGCCTGAGTAGAGAGAATGCAGAGGTCTTGTGTTTATCAAGTATGTTGCTGAAGCTTTACATCACAGACTGGCTTCTACCTTCAGCATTTCCACGCAACTCTAACAGTGTTTCTCTGAATCCTGTTCTGTGTATTACCTCGTCGATGTTCTCTCTCTCCAGCAGAGAGTTGTGTGTCCCTGTATCTTTGGCTCCTGATAATTGTCTTGCATGGCAATTTCATCTTCCAAGTTTCCTTATCACTAAAAGCAAGGATTTTGAATCATGTCTCAGGGCCCTAAGCCTGGAGGCCAGTTCCTTGTTGTCAGCACTGGTATATGGTTGACTTTTCTTCAGCTTTATCACATTTGATGTATTTGGTGTCAAAAACCTTCCCACCCATTACACTTTTCTTAATCTTACAAAAGAGTTTAAGTTTTTTAAACTTTTTAAAGCGATACAGGAAAGAAAACCAAAGGATATGCCTTTCTCTACTTAAGGCAAGAGATTGGATTACTACAGGTAATCACTCTGTCTCCTCAGAGCTTGGCTTATCGCACCATCTCAGTGTACCTCCCTACTCTCTCCCATAGGGCTTTTAATAAGGGGAACAGGCAAGCTACAAGCAGAGCAGGAGGGATGGCAACTGCCCTTGCATCTCTTATAAGCTGTCCCAGTGCTTGTCCTGTCAATGATATCAAGGGCAGACTCAGAGAACCGGTGTACCTATGGAAAAGATACTGCCTTCCCTTAACTTGTGTGTTCTCTTAGAGAAACTATTGGAAGGCATTGAAAACCAGCAGTGCTCAACTTCCATGCTGCGTCGTTAGCTTGTTGTATTTCTCTAACACCCAGGTTTTCTTAGTGGTGGATGTAAGCTCCTTGGAGGTCCACCCTACATTTTTGGCCAGGAGGGGCAGCCTTTGGTGCTAGTCCCATCATATTTGGGTTGGAAGAGGCAGCTCTGTATGGCTACCGATGCACTAAGACATCTGAGTTACAGTTCACGATCACTGGAAAAGACAGGCTCCAAGGTATCTGATGTTTGTTTGGCCTTTCAGGACCCATTGCGCTGTTACGTTACTGTCACGGATCCTACCATGCTTCTCCTGTAGCTCATCTGTGGCACTCTCCAGTAGCATAATTGTGGTTGACATGAAAATACATGCAACGTACCTGTTGCATCAGTTAAGAATGTTTTTACAAGGAGTTTCTAATGATGTAAGTGTTATTGAAATGATGTAACTTCTGCTTAAACCTCACTGTCTCTCTTGCAGGCTCTGAATATGGCACTCTAAGTGTTTTATGTTAACTGTTTAAGACGCTCTTAAGAGATTCTCTTATAGCAATCCTCTTTTTCTGCACAATAGCCAATCCAAGCCAGTAGTTTGTTTAAAAACAAAGGAATACGTGATCTGATAATACATGTTTTACAATAACAAAATGAAGAAAGAAATTTAGTAAAATTAATTGTACCATTCACTCATGGATTAAAAAGAAAATGAACAGTTTTGGCATAAAACAAAGCTAACGCCTTCTTTTTGCTAGAGGTTCTATAAGCTTTAAATATGCAGCAGCTTTAAGCATACTGTGCCTTTTTCACATTAGACCCATCTTCTTTACATTCCTTTTAGCAGTTTGGATGTTTGTGCCAGCTGTCAAAACTGACAACTCTTGCCCTGCAGAAGACTCAAAGGATTCAGATGAAAAATTTATTTTAACTTTTGATCCCCATCCTTCCTTGACAGAAAAAGTGAACTTTTAGCCATTACCAAAACTGGAGAAGATAGTCCAGATATACAGTAGCAGGAATGAGAGAACCTTGGTATACGCCCTGGCTTGTGAGAAACAGGCTCTGCCTTTCAGTGTCATAAACCAATTTTTTTAATGGCTATAATTTTGTTACTGCTGACTTACTGAATCCTCCGTTGGAGAAAATTGCACCACCCTGTTTGAATGGCTTGATAGTTAAAACTAAGCCAAAGAAGATAAGTGTAGGAGTTTTGAGGAAGGAACACTTTTAAAATTCCATCCCTAGTTTATTAGTAAGGAATTCCTAGTGCTGGAATTATCTGGAAGACCATCTCTGAAACTGTAGTCTTTGATCACTATCTTGTCACTGTTCTTTCTGTGCCTCAAGATTTCTTGGGGTTCTTTGTTGGTTTGGATTTGGGATTTTTTGGTGGTATGGGTGGGGTTTTTTGTTTGTTTGTTTGGCTTTGTTTGTTTGTTTCTTTTCTTAACTGAGGTACCAGACATTAAATATGTGCAACAAATCTGGAAGAACAGAGAGAAAACTGGTTATCAACACAAATAAAAATGTGTATAAAAGATTTATTGTAAACAAAACAATTCTGTGCAAACAGTGAGGAAAAAAGACTTCAATTTTTTTAAAAACACCATGTGACTTTGTAAAATATAAACCCCACCAAACCTGCTCTGTTGGTACTCTACGCAGTAACAGTCCACAAACAGTCCACTCAAGCCACTTATGTAATTGGCTTTGATTTTTTTTCTTGCAGAGTAGAGCTCAGATCTCTGAGGTTTAATGATGGCTCTTAAGCAAGACCTATTCTTAATATCACTGATGTATGGAGGTAAAGGATGACCCAACAAAATGGAAACAGAGCTGCAGCAACAGGAGGCCCACCTCTGTTGGCTTCTCCGGCCCTCAGTGTGTGATCCACAGGCAGCACTTGCTGGGTGAACCTCCTCAGCATGGGCCCCTACCAGCCATGGAAACGGCTCCCTCTGCTTTACCCAGGCGGTAGAAATCAGGCGCAGGATGCTCCTCCAGCCGGTCAAATTCATTAAGGCGGAAGTGAGTGGCCAGTTTGTTTACCATTCTTTTCAGGGTGACAAAGGCTGCAATGACTTGGAAGGTGAGGAAGAAGGCAAAGACAATATGGACTGCTCGCTCCAGTGGCTGAATTTTCAGACCTTCATTAAATAGCAAGAAGAAAATTATAGGCAACTGCAGGAGGAGACTCAGGAGCCAAAACCCAGCCAGCTCAGGGACCTATATCAGGGAGACATCACCAATTAACTGGCAGTTGGAGATGAAAAAATACATAACTTTGTGGAGAAAACCACGTTTTTCTTTATCTTCCAAAAGCCACCACATAATGTAAAATGGCAAAAGTGAGGTAATGTTCCCATATACTGTGTTTTTAACCGTACTTATTTTTCTGACAAAACAGTTTTGGGGAGCGAGAGGGCTCTCTTCTTACGGAAAACTTCTCGGAGTGCACAAAAGTAAGTGGAAGCTGATGCTAAGAGAATAGAAGATGCAGACTGTAACTTAGAGAAATAACTATCTCCTCAACTTAAATCTCTTAGTAGAGAACTGGTAAACTATTTTATTTATGTTCAACTCCAAAATGCTCTTCTGCACAAATTAATATGTACATGCTGTAACATACCTTCTCCTGCAGATTGCCCATGTATCCCAGGTAGAGTCGAATGACCTCTATTAGAGAGGCTAGGATCATGATTGTTACCAGGATGAACTTGTAGTAATCTGACAAGACTGGATACTAGAGGGAAGAAGAGAGTAAAAGTTTCTGCTGTGCTGTTTCATGACATGCTGTTCGTGATTAAATGAAGACACTGGATGCTACTCTAAGTTGACAGTGTTGTGTTGGCTTTCAAATACTCTTGAACCTCCAGTTTCAAGGAATTCCCAAATAAACCGTACAGAGCTCACTGGAGTCACAGGTTATCTCGGTACTAGGTGTTTGATCAGAAACATATTACATTTGCAAACCATCACTTTCCTTCAGGACTCACCTTCAGATGGAGTGTGACAACTGTGCTGAGCCACCAAAATGGGAAAAAATAAACGTTGAAATAGAGGGACATCTGCAGTGGTAAACTGGAAACTATTTCATTATCTGTAGATAGAGAGACATCTTTATCACTCCTAGTTTGTTCCATACTTCCCTTCCATAAATATGACAGAGAGATACTGCTCCACCTTAGCTTCAAGCAGGGCCTTAACACTCTTCCCTGTTAAGAAAAATATTTTTATGTATCCAGAGGAAAATCTCTACTCTATCCTGAGTTACACCATTTCCTGGAATTTAATGCAACCTTCAGTTCACAGGATACAGAATTTTGGTCACTTAATCGTATATTCAAGTTGAGTGTCTGACTGTTGATTACCTGGTGGGGCTTATGGCTTACTCCACAACCTGACTGATAGATTTGGCTCAAGTAGTGCTGTATACTGATACTGCAGAAAGAGTTAGTGGTTATTTCATTGCTTTTCCTAAGAGAATGGCCAAAGTTTAAATGAGTACATACTGGATTATTGTTATTTTGTAGATGATCCTCCTGAGTAAGGACTTACTGCTAGAGAGCAGATTTGCACTGCCCACTCTTCATTTTCAATCTTTATTTAAACAGACATTTGGATGGAAGCGATGTTGCAAGAAGCCAGTAATTCTTCTAGTTCTTAAGAGCTACGAATTTCAAATATGTGTCAAACTAGAACTTAGCCTTTAAATTCTGGAGAGAACAAAATGCGTTCATACAATGTAGAGAAAAGCAAATACTGAACTCTTAACGCGCAGGCTGTTAATTCTGTATTTAGGATTTAATAACAGATTTTACAAGATTAGACTTAAAACAAAGAAAATTTTAAAAGAGCAGTCTAAGCGAATCGTTCATTTTTAATGGGTCAAGTTTTATCACCATATTCTAGCAAACTGATACTGCATCCATTTTACTTCAATTACTAACAGTCTCCTTTCTCATGTTTTCCCCAACTGAAGTTTGTAGCCACATCACTTGGTACTACCTGAGCAAGTTTAGAAAGTATTCATTGTGACTTGCTGATTTGTATTCAAGTCCTGTGCCCTTGTCTGTCACCATGGTGATATTTGATTGAAAATTGTCTCACTGTGTGAGCCACGCTGTCTCACTTCCACCCTCAGAACCACCTCTTCTGATGTTGCCTTCGCTTTCCATATCTTCCAACCATTCTCATACCTGTCTCTGTTCCATGTCAGTCTGGCATCCCTGTTTCCAGTCCAGCCACATGCAGCCTGGTACAGTCTGTTCCAGAAGTCTTTATGCCAGCTGCAGAAGTATTCATTGGTAGCTACTAGACTAGGTGGGAAGGGAGGAGGATTTGGGAACAAAACTGGGACAGATCTTAAGGGTAGGGTGTGAGGGGCAGGGATTTGTTATACTGAAATAGAAAGTGCAAGACAACCAATATATATATTTTTTTTAATAATCCCATTTTTAAGCATCAACACTTTCTTACATCTACAAAGGAATGAAAATCTATAGGTACCTCAAAAACAGTTTCATTATCTACCTGAAATTGTCCCAGCTGTCCTAATGAATGAAGCTCTCAAACACCAGGAAGACTTCGGAGGGCACCAAGATACAATTCTAAACCACTGTTTTATCTTTCAAAAAACCCCATGATCATGCAATTACAAGTAACTATGCTACTGCCCTATATGTATTGGATGAAAATTTAATGGTTCATGGCCATATTACTTAAACCAGAGAAGCCAACAGCTCTAACTTCCATTGTGATGATGTTTTAGGTATGTTAAAGGTTTCTTTAAAACTGTGTTTTTGATGAAAGTTTAGCAATATAAGCCAATTCTAGTTCATCCTTCCATCTCTAAATTGAACTCATGCTTATTTTCTGGGATTGCTAAAATTCATGGAAATGCCAGACAGTATTCCGATGGCCAATTCTTTGATGCTCGGGCAACTCACTAAGATATGTGCAAACTTAATTTTTGAAATCCTGATCTCCAAGAAGTTAATGGTACATTTGCAATTGGTTTCAATGGGTTGGATGTTCACGTAGGAGTTTTCATGATGGGAAATGGAAAAGAAATTATTAAAAATAGAAGCTATTCCTGGAGTTCAGAAAACATTTCAGTGTAATTTGGTAAATGAAATGAGTAATTAGTGTTAGCAGTATGACTCCACTGGCATGACTACACAAAGAAAACGAGAACTCCTATCTTGAAATATGAATGACTTTTTGATTAATTTTATCAGCTTGGAATGGATTTGTAAGTTGAAATTCACATGCTAACTTCTATGAATACAACCTTTCTGACAGACTGTGGTTATTTTGATGGCTACTATCACTCCAAAGGTATGAAAAGAGGGCATGTTAGCCTGCAGGTTTCACTGGCAATATGATGAAGGAACAGTTATCAGTCCTTATGATAGACTTGGAAGAAGTAAGAGAAAGCTGGCGTATGGCGAGTTTGAGTCTTTGCTGGCGAACTCTAGCTTGGTACACCTCTTCATGCTTTAAGCATCTGGTGCCCTAACTGTGCTGGACTAGTGAACTTAAAACAATAACTCAGTTCTTTTATTTGTTCTGTATTCTCCATAAACGATTTATAATTTTTTATTTTGGCATAGGCAGAGTGAGTAACAACGAATGTTATCTATAATATTTTATGCAAACTTGCTTTACTAACTTGTAAAGGCAGCTATAGAGGGTTCTCCACACCTGTTTTTAAAACAGGCTGTCCCCCGTTTAGTATTTTAAGGGCAAAGGAGGCCTGTCTTAGCCTGCCACACTGCAGCATGTGAAGCGTAGGGCGACAGAGCAGCAGCGTGACCGGCAGTGAAGCCAGAGCTCGTCGAAAAGGCATCTCCTCTCCTTTTAGCGCCCGGCTGGCACCCGCGTCGCCTGGGCTGCTCTGAGGCCTTCTCCCGGGCTCCCCGACTCGACCTAGGGCAGAGCGACGGGGCTCTGGGGCCGGCACCTCAGTCTCCCCGCCCCAGGATGGCGGGAGGGGACACGGCCCTTCCCCGGGGCGGGGGGACACGGCCCTCAGCGCGAGGCCCCGCCCCAACGGCCGCCAGGTAACCCCTGGCGGCGCCGCCATCTTCATGCCCGGGAAGCTTCCCCCCCGCCATTTTTGTTGCTGGCGCCCCGCCCGGCGAGCCGCTGCGCGTTACCTGCGCCGTCGCCCGGGTACTGCGGGGCGGTGCGGTGGCTGTCGGTGAAGACGGTGCGGCTGAAGGAGCCCAGCCGCCTCCTCAGGGGCTCGGGCAGCGACATCCTCCGGCGCCGCGGCCTGCCGTTGGGGTGGCGGCGGGGCGGGGGCGCGCAGGCGCGGTGGGGAGGCGGAGGCGCCGCCCGTTTCCCGCCAGCGGCGGGCGGGCCGTTGGCTCCCTCAGGGTGTCCGCGTCGGGGCGAGCTGCGGGCGCTGGGGAGAGGAGAGCGGTGCTTTTGCCTTGGGGACAGTGTTACAGTGGAGCTTTCTGGGAGAGATACCAAGCGCAGAAATGTATGATTGCTGGTATGATGTAACAACATGTTTAGTTGTGCTGTGCGTGTGAGAGCGGTCACTGCTGCCTGGGTGTGTGCTTACACACACAGAGCGGTGCGTTCCCACTTACTTCTGTCACGTACATGTGCGTGCACAGGGAAGAACTTTTTTGCTTGGCACGGTCACTGTGCAGCCATGGTGCTTTCCTGCCTGATCAGGACCATCGGTCATCCCTGGAAAATTAAAAAAGCCGTGCCCAGCAGGATGGTCACCCTGAGCCATTCACGGCACAGCAGAAGCCCAGCGTGCGAGTTGCCCAGAACAGCATCCTTTTGCCTCAGAAGTGCTGGCGTGTGCCAGCCCTGAGCATCTTCCTTCACCTCCTACGTCATTTTGGTTCCCTTCTAATCAGAGTGGATTTTTTCTAGTCTGTTAGGGCAGAGTTTGGGTTTTTCTGAAAAGGTAATTATGAAATACTGGTTTGAGGAAAGCAGTTGCAGGACTGCTCTGCTTCTATCAGGATAAATCCAGGGGAATGATGGTGCTCGATAGTGGCTAGAGAGAGAGGGGAGTAAAATAAGGATGGATATTGACAGAGCTGTTTTATTACTTAAGGTGAATATGAATGATCCTTGTTTTATGATAGATTCAGATACAGCTAAACTAGAAAATACCTTTTCCTCAAGGAAACCTGTCTGTGTCACTGTTGAGTTAAAAGCAGTGGTGAGATCAACGCAGCCTTTCTGTTCTAGTTAGCTTTTGTCCCTTATAGGAGGCCCTCATGGCATAATGAAAAGTTAATAATGTAAAAACAAGTTCTGCTTGTTCTTCCTTTATTTGGAAAATGTAATCCCCCTAAAAATGAGGTAATCTGTACACCAGGTTTTTCAGCCCCCTTAGGGCCGGATTCCTTCAGAGGAGAAAGGATGCCGTTCTTAAGTGTGCAGGAAATTATTTTCTGCGCGACCAGAATGAAAGAGCAGCTTGTGCCTTTTACTATGAGAACTGATAACATTTGTGATTTTACTGTACCTAATACAATACGTTGACTCCTTATCCTGCCTCTCCTCCTCTCCCAAAATCATATTTAGCTACTTCCCTGGGTGATCATTCTCTAGTATGACTTTCCAAACTCAATGATCTCTGACTAAATAATTTGAAGCCTAGTTTAAATTTAATTTCATTCTGTCCCACTGGGAGAGCTACAAAGAAAGATGGCTAAACAAGCAGGAGTTCTGAGAAATCCATTTGGCTTTTGAGCTGATGAATGATGTGATATTGACAACAGATGCTTTTCAAAGAACTTCTCCAAACATGGGTATGCCAGCAGGAATCTGCATTAAAAAAAAACCGTGAAGACTTTCAGCAGAAATGAAGAGGAAATGATTTTTAAATAATGGCAGCAGATTGGAAGGGAGAAGGAATTAAAGATATTCCAGAATTTCAAGGGATGCTGTGCATGTCCCCTTAGAGGCAGGTTGGGCAGCGGTCTTTGCTGTGTAAGTCCTCCTAGAATACAAAGTTTTCAACACAGGTGAGGGCTATCCCTATTTTACAGATAAGACAGGACAAGAAAAGTTGAATCTTGTGAAATGCTGTTTGCAGTTTGTGTTGAAACCTACAGAAAAAGGCACAAAATTGTGCTTGCTCTGGGATGATCAGATGGATTAGATTCCAAGGCACATCCTGGACATAAGCAGACAGAGAAGTTGTCCAGTGAAAAATACTCCTTACAAAGTATCAAAATATAAGGTAAAAGAGGTGATGTAGCTTTTGTCATACACGGTGTGTCTGTACAGCAGTGACCACAGCTCAGCAATGCTGCCTCATTTACCTTTGAACTAGGTAGCTCAGGTTTGCTGGCAAGACCGCTCTACAAGCAAATAATTTAGTAAAGGTAAAAAGTCAGAGTATTTTTCAGCTTTTTTGACCTGACTCTATCTTAAACTTTGAGGCTTCCCCCATAATCAGCATAGTGACTGTGGTGCCTGCGCTAGCTAGCCTGTTTGCAGGTAAAGCAATACAAGCTGCAGTCACAGACACACATCGCCTTGTGTCCTAGCCAGCTGTGGACCCCAAAGCTGAGCTGCAAAGGCACTAGAGGTATACCGCAGTTTCAATGATAAAAATCGGTGAGTGGATGCCTGCTAATTGGCTAACTACCTAATAAATAATAGAAGAGTTTAAACATCACTTTTATATTTGAGGAAACACGATGAAAAACAGCATTAATGTTAGATAGGTTTCTGAACTTTAAAAAATGCAATCTATATTTGTCATCTTCCCAATTGCCAGCAGGTGC
Organism: Nipponia nippon; assembly: GCF_047370975.1. Lineage (NCBI taxonomy): Eukaryota > Metazoa > Chordata > Aves > Pelecaniformes > Threskiornithidae > Nipponia > Nipponia nippon. The sequence goes on along the minus strand of NW_028262358.1, from coordinate 12,015,472 downwards.
TAGAAATTTGTTTCCTGCCAGGCTCAACAACTGTAATAGTGACTTTTGCTCTATCTAGCAGATCTCACCATAAAGTTCTCTGCTATAAACAGTGGCAAGATTTCCAAAGAGATTGTCTGAAACCTTGTTTTACTGTTGTTGCCTTCGTCCTGATCTGGTTAACACCCTTTAAATTAGGGGAACACTAGTCCCATACTCTCAGCTAATCAGACACAAGGAACAGGTTTATATGAATTAAAAGTATGGCAAGGTTTTGATTAAGTCAGATATTCATGGAAGTCTCAGGTTTTTTCATAGTATAAGCTGGTGGCCTGTAAAAGTTCAGCCTTTAACGATTTTCCTTTTGATTACTTTTTCAGAATGGAAGAATCTTTCCCGAACTGCACAATGTTATTCCTTTTCCTGATGCCAGTTGCTTTGAGCGGGAGCCCTGATCTCCCGAACACTCTGATTTTCTTACGTTCCCCAATTCTGAAAACCTGTCAAGCATACAGTCAGGTATCCTGCCAGCAGCTCTGGCAGTCAGTGGGACTTTGCAAAATTGGGCTCTGCTCATTCAAAACCTGTGAAGCAATCCAGCTTAGCAGTCAGTGAAGTGTAAAACTGAGTAGTAGGTAAAGGAAAGGCCAGTGGAATGCAGACACCACAAGAAATGCATGGATTTCCCATGTGAACTCAACTTCCAGACTCAAGGTGTGAATCTGTGATATTTGGCAGCCTTACATTTTCAGCAGATGGCCAAGCATCCTACACTTCCCTGCGAAATAAAATTGTGCACACTTTTGTTTAATATTTTTGTGTACGCAGATGCTTAAAATATTCCCTAAAGATGGAATATATACTCTTTGTTTTTACTAATTCTGTTTAATTTTCTGGAGACTGAGGCATACATTTTTTGGTCAGTTTAATGAACAGAATTCTTCTGATTTTCTGTAGGGGTGGTTGGAGAGCACCAGTTTCAAGCAGAAGAGAATCTTAAAACTTCAAGGATCAGAGCACCAGGGCATCTTCATTGACAAGGCAGAGTTTCCTGTAACAGAAGGATATAAATCTGTGCCATAAGGAGTGGAAGAAGGAAAAACATTTAACTGTTATGTGACTGTAACAGTTAGGATGACCATCTTTTGTGGTGTCCAGCTTTTGTGATGAAACTGTATTTGGCCTTTTCCTTTTTTAATGGAAAGGCATGCCATTACTGAATTTCTTTGTGTCTATCCACATATGAACGGTTAAGGTAGAAATAATCAGATTTTCAATTCTCTGCGCTTCAAAATAAGCTACTGAAACATGAAACTGGAAGAAATAAGCCCATAATTGCGCAGCATATTAAATGACTGTTTTATTTCTCTCCATACATGCTAGCTATAAATAAAACAGAAGTCTCTGCAAATCTGCCTGAAAGCTTTAAATCAGAGGAATATTGGATCTTTGTGTATCCACAGTAGTCCAACTAAGTTGGTAGACACTGGCGTGGCTCCCAGACCGAAGCTCCTGGGGCTCTCTGGCAACAGCACTAAGCCATAAACACCAGATGCAATATATCTAACGAAATTAAATATCAGCAGTTTTTTACAGTTGGCATTTCAGAAACACAGAGTTCATTTAAATGGTGCCAGTGGTTTATCTTTGCACCTGAATCGCAATTGCTGTATTTCTGAATGCGCTGGTGTGGAATCTCACAAATGCTATTTTCCCTGGCATGCCTGCGCTGCTGTCCCTTATGTAGCCATAAGCGTGCAAGCAACACAAATCACTCTCCTTGCTGCTACCTGTGCAGTGTTTTAGCAGAAGTGCTGTAAAACTTGTAAAAAGTGCCAGTGAGCCAAGGTATGTGCAGGCAAGCAGAGTACAGGCTTGCTTTCTCCTCATGTCCTCAGAATGAAGCGACAGATTGGAGTTTTAACGAATTACAAATGCACGAAGACTCTAATGCGTGTGTTTGAAAGGATCATGTTATTAGCTGTAACAGTGTCTGCCAGAGCAATTTCACAGCTGTGCTCCTGGCTTGCGATACCCCAGGACAATCTTTTTTTTCTCTGTGTCACTTGTACGCTAGTCCCTGGTGTTCATTTAACACCTACAGGATATTTGTGTCTGGTAAACAATTATTGTTGCTGATGAGACTTATCCCAGGCCCCTGTTTCAAGTATTACATATTGCTGCAGCCATTCCATGCATTAAATGTATCTTGGCTATTTTAGTCTTAAGCGTAAATACAGCACCAAAAAAAAAAAAAAAGGGCTATTACTTGCTCCCGTGGATTGATTTTCTTCTTGCTGTACTTGGCATTTAGCTAGAACCACTCCCTAGCTTGTTTTACTTTGTTGATTTGTAGTTTTGTCAAGCATGTTGGAAAACTCTGAAAGCTAGAAGTCTATTAAACAAATCTTACCATTTGTGTTGCAAAAGTACTCAAGATTTTTGTGATACAGAAGGAGGTTACTGTTGAATGGATGGATTTTGAGCCAGGTTCTCACTTCTGTGAAGATCCTTGACGTGCCCTTAAAGGACTCTGCATGACCTGGCCAGTGCAGAGAGGCCCCCTACTTTCAAAAGGTGGCTTTGGAATCGCTGGTGAACACCATGTTGTAACAGGGTGGTGAGACACTGGAACAGGTTGCCCAGAGAGGTTGTAGATGCCCCAACCCTGGCAACATTCAAGGTCAGCCTGAATGGGGCTTTGAACGACCTCATCTAGTTGAAGACATCCATGCTCATTGCAGAGGGATTGGACTAGATGACCTTTAAAGGTCCCTTCCAACCCAAATGATTCTATGATAGTACTGCACGCAGGCTGGGTACTTTTTTTGTTTGATGACAAGCTTTGTCAGCAAAGTGATGTTCTTCCTTTGCTTCTGAACCTTATTGGGGCTAAATTCTGCCCCAGTCACACCTGTGAGTCTGGGCAGGACTTGACGCTTATTCAGGCTTAAGACTTGTTCTTTCAGGAGATACTGAGGGACGTGGTGGGGGTCAGTAAGTCTGAGGAAATCATGTTTTGTCTGGTATGCGGTTGGAATAGCTGCGCTGTTCTCTTTGTGCAGAAATGCACACTGACAATCCTGCTTTGGCTCTAGAGTCGCTTTGCAGACCTTTACAGCTTGCAGGGGAGTCTGTGGGAGGATCTTTATGGCTTCAGCCTTGGTCTCATCTTTGCTTGCATAGGTGTGCGAGGTGATCTTCCCTGTGGTAATTTTAGCTGTCTAAATATTACTTGTAAAATCCAAACTAGTTAGAGAGGCTTCGCCTCTCTGGTGGGTCCTCCCAGAAGGCTGTTCATGAGAAGGAGTAATGCGCTTGCTGCATGTGTCTGTCCATCTCTACTGATTACTGGTAGAGTCTAGTTGTTCTGCTAAATCAAAGTGCCTAGCTGTTTGAAAACTTTATAGAGATCTAAGCTCTCCCAGAGCTTGTTTTGTGGATTTGAGCTCCCCCGGATGGCAGAGCTGTTTGTGATCCCTGGGCATCACACCAGATGCTTTATCTGCACTCTGCATAACTCCTGCAAAATGCTTCCTGGGATGTGGGCCCTGACAGTGCCAATGCTTTCTCTTTTTATTGCAGAATCCAAAGATGGCACAGTATTTAAAAATTTACCTCCAAGGTGGCATGCATTAGTGTGATCATAAACCCATGCAAAGGCAGGATTTATTTTGCTATTTTATGCTGCTGACAGTTCCCTGTAATAGCTGTTTTGTACATCCTTTGCAATTAGTTCAAACCCAAACCCTGAGTGAGTGATGGAGGATAACATTGGTAATTTGATCATGTAGGAAAAAAAAAAAACCACAGGGCAGAGAGGACTGTTGTTTAGTTAAGAAACTAATCACAGGGTTAGGTTTTTTATTTTTAGTTTCTAAATTCCTACTTGGACAGTTACATAAATGCCTAATTTAAAAAGTGTGAGTATGTCAAAACTTCAATGCAACTTAAGTGGGAGCAGCAGCAGCGCCCTCAATTGAGGTCAGATATTTGGATTCTCTGATATGCATTTGAGTGCCTAAGTTTGGATTTCTAAACAGGAGCAAACTCTCCCTCTGCTTTGAAGCTTTGCCAAATGTCAAGGTACACGTCGTATTGTCAGGTCAGCATCAGTGGGTTTCCTTTATCCGTTCTTCATGCCTGGGCCGACACTTCCTCCTTGTGAGAGTAAAGGATTGTGAGAATAACTGGATATTCCACAAATCTCCCTGCCTAAGATTAAGGTGTAGAAGCAGAGTTCTGGTTCAGGGCCTGTAGCTTCAGACATCATGGGTTATGGTTTTGGGGATGTTAGTGCAACACCACTGCAGTCTGTGGTATATCTCTGTTGGGATGCAGATTTGGCTCCATATTTATTTTTGTTCCATAATCTGTTAGCTTTAGGCTCTTTGCTGTGTTTCCAGACAAAGCAAACTGGGCTCGAGTTCTCATCAGGTAGTAAGAAGAAAGAATGTAGTGACTCTCCGAAGTTCCAAAGAGCGCTTAATTCTTTCTTTATTACATTTTCAATTATTGAAGGCAGGGGCTTCTTATTTGTGAGTATGTTGGCTACTTGCACCATTGTACCTCAGTCTCAGCTGTGATACTAGTTGCTGTCGTAGTATGAATGATAATTTTGAACTCTCCAGTCTGCTGTCTTTGAAATGTAAAATTTCTGTTTGCCATTTGAAGATGGGGTTTTTCATGTAACCAGAATCTATAAAGTAGTGCTTAAGACTGGAGAAAGTCTAAAGGGATTTTTACTGTAAAGATGTTGCTTAAAATGAAAGAATTCTGTTCCTGCCTGCTGCATGGTTCCCATTCATGGTGGAGGAGGCAGGACTGGAGGATCAAATCCAGCTTGCTTGCTTGTCCTCTCTCTCCCTGAAATGCTTTATTACAGGACTCAATTAAGAGCAAATTTTGTCCTCAGACTCTGTCTTGCCTGCCTTTATGAAATATTGAATTTACAGCTGCAGAATTTATTACAACAGTATTTTAAAACATTAGATGCCGCTGCAGCAGCTCTAATTAGAAATGCACTGGGTGCTGGACTGTGCAGGTGAAGTGTTGGTTTTGAACTGCAGCATCCGCATCAAGAGGCAAATACAGGCTGTGTTTATACATGTTTAAAGCACAACCAGAGGTATCAGTGAGAAAAGCTAGAGTCCCCTGTGAAGTGCCACTGTGCTACCATTTTCTTTCTTCTTTAATTTGAATTTAGCACAGCTTGGGTCAGATTTTTTGTCTCTGTAGCATCGCTGAGTTGCAGCAGTTTAGTTGAGAGGGAAGACCTGCGCTGAGGTGCTGTAGGCTTTGTGTTACAATGTGACAAATTATGTACTTTGCCATCATGATCATTAAGAAGTGATTAAAATGGAAGGTGGAAATCAATAAAGTCAACTTCTACCTGGCTAGTTGATTTCTATTCAGCTAGTCGCTTTTACTTGTAAAAAATCATGAATATCCACTGGGTCTTGTCTGATGTAACCTGGCACATCTGTGACTTCCCTAAAATCCTCCATGTAAATCAGCAAGACCCTGGAGAGGGAACTTCATCTTCCTGTCCCAAAGCCAGGCCAACCATGTCCAAACCTGTCCCAAAGCCAGGCCAACCATGTCCAAATCACACCTCTCCAATGACAGAGACTCCTCAGCCTGCCTGGGCAAACCTATCCCAGTGCTCAGCTGTCTGTATCATTGTGAAATGCAGTCCTAACATCTAGCCCAAGTCACCCTTTCTTCAGTTAGTCAGTTACTTCTCATCCTACCCACTGTGGACATGCAGCTACTTAACCGCTTCTTTCTGCAGCTACCTTTTTATTTCTGTATCGTGCGTTCCCTCATCTGCTCTTCCGTAAGTAAAACAAATCTAACCGATTTGTGTCTGTTTATGCTAGATGTTTATCACAGTAGGTCTCCTTGAGAGGAAATCTAACAGGCAGAGAGGGGAAAAGATTTAGGAGATGAATGCACTGGAAGAGTTTCGGCGTACGTTGCAAATTGCCCGCTGCGGTACCAGGCAGCCCTCATTGATCACACCTGAAGAACATGTTCTTTCCTTGGACACTAAATGTGGCAACCCACTGTACTAGGACTCAGGATTGATGTTGCTGCCCTGCAAGGATCATTAGGAATTTACCAGCCCAGATTAACAGATGCCTTGAGAGACGTGAGTATGATTAACTTCATAAATACATATTATGAAATCATGGGCAGTGTTCTAACTGTAATGTATTTTCCCAGAAGTAAAATATGCCTGAGTAAAGAAATAAGAAAGAACCTGATGCCAAATGCAGAATGGAAGGAAATTCCTGTAAGGCTGGAGTCTATCCACATTTTTTTCTGAGTGGTCTTTTCCTTTGAAGAATTAGATGAGGAGTTATTTCTCTTCATTTTATTATCCCCTAATCTCCAAACTCCATATCACTTTCCTAAAACACACTAGTATGTATCCTGTGCATACATAACATTCCCTAGGAGACTTGTTACTGCTTTATAGTCACTGAAGGTGAATTTGTTTACAAAAACGCAGTTACTTGAGACAGGGAGTATAAGTCAGTATTTGCTCCTGTGCCAAAAGTGGATTTCTGAGTGTGTTATAGTATAAAGGAGGTGAGTTTTCTACAGAGCTGTAAGACCAAAGAACCCTGGAGGTGAATTCAAGCAGTCCTCATGAAGATTGTTTATTATAAAAGACTCAGTTATCAGATGTGGAGGGCCTTTAACATCAGAGCTGGGTTAGCTGCTTGACTTTGCGAATTAGTCTTAAAGCTGTCGGTACCTCCAACTTGACATTCAGCCTTGCCTCAAGGAATCCAAGTTTAAGAGCGAGTGAAAAAAATTGCCAGACAGCCCCTTCTCGGCAGTCTGTCCTGGCAGAAGGTGACATGTTGCGATTATTCCTGAATCCCGCTGACCCTTGCTTGCGGGAACGTCTGTTGGCAGCAGTCATGGCATAGAAGAGCTTACAGATTGCCCGAGCTTGCCTGGGTGACTGGGCCTAGGATCTGGCAGCTGCAGATCAGAGGTACGCAAAGCTGCCTTAAAGCTGCCTCATGCCGAGGCTGCGTTCTGCACTGCCAGGAAGGAGAATTCCAGCCTCAGAGCCTGGACTGGCAGCGCTTTATTCCAGCCATCATGTCCCAAAATCTCAGGCTGGTGAAAGGTGGAGTCAATCAACTGAATAACTTATGCTTCTGTTATTTCCATTCTGTTCTCAATGGTTCTTTACTCTGCGAGAGTGAACTTCTGCTGAACAAATATTTTAGAGCAACTTTTTGCCATATGCCTTTCAAAGCAGAGAGAAGGAAAAGTGCCAAGTTAAACTAAACTTCAGAATGTCACGTTATTTGGGGGAGAAAGCTCATCAGCTAGAGTTTCCAGTGCAATAGGTAAAAAGCTGTAATTCCTTGGGACTGGCTTATTTTTGCGAAGAGCAGACAACTAGTGTAGCCATATTTTCAGCCCTGTGTGTGATCAGGGTCCTGACAGCACTAGGCATTCTGCTGAAATGTGGTTTATTTTTTTCAGGTAAGGAAGAGCTTTAACCTTTCACGTGCAACAAGCCATATAACGTCACTAGGCACTTCTGCAGTGAGCTTTGTAACTCCTAATGGAATGAGAGCTTGTTTCTTGTCCAGTCTTGATCTGACTGGTTTCAGCACGTGCTTAAGAGCTTTGCTGAGCCTAGGCTGAGAATACTTTTAATGTAGGAATGCTGCAGAAAGGATAATGACCATAAGAGTCTGGGTAGCAGCAAAGGCTTCAGCCTGCTCCCTTTGAGCCTCAACGTGTCTCACTTTGACATTAGTAGGATGTCAAGATGTAGACTTTAGTTGAAATAGAATTTTTCATCAAACAGATTTGTTTCCTTGGTTTTTGCCCCTCACCCCTGGCCCTTCTTGTCTATGTGTCAGGACCTTTCTAGTCCAGGACACTTTAGAGAAATTGTAATTTAAAAATCCTTTGCTAACTACACCTGAATTTTCAGTCAGAACTTTCACCAAATTTAAGGGCTATTCAGTTCATAAGCGTTGGCTGATATTTAGGCTTTCGGGCTGATTTAGGATGAGAAGAAATAGATGGACTTGGCAGTGATAGGTTGACGGTTGGACTCGATGATCTTAAGGGTCTTTTCCAACCTTAACGATTCTATGATTCTATGATTAATTTCACATACTGTTTTCTGGAAACTGCACTACTCCATTGCACAGGCAAATATTGGCCCAGTATATGGAAAATGGCAAGTGATCCAGCTGCTTTGGGGCTCCCAGGTAGAGATGCATTTAAAAGAGTTGGTTTTCAGAGTGCCTCCACCTTCCGAAATGGAAGTTATTCTTGGGTTTTACCACAGCATTGAGGCCTTTGAAATCACTGCTGACTTTAGAAAACTAGTTATCTTAATTATGGCAATGGTTATAATCAAGTAGTGCTGGAATAAAGGGACCAATATGCCATGCAGATGCAGCTCAGTATTTGCTTGCAGAAGATACCTGAGACAGCACAAGTACAGGGTGCTCAGCATGGCGCAGCTGGCGGTGCTGTACACGGTATGCCTCTACACTAACGTATGCTGGAGGCGTTCCTTACCTGGCATCAATCTTTGTGCTTTTGCAGTAATCCTTTATGCACACCACCAGCGTGCTCAGAGTGGTTTCCTTGCAGGTGGACCAAGGTCAAAGTCATGCTGGAGTGCTCCTGATGGTAACCAACTTGTGTTGTGAGCACAGCGTCCTCCAGCAATTAGTGCACTGCTCAGGCATGCCTGTGACCTGCAACTGAATACAAGCCACATCGCTGGTAAATGTTATGTAGATAAAAGTCCTGGAACTGTAGCACATCACATCAAATCAACCCCCAAGCTTCCCCTCTTTGTCCCATGCCAGGGGGTGTTGTAGATGCACAGTCCTGATCCAGCTGTGGTACTTATGGATGCTGATAATAGAGAGCACGCTGAGACGTACACATGGAAATAATTTAGACCAGATGCCAGCAAAAAAGCCCATGGGTAGCTCAAGCGATCCTGCTCACTTCAGTCTGCCTGTTTATTTGGGTGTGGATTTGCAAAAACCCACCCCATAACAGTGTGTCCATACCAACATTGCCAAGCCACTTTCAAAGGATGCTTCCTCTGTTCATTGTGGAAGTGGTGAGGACTTCCTCAACCTCATGATGAGAAGCCAAGAATCAGAATCAGTGGTTTTATTTTTGCTTTTTGGATGGAGTTTGTTCTCACTGGATAATTCTTTGTAGCCCCAGGGAAATTTTCCGGAAAATGTTAGGTGTCAGTGGCCTGAAACGTGAAGTCTGAGCAATGTGGGGTTTAAAACGCAGTTGCTTAAAATTTTGCTCCATGAGAAAGTTGATAAATTTTTCTCTCTGGTCATGTAACTTGTAAGAGGAGAGAGGGAAATAAAAGTTGACTATTAAACAGTTTAATGCAGAAGTTACTCAACACTTAAGCTTGAAACAAGAAAAACAGCGTTCTGCTCAGTGTTTCCACCATACCTATAGACAGGGTGAAATGTCTATAGTCTTGAGAGAAAGGTGGTAAATTTGGCAGGTTACCAACCTCTACTAAGGTGCATGTCTCTATTGCTTGTGATCCCCAAACGCTTCTATACATGGTCATTTGGAGCATCGCTCTTTTCAGCAGTGTCCTGGTTTTGGCTGGGATAAAGTTAATTTTCTTCCTAGTAGCTGGTAGAGTGCTGTGTTCTGGATTTAGCATGAGAACAATGTTGATAACACACTGATGTTTTAGTTGTTGCTAAGTAGTGCTTACACCAGTCAAGGACTTCTCAGCTTCCCCTGCCCTGCTGGGTGCACAAGAAGCGGGGAGGGGGCACAGCCAGGACAGCTGACCCAGACTGGCCAAAGGGCTATTCCACACCATATGATGTCATGCCCAGTATATAAACTGGGGGAAGTTGGCCGGGGGGCAGCGATCGCTGCTCAGGGACTGGCTTGGTGTCAGTCAGCGGGTGGTGAGCGGTTGCATCACTTGTTTTTCCTGGGTTTTGTTCCTCTCTTTGTTGTTGTTGTTTTCCTTTTCACTATAATTTATTATTATTATTTTTTAATTTTAATTATTAAACTGTTCTTATCTCAACCCACGAGTTTCCTTACTTTCGCCCTTCTGATTCCCTCCCCCATCCCACTGGGAGGGAGTGAGTGGCTGTGTGGTGCTTGTTGCTGGCTGGGGTTTAACCAGGACAAGCCGCTAGACACAATCATATAAAAAGGCTGCATAGGAAATTCATACTGTTTTCCCGTTTGATCTTACCGTTCAACCTTGACAATCTCTTCAAACAGAGGAGAGCAAAATTGTTAGTGCCGTAGAAGTCCAGTGTTTTCTAGATACTCAGCTACACAGATTGGCACAGCTTCCTGGATTGTAAAGGAATGACACCAGGTTATACCAGCACGGAGGTGGATATATCTATAACTCTAACTTCTAATTCTGATGTACTTTATTGTCCTTGCTGTAGACTGTAGTGAGGATCCAGTAAGACTCTGCTTCTTTGATTTGTGCAAATAGGACCAGACTGCAGTACGAAGAGTTGTCATCTCTGCAGCTATTAAATTGATAGAAATGCAGTTTCTCAAATAGTATGTAGAGTTAACAGTTTCTGACATATTAGGATGTCTCTAAAACTCAAGACTGATATATGTAACATCTGTAAGACATCTGTGTCTTGTCTTTTTTCCAGGTATCTTTCAGGAGGTGCCTTATTATATATCTGTTATACACCAAGCCAAAGCAGGAACAATTGTTCGTTCTAAGGTAAAATTCCTATCCTGCTGAGAGCAAGAGAAGTTTGGTTGGGGGGAGCCAGATTTTTCGCTGGTTTGTTTCATTTGTTATCTACAGCATGCTTCACAGGTTTTTTTTTTTAGTATATCCCTGAGCTTCCTCGGTAAGAGGTTGTAATTTATACAGCTGGAGCCTGAATGAGCCTTTGGTCACCAGCTACAGTTATTATTTATGTCTATTCTGCATCGCTTCAGACACTAATAGTCAATGTAATCAACGGATCCAAAGGGTGTTCACTCTTCTTGTGGCAATGTAGTTTAGTGGTTAGTGTGCAGGACAAGAAGCGTACTGTCTTCCACATATAGGATTAAATTTGGGTTGTTTTGTGATTAGCATTTTGTGGGGTGAAGAGGGGATGAGATTGCATTTACAGGAAGGTGAAAACTTCATCCTGAAATATAAGCACATACATAGTCTAGGTGGCTTTTCAACTCAGTCCAATAAAACAGAGTTTATCTCCTGTCTGATACTTTTAGCAGAAGTTATTAAAAAATATTGTTCATTTTAGACAACCCTGTGACTCTTTGCTCTTGCCACTCTAGGAACTAGGTATAGATGTAGGCTTCTTGATTTGTGCAGCTGAATATTTCATTGCCAGAGTTCAAAGGCTCTTACAGAATGCTCTGGCCAGTATCAAAACTGGATCCCTCCACTAGAAATTCAGAGTGACTTCACTGACTTAAAAAGTCTGCCGCTGCATTTGGCCTGAGGGATTTTCACTTCAAGCTACATGATTTTTCTCAGCTGTTTTTCTGAAGTTGGGCATTTTATAATTGTTGGGCTCATCCTGGGCTCATCCCACAATGATCTTGGCCCTCTTCTAAAGGATGGATATAATTTGGGTCCCTCTGCAGTGACAGCTGTGTAAAGATGAATTCCATGTTCTTGTCAGGTGCTTAGTTACTTTGTTGGCTAGTGCATTTAGAAAGCTGCTGTCAGTCCAGTTGATTCATTTCAATGGGATATCTTGAGTTTTTCCAGGGCTCCTCTTATTTATTTTATTCCTGCATGTCGGGTAGTGTCTCAGCATAGACAGTGACCTCCAGAATAGCTATTTCTTCTGCCTTTTTCTAACCGCAGTCATAATCCAGTGTGAATACTGATTGCAAAGACATTGTTTGGCTTGGTTGCAACCTCCCTTTTTGATTGCTCCCTCTGCTTGCTGGTTCTGTCAGAGACCTACTGTTTCTCTAGGCATCTCCCTCCTGATATATTTAAGGCATTTTTTATTATTTCTTCTGGCAATTTTTTTCTTTTATATCTCCTTTTCATTTTTCCTGTCAAAGTTTGTTCCATTGTATTAAAGACATGTGAACTGGATTTACGGTGCCTGAAATATTGTTTTGGCCCTAAAACTCCCCCCCTGCCATACCACTGGAAATTATTGCAACGTTTCTGTATCTTTACTTTAAAGATCCCATTGAACTCAGGCAGGCATGTGTGGTGTTTTTCTAGCAGGAGAATATTTATTTAATCCCCATATAGAGAAGCAGAGAGTGAAATCCTAGATCCATTCAAATCAGTGGGGCTTTCCCTGGGCTCCAGCTGAGCTGTGCCTTAACGGTCAGGTTTGTGGTCTGTCGTCAGCCTTCCAGCGAGGGGAGATGGAAAGCACAAAGCAGGATTTTCACTCCCATGTTTTAGGATGAGAGGCTGAGCCAAGGGACAGCTTGCTACAGCAAGAGGTGGAGGACTTGGAGGACCAAGTTTTCTTCCTGGTTCTTGCAATGGCCTCCTGGAAGATGATACTTATTTATGTTTTAGAGTTTGCCTGGCTGTAAAATAATAAAGTTCCTCAGCAGCACAGTAGTATTTGGATGCGTAGTTTTGCTGGTGTATTGCAATTGTATTCGAGGTTCTGAAGATGCTTGTCCATGTGGGACATGCTAAGCCCATAAAGCAACAGATAATCTTAAGCTGCAGGTTTATTCAGGTGCTTAAGTGTGGTGCCTGCATGGGGCCTTAATTTATTCCTTCTGAATCGTGGTGGTGTCCCAGTGGAAGTCATCTGGTTTGGTGACAAGCCCGGCTTATTCTCCCAGCAGAGAAATTTGCTGAAATAACGTGGGTTAAAACAGTTTCCCCCTATTCCAGTCCAGAGCTGAAGAGCAGTTTAAACAGCGAAAACTGTCAAGAGTGCTTATTCAGAGAAGCAACGTTGGAAGCTGAAGATAAGAGCATTTATCTTCACATCAAAACTACTCAGTGTCTTTGATGGACTCCCAACACGCTTTAACAAGGAGCTTAGGCTGGAGATGCTGGAATGCAAGGAGAGCAGGGGGTGGTGTTTATCCCATGGAAACATGGCATACATCAAATCAATTACACGGTGCAAGCATATTTCCTCCTGTCACCAGCCAGCATTGCAGGCTCGAAGAAAATATGTTCTCCTAGGCACTAGAGGAGCCTCCTCCCTTTAGATGCTGATTTCATGTGAAATGTATATTAAAGGGGGGAGAGAGAGAAAGAGGGGGAGAGGGGGAATCTCGTATGTTCTGCAGCAGATTGCCACATCCATCTTGTCATTTAGGCAAACACAGTTGGACCTGAGGCTATGAGTCTGTGGGATGTGCTGTATTTCTGTCATGAATTGTCAGCCTCAGAGAAGCACAGGAGAAAGAGAGGCACCGTAACAGAGTAGAAAATGCAGTAATAAAAGGACCAGCAAGCCATTTAAGAGCAAATCAAAGTAGTTGCCATTTTGGATTGTGCTCGCCTTCGACAGCTAGAAACGTGCTCTGCCCTTGCCTCCTCCCCCAGTGAAGCGGTGATGAGAAGAGGCAAGGCGTAAGACTGATGTTTCTATTGGGGCTGCTCCCATCCCTGCTGCTTGGCAAGAGTTAAGCTGTTCTGCATGGCTAATGGTACCTGTGGGTCCCGAAGGAACCCTCAGCCTGCCCTGTGCCTGCCCTTGTACCACTCGTGCTGTGGCTTGCCAAGCCCTCCCTGGTGCCATCTCTGAGCCAGCTCCTCCGTGAGGATTTCTTGTCTGAGCTTGCACCCTGAAATTACGACCTGTGTTACGCATATGCTGACAGCCAGTTTGGGAGCTGATGGGAGCACACTCAGGTTCTGCAGGGACCTAATCCAGGATCAGAAACTTTCCTGGAATAGTTCTCTCCATCAGGAGCGTGGCTTAAAAACCTGTTTTTGTTTAAATGACTGCTCTGGGAGGCATTGCGCTGCTGGTGGGGGCCACAGAGAGATAGTTGCTTCTCCCATAAGGTTCAGTCAAACAGATACGCTGGCAGACTCGTCCTCATTGATAGCAGGTCTTGGGCATCCCTCTGCCTGGATGTTTGTACCATGCTGTCTGGAATGATGTCAGCGCCTTGGGATACTCGTGTTTCTCCCGAGCAGAGCAAAGACACTAGAGAGCGCCATGTATTTGCAGATTTTGACTTGGGAAGCACAGTCTGAGGATGCGAGTGCTCCCTGAGGGGAGGACGTGGGAGATAACTGTTCCCAGGACCCTGCCTGGGCTTGCTACTGCATGGAGACGTGGTTTCCCTCTTGGTACGTGTAGCTGCGGATGCAACGTAGCTTTGCATTTCCTCCAGTGAGCTCTGTGTCTTTGGGGAAGAAAAGGTGGTTTTGCTGTCAGGAGAAAATCCTGTTAATCTCATTGCTGTTAGAGGAGATGCATTTGAACCAGCAGATACTCCCAGCCTTCTGTGCAAACGTTCTGTCGCATCGTCTTGAACGTAGCAACCGAGCGAGGGTACCACGAGGGGCCTGTCCAGCAATCTTCTATATTAAGGAAATTCTCAGAGCAGACTAGGGTGCAACATCTCAGGAGGTGCCCTTGAGGCAGCTTTGCAGGAGGATTGCCATTGCTTTTTAGCTCACACTCTAGTTCTTGTGAAGAAAATATTTAATTTTCAACTATGTCAACACCTAAATAATGCTTAATATTTTAGTATATTTAAATGGCTGAGTCAGTTCTTTAAGAGCAGGCTGGAGACAGATTGTTTTGCTGTCTCTTATTCCCACTCCCCCAAATGGCATAGGCTCCACATAAGCTCCACGTGGGCTCTACCCTCCTTTTCCTTGTGGGAGGGTGGGAAGCTCATGCCCATTCCAGCAGTGCTGGAGAATAACTGTCCTTGCTGTCACATCACACACTGTCCTGTACCTTCTCCCATCACTCAAGGCCTCCTGAAGCTTCTCTCTACCCTAAATTGGTAGGGAAGCAGTGTACATGGCATCATGCTCCTCTTAATCACCGATCATGCGATGGTGATGACTAAACTTTAATTACAATGAGCTGCATTTTTTTTTTCTCCAGTGAAATGTTTCCTGCATAAAAAATGAGGCTCCACCAAAACCTGACTTGTCTTTCAGGAGATGCCCATCTTCATGTATTCAGAAGTAATTTTTCAAAGACAAACTTCAGAGGTTTTTTAAGGGAGGTGATATGTAGGTATTCTAGAATTTTAAGTTTGCTATTTTTCTCCTCCTTTTCTTGCGCTACTAAGTCTTAAAGCCTAAATGAAGTCTTGCAGTTATTTTTCCTATCTCATCTTTTCTATTGTTTTGTGGATGTTTTTATTATCTTGCCATTTCTGAAAACATTTCACGTTGGGAAAGCTCCAAAATAGTAAAAGAGAAAGAAAATGGTAGAAAAGGAAAAAGATGGTAGTGAAAAGACAGTTAGGAGGAAATGTTTTTATTGCAGTTGCCAGCAGGAGGAAAAAGAAGAATACATTTTTTTCCTCATCAAAATTCTTAATGATGTAGCTGTTTAGAAGTTTAATTGGAAAAAAATTCATATTTGGGCACATCTGAATGGATATAGTTTTTCCTGCCCTGTTTTGACCTTCCTCAGTTCTCCTTGGCATTCTTGCTAGTGCCCTGTCCCCCTTAGGCTGTGCCAGAGACATCTGGAAATAGCAAATAAGAAGAAGCCTTGGGGCAGCGCAGCTTGGGTGCCGCAGCCATGGGCTGGAGGGCAGGAGGCATCTGTGTGCTTTGAGGGAACTGTATGGGCACGAGGAGCTGCTCTGTGCTCGGAGGAGCTCCTTTCCAGGGGGAAGCCATCAAAGGGGGAGCCTGTGCCTATGTGCTTTGAGAACTGCCTCTCTCTTCTCCATGCAAGGGGGAAGTCACCCATCCAGCACAGATCCAGGCTGGTATTTACCAGGAAGATGGTGTGCCTGGCAGCAGGCAGAGGATTACTGGCTGCAGAAATAACTTTCCAGGAAGTACCTGTCAAGATTTTATCTTCTCGTTTGGAGAATGTTGGGTCTATGCAAATCCCTGAGCACAGGGAAGAAAACAACCCTGAGCACAGGGCTCTTGAAATGAAGAAAAATGAGCCCTAAGTTAGAAAAATAGGGCAAAGCACTTGAGCCCAGAAATACATTAGAGTTCGGTGGAGGTGTTGGAAGTAGCTTCGAAGATTCCTTCCCATTCCTTCGTGCAGTGGTTAGGACACTGGTGGGAAGCATGAAGTGCCTCTCTGAAAGCTCAGTATCCTGTTAAGTGCCCTGTGTTATCTCTGCAATATCAGCAAATAATTGCTAATTAGACAGAAACACTCCCAGACTTCACACTCAGCACCTGGTAAACAGTTTGCTGGATGCCCCTTTGCACTTACACGTAGCAGATACGAATTGTGTTAGCCTGACCTCTTATGCTGTCCATCCATTCTTTAACCTAAAAAGCTTTGGTAAGTGTTGACCAGTTTTGATCAAATTTGGCCAAGCGGGAAAGGTCTGAAAAATATTTTTTCCTGAAAATCAGTGTCAGGTAGGAGAGGCCCATAGCGGTGTGGTCACTAAGGAAGGGCAGCCCCATGTCTGGTCTGAGAAGGAGGTAGTTTCTGGGACCCTGCAGCTTCTAGCTTCTTTACCCAAGGAGTAGTAGTAGGAATAAAGATAATAGGAAGGAGCTGGAAGGTTTTATGATGGGAATATTGCCAAACTGCAAATATTCTATAAATGTAATGGCTGGGGGAGTAAGGCATATAGTCTATAAACCTCCAGAAAACCCGATTTCATGGCTCTGCTGCTCAGAGAACAACGTGTTTACTGGGAATGTTGGATTAAAACTGGATTTCTCCATCAACAACTGTGATCAGCATGTGCTGTGTTGTAACTGGGCAGGGTACTTTTGCCTGCATTAAATTAAGGAGTGCAGTGTTATGTATAGTTTCCTTACTCAGGATGGCATTACTCCAAGCCTCAAGGTAATTTATATCTCAGGTAGGCATGCTGTTTAACAGGGCTAAATATGGAGAAATGAGAGCCTGATATGGGACCATATGTTCTGCAAGCAACAGCAGGGTTTATGAAGGGTAGTTCAATATTCTTCATATTGTAGGAACAAGCATAAGCAGATTTTTTTTTTTAATTGGATTTTGGGACAAAGCACAGCTGCTACAAAGCTCTAGCAAGAATTCAAATGCTGCTGCTTATTAATGCAGCAAGTGGTCATTTACAATTGTTACAATTTGTTTTTTCTTTGCTGTTTAATACTGTGACAGCCATAGACCTAGATAGCATTTTGCAAACGTACGGTTTTTAGCGAAAATCAGCTGCTTGTTCTTACAGCCCCTCTAGAATTAAAGTATTTTACTAAGCCTCTGGAAGGTACTTGGCAAGGCAGGAGAACTTAGCCACAACTTGCTAGAGGTAATCTTGCATCTTCCTTGGCAAAGAACGGGTGGGAAGCAAGAGACGGAGAGTGTGTAAGTATCCTTCTGGTCAGTGTAAAAATAGCAAGTTGGAAAAAAGTCACACACATGACTTTTAACCATTTTTCTTCTCTCTGCTTAGGGAACTGGGAAGAAGTGTGTTTGACAAATGAGTTACCGCCTCAGCCCCTCAGCAAAAGAAAACCTTTTTGAGCAAAAAAAGAATCATCCTTTCCTACTTTCTTTGTAGTTCTTATTTTAGTGCTTTGGGAATAACGGTCATTTGGGGATTTTTTTTGAGTGTGGTTTTGCTTTTTTTATTCTACAGAGAAGAAAGGAGGCAGCATGTAGAGACATTAATTGGTTGCTCCTTCCCTGCTTCAAGATTGCTGATGGAAAAAGAAAACCCAGTGATCATCCTTAGTGCACATGGGCTTCATAGTATTTGGCACAAGGCAGCACGCAAGATGAAAGTGCGTCTCTTGTCAGCCAGCTTCGTACTGGCAGCCTTTACTCCAGGCAACAAATTAATCCACTCAACTGTATTCTGCATAATTGTTGATACTGTCTTAATTGGTACCATACGTTTCTCCGTGTCGACATGTCCATCATGTTAATGTCTAGGGACTGTTGTTTCCTGCCAACTCGGGAACAGCACAGCCTGCTCCATCCTAACTGAACTGCCTAAAATGCCTTAGTAAGAAATTCGACTTTATGGTAAAGGGAAAATGTAGGACCATGTTGGGGCATGACTCAAAATTAATGGGAAAAAAACGGGACTCCTGATTTCAGTAGCGTTTGGACATGAGCCAGTTCTTCCACGGCTCTCTAAAGGCAATCCAGTTCAGCTGAAGTCAAGTCCGAAGGCAAAGCAGCTTATTCTCCTGCTCCCAGGAAATCTGTGGCGAGGGCTGGCAAGTGTTTTCCAAGCGTGTCACAGCGGGTTGTCCAGGGCAAGGCAGCTGCAGAGCTAATTGACCCCCGTGCACTGGTGGCTTTGTGGATTGGGATTAGCATTTGGAATTTCATCCATTAATGAACTGGCAGCCAAGGCAGAGCCTGGAGCGCGAGTGCAGTCTGCTCTCACCCCAGCTCCTCCATATGCTGTGGTAACAGGGGCAGGAAGATGCTGGGAAGGTAGAGAGCTGGGTGCAGCCCAGGCTGAGGTGACCGTGCACAGGCATCGATACTGTCAGCTCCTGAGAGGACATGGCCATCTCATCACCAGGCAAAGGCATCACTGATCTTTCCCTCCCTGGCAAGGCAGGGTGGAGGCACTAGGAAGCATTACTGGATGCAGTTGCCTCTGAAGAGTCAGTCTCTAAAAATCCCAGATTAGGCAGTGAAATAAAAGAGCACTTCTGACCGTCTCTGTGGCCACTTCCACATCTCCTAAATAAGTACCATTCCTTTGTTTCACCAAGGAGTTGCATGGCTACAGTCATTAAAGCTTGCAAGCAGTCAGGATCTATAGGAGAGGCATCTCACTGAAGGCTCTATGGAAAATGAATAGTTCTGTCTTCAGAGAAGCGCTGGAACCATGCGCACTACGTAAGGCACACGCCAGCAAACTGAGTGATGAGGATCAAATGTTGAATAACAGTTCAGTTAGTGCCACCTCTGCTAAGCGTTGAATTATCTGGGATGGAAAAAATGGCATGTGATTATGAATTGCAAGGCTCTAGCATATGATAAATGTGCACGGAGGGCAAATAATGTTTGTACAAGCGACCTCACTTTGGACATCTCTGGGTGCTAGGTTACTAGACTTTGCTTCTGCAATCAAATTTTTTACTATATTATTGCCTGTGCACATACACACACGCGCACACATGCTCCTCTCTCTGCTCCTACGGTTAATTGATATAAGCTACACTTATTTACATCATTTTATGTGCCATCATCTCTTGTTCAAGCTGTTGGCTGGCTTTAAGCAAAAATATTTACATGGAGATGAGAGAAAGAAGGCTTCTTCCCTATCCTTTTGTAAAGCCATCACTGAATATTTAGGCTACTGCCAGTGTATGGTTGAAAAGCTCATTTAAGAGAGCAGCAAAACACACGGTAACATGTTTTGTGGAGCTTTTAAATTCTAATGTTGACATTTGGATCTGGAGAACAGAAAAGCAAGAGAGGAATAAGGAAGAACTTTTGCATGGATTTTTTCAAGTGTAGATAGAAAATATAAGTCTGCTGAGCTATAGTGTTTTATTTAAGAGTCCTGGCATTGTCAGAAACCTGGTTTTGCATGTGGAGTGCAGTGGCAGTATTGGTAATCAATAAGCTAAGAGAAATGTCATATTTTTGAAAGCCGTGGGCTGCATCGCCCTTTGTGGTTTCCAGGAATTGGTATTGGGAAATAAAAAAATAGAAAAAGCTGCTTCAGCAAATTGACATGAGAGACAGATGAAATGGCTGAACTAAAGAAAAACCTTTATGCAAAAAAAAATGCAAAGTGAGACCTCCAAGCTATTTCTGGCATCTCTCCGTACAACTTTGGTGTGCCAAAGCACATTTACGGTGCTGAGAGTGTCCTGTCTGATGCAGCTTCAAGCTCAGAGTCATGCAGTCCCACAGCTTCCACCCCAAATCCTTTCTACCCTCGGAGCTCAAAGGGCTCAAGTAACAGCTGGATGACCTTTATTCTTTCCTAAGTGTCTTAAGGAGCCTTCCATCAGTGTGGTCACTGCAGATAGGTGCAGCCGAGAAATGCAACATTTCCAGGTAGCAGAGGGAGGTGTAGGCTTCATGCATGGAGGGATCATAGTCTCTAAACTGCCCTAATGAAGGAAACAGCCCAAGAGGTGATCTGAGACCTCACACAGAAAGCAAGCGGGCTCAGCAGCTTGTCTCCTGCCTGAGGGCTTCCCCCGGTCCTGGGAGCAGGGCAGGATTTGGCCCTGGCACTGCTGCTGCTTCTGCAGAGCAAGCCCCTCCCTCCGTTAGTGCTGGCAAAGTCAATGCAAGTCATCACTCTGGTCCCAGCGTGGCTGGGAACGGGGAAGCAGGCGGGACGTGTGATCCCATGGCCGTGACCACGCGTGTCTCCTGGGGGAGAGCCCAGCAGGCGCATCCCACCGGGTGCCACGAGACCTGTGCTGCCTAAATGCATCACTTAGTGCTGACTTGCTTTAGCAGCTGACAGAATTGTGGTATAAAGCGGTTCAAAACAGGGATCAAACTCAAGATCCCTGAGCTGCTGCTAGCAGGGACAAGGTGTTTCTGAAGGAAAAAAACCCTATACATTTATGATTATTTTAAGACACCTACCCCAAGGACTCTTTATAAAGCAGTATCTGGGGACCCTTTCAGATTTCAGCACTTGTGTGCTTCAACCTGTGAAGAAATCATCTTAGCTAGGCTTTCTAGAGAGCTCTGAAACATTTTTCTGCACTTAGGCTGTAGCAACAACTCTGTAAAGAATCCTCAAAGATGTGATTAAGTATGTTTTGTCAGCACTTGAAGTGGAGATTAGATCATCTTGTAATATATGTATATAAAATCAAGTCATAGCAGTCTTCTATTTCATAATGCATATCACCGCGAGGGAGACTTGAATGCTGCATCTGCTGATCAGATGCATAGTACAGTGCCGTCTCGTTCCCCTACTGCTTTAATTGCATGCGGTAGCAGTTTTTTAGGACAGGAAGTTGGTATTATCGTTTCCAATTGAAACTTTATTGAAATTGAGTAAGGAATTGGAATTTGGATAGGGTGTTGTATCTAATTGTCGTGGTTTAACCCCAGCCAGCAACTAAGCACCACGCAGCTGCTCACTCACTCCCCCCACCCTGATGGGATGGGGGAGAGAATTGGAAGGGTGAAAGTCAGAAAACTCGTGGGTTGAGGTAAGAACAGTTCAATAACTGAAGTAAAATAGAATACTAGTAGTAGTAATAATAATAATAATATAATAATACAATAATAATAATATACAAAGCAAGTGATATGCTGTACAATTGCTTGCCGACTGATGCCCAGCCCGTCCCCGAGCAGCGATCACTGCCCCCCGGCCAACTTCCCCCAGTTTATATACTGGGCATGACATCATATGGTGTGGAATAGCCCTTTGGCCAGTCTGGGTCAGCTGTTCTGGCTGTGCCCCCTCCCAGCTTCTTGTGCACTGGGCAGAGCAGGGGAAGCTGAAAAGTCCTTGACTGGTGTAAGCACTACTTAGCAACAACTAAAACACCAGTGTGTTATCAACATTATTCTCATCCTAAATCCAAACCACAGCACTACACCAGCTACTAGGAAGAATAATTAACACTATCCCAGCTGAAACCAGGATGCTAATGTAGTTACTTGAGCATTTGGAAAGATCACTTAGGGACATCTAATGATAACAAACTGGACTGCCTGATGCTTCTAAAT
Organism: Nipponia nippon; assembly: GCF_047370975.1. Classification (NCBI taxonomy): domain Eukaryota; kingdom Metazoa; phylum Chordata; class Aves; order Pelecaniformes; family Threskiornithidae; genus Nipponia; species Nipponia nippon. The sequence continues at coordinate 11,993,681 of NW_028262358.1, read as the reverse complement.
TAAATGTTGCTTTTCATAAGAATTCTCTTCTAATATATATTTTTATTATAAAATCATCAGGTGGGTTTTTTTCCCAACTATTTAACTAAAATGCCATTGTTTTCTCCGCTCCTATGTTTCTAGTCTTTTTTGCAATTTTCTGGGGGAAGAAAAGGTCATAAACAGATTTGGCTCAAATGCTACAGTGGCTTTTCGTTGCTTCTGCTTTTGACCAAGTCTAAACATTGCTTATCCCCAAACGATATCACTTCTGGAAAAGGGGATGCTTTTGTGGGGCTAATGCCGGCTGAGGGAGGAAGGATGCCATTTCCTTATAGCTTCTCGTAGGTGCAGTGGTGGTTGCTGGTGACCCGAGAGCCTTCGCCCTGCCTCTCGGCTCCCACCTTGCCCTCCATAAACACCTTCAGCCAGTCCACCCTTGCTCAGCTTCTGAGGGGAACAGTTTCAGTCCAAGCCAGAACCCTTGTAAATCACGTACTAAAAATGTTTTACAAGCCTGTGCACTAAATGGGAAACATGCACACAGGGCACATTGTTCACGTATGGCCGTAACCGAAGCCAGAAACAGCAGGAAAAGGGGAGTGAAGCCACGTAAAAAGCCCAAGGGAAATGGTCGCCAGTTGTGCAACTGCGTGACTGTGGGCCCCTTCACAGGTCGCTGGCTGGTTGCTGCAGCCGCATTCAGCTTTCAGAAGCCTCATTCAGACACGTGCAGGTGCCCAAAAAGCACCTAGGAGCCAGACAAATTCAAATCCCTTGTCAGTGAGCAAACAGGCTGCTGACAGTAACAAAGGGTAAAGGATCAGCTTCCCCCTGTGCCTCGGGGCAGAGAAGGGTCCAGGTGGAGGGGAGCAGGGGCTGCTGGAGGAGCAAAGGCAGCAGGGCACCTCGAGGGATAAGACGCACTGTGTCCCAGGTTTGAAGGATGGGGCTGTTCGTCAGGGAGCAACAAATCAGCGTGAGCCCCAGACTCCAGGGAAACATGTCCTGTGGGCTCGTTCCAGCAGCACAGTTTTGGACTTAAAGCCTGGCGATGAGTTTCCCAGTGGCTGCAGGTGTCGAGGCAAGCAGCGGGGCTGCTGTCCCCCTGCAGCCGGAGTCCTCGCACCCTGCAATGTAAATTAAGCTGGCATGGGCCTCAAGATGTTTGTGCTTTCATCCTGGCCCAGGTAAACCTTGTCTACTTGCTTTTTTTCCAAGCATGCAGACAAGACCAGGGACTTGTTAAATGGGGAGAAATAATCTTACATTTAACATAATTACAGTATTTATATTTGAAGAAACAACTTGAAATAGTTTTAATGTTTAGCTATAAAAATTGCTCTAATATTTTAGATGGGCTTTTATCTATCCACATGAGTCTTTCTTTTTCCCCCCAGGTTAAACTTGAACTTCATAAGCACTGATGATGTGAAAAGATACAATTAAATAAATGTATCTAAAGAAATTGAGTGCATTAGGATGCTGCCAAGCTTTGTGCAGGGCTTACCTCTCTTACCTCTTCTTCGGTGTTGCATCTAGGCTCTCTTCCAAAAGTTTTTACACCTCGTGTAGCTTTCTTGGCCTCACTAAAGCTGCATCCCAGTGCACAATGCTTTCAGGCATAGCCATGGTAATTGAATGGGTGATCCCCAGGCCAGAGGCTGTGCCTAGCTGGGGCGGTAACATCTGAAAAGACAAGGGGATATAACATAAATGTAAGTTACAACTTTCAGAGCTGATGTCAACATCGTATTGAAAGACAGAGCAGGGTGAGGGAGATCTAGGCTGCCTTTGATTTTTTTGTCAGCTGATGGTGGTGCTGGCTGCCCGTGATCTTGCTGCTGAAGCATGTTGTTGGCAAGCAATGATTCTTCTGCCCGCTGCAGCTGGGGGCTGCGCTTCTCACCAGGGCGGGTCTTTATTAAGATTTGTGCTGAGAGAGGCGACTTTGAGAGGTGTAACCTGCAGTTACTGGAGACTCTCAGTGCTGACAGCGTGGAGACCTCAGCTCAGGATTTTCGTTGGCTTTGTTTTATAAAGGGTGGTTTTTTGGTTGTTAAATGGGTATTCAAGCCCTCATGTTCCCCAGGTGAACACGTCAGCAAACATCGTCAGCAGGAGCACGATGCGTGACCAGGCTGGGCACATTGGGCTGTAAGGGGTGATTTCTAGGCAGCCTGCTGAGCTGTTTCACACCCTGACATCAAACTGATGCTCTCCAATGTGTGCAGCTGCCTGGGGCTGGGAAGGTCGTCAGAAAGCTGACTCCTTGGAGCTAAACCCACCATGTTTCCTCCCATGTCCCCTTCAGGACTCAGCTGTTAGGGGCTGGAGTGCGTGCAGGAGGGGGATCGTGTCTGAAAAGGGTGTGCAGGGCAAGCAGAAGCGATCCATCAGAGTCGGTGTGACTCCCTTGGCTCAGTGCTGGCAAAAGCAACCCTAATGGTGGCCTCAGAGGAGCCTCCTTTTCTGTAGCCCACCCTTTGCAGCTTTTGTGCCAGGGATCTGAACTGTCACTGTCTCCTGGTCTTTGCTTTGTGAGCACCAAATTTCAGTCTATTCTGTGGACTTCTAGATTTGACAAGATGAAGCTGGTCTTTAAAGTAACTTGTACCCCAGTTCAAGCCAATTCCTAGGTCCAGTCACCTGTTTCCTAGGTGCCACTCAGCTGGAGGCTCGGTCAGCCAGTACGGTGGATCTGGTATCTGCGACGGCCAGCTGATGTGGATATACTGATACAGGAGGCAGGCAAGAAAAGAAATAGTGACGAATATCTTGTTCAAAAGCGCCCTGTTGGGTTAACCAAAGAATGACAGGATAACAGGAGTTGGTACAGCTGGTAGGAGTCTCTGCATGTCCCCTCTCCGACCCCTGCTCAACACAGGTCCAAATGCATCAAGTTGCTCAGGGCCATGTTTAGTTGATGTTTGAATATCTCCAAGAACAGGGGTCCCACCTGCACCCCACTCCAGTGTTTGACTATCCTCATGGTGAAAACACTTTTCCTAATATCTAAGTGGATTTTCCCATCTTCCACCTTGTGCACAGTTGCCCCTTGTCCTTCCCCTGCACACCTCCGAGAGGAGCCTAGCTCTGTCTCCACCATAACCCTCCACCAGTATGGAGTGAACTGGGCACTTGGCCGGTTTCTCAAAAGCAAGCCGAGAGGAGTGAATAGCTCTGTAAAGCCAGCCTGTATTCTGTGCATGCTGATGGTGACAGTACTTTGTGTTGGAGAGTTTGTTATTGTTTTATCTAGACTTTAATGCTCTCTTTGTGGTGTACTAAACAACCACTGTTTAACAATGCAAAGCACTCCGTCTCTGGGTTAAAGAATACTTCTGGGTTCTGTCTTTCATTAAATTTGTTCTGCTGTGTGTGCACAACATTCCTTTCCACTTAGCCAGCCATCCTCCTAGGCTTTTAAGCAAGCCAGGCCATAAAAATATTTACATTTTTCTATAGCACTTGGTCTGTACGCAGTCAAACAAGCATGGCACTCGCTAAGAAGTGGCGGGGCTTGGATTCAGCTGGAGCATGCTGTCTTAAGCTGCAGCAGGCTGGCTTGCCTGCTCCCATCCCTGCAGTGAGGAGAGCTTCTCATACAGAAGTGTCTCTGTTGCAATGAAACTTCTTTGCAGGTGCCCCAGAAAAAGGCAGTGTGTTGGGACTGTCTATCTAAGCATAATTCCAAGCAGCAGATTGTTAACATTATTTTACCTGTAGGAAAAGCTCTTCTTTGTTTTAAAGACAGATGTGGTGTTCATTCAAGACATGTTTGACACAGTGAAAGCCCCACACATAGCAAGGAGATTATAGTAGATGCCCTCACTGCTGCTTCAGGCTGTTAGGATAGCGTTAGAGGTGTCTTCTCTCCTCAGTCAGTCTTGATCCTTCACCCGCTCCCCTGCACGCTGCTTACGTAAGCTCTGTGACTGATGGTGCAGAACCTGGCCTTTGGGGCTTATCTTCCCCAGCAAAGGTTTGTTGCTTCTACGTGCACGTTCGTCGTTCCCTGTGCTTTATACCCCAGTTTCAGAGCAATCGTGGCAGCTAGGGGAAAAGTGAGCTCAATGGGATCAACGGGGCTGCAGCATGGATACAACCCAGGCCACGTGCTCCAGTCCTGCAGCACTGCAAGTGCTCGCTGGTGCAAGGCTTTGCTGGAACTTACTGGATCCAGGTGTCCCAGTTCCACTGCAATTCGGTGGGATCCTGGCTCCAGGCCCTCTGTCACATGCGCCATGCTGTTACAAGTGAGACTTAAGTAGCTCCAAGGGTTTTCCAGCATGCCTGGGCACCTCACTCCTGCTAATGTCAGCATAAGGTAGCAGCCTTGGCGTGTTTGAAAATCCCACTAGACATTTACTGTGACTCTGCTCAGCCAAACCCCTCAGCCAGGCTCCTTTTCCTTTTGGCTCTACTGGAGCAGAACTGGAGATAGAGGGAACAGAAAAGCAGGAATCAGGCCCCAAAACTGCTGAACTGATGCCTAGTTGTCCTGAAAGACAGTAAATCCTATCCAGATGTTAAGACAAGTAGCTTAGCTGTCTTCCTCTGTTATGAGGCAAAACCTTGGACTGAACTTGTATCAACTTATGTATTTATATATGTATATATGTATATTGCTGCAGCTAAGCACAGTGCACGTTACACTATCTATATCTGATGTGTCCACTGAAAGTCAAGAAATGGTTTCTGTAAAAGCCACAATGTATTGTCCTGTTCTACCGAACGGATGTATGAATTTGATTTTGTGTATTCTTTCACATATATATGTGTGTATAAATGCAAAAATATGGCTCTATAGACTCTTATCATTCCTATAGACTCTCATCTGTCATTTCTGTATGTACTGTATGTATGATCTATCTATCTATCTGTACGTGTAGCTTGTGAGTGGTGATATATACATCTGGTATATATCATGGCAAAGTGTTTGTAGGTTTTACAGAAATATTTCTTTAGTTTTTGTTTTGACACGGGTACATGAAGCGACTTTCCAAGATGACCCTCCGAGGAGCACACTGAAGAGCGTTGGAGAGCTTGAGGGTGGTACATACAGCGTGGGGCACACCTCTGAACTGCCTTAACTGCCCTGAGACATCCCACTGAACCTGGCATGTTAAATGACTTCATGCATTATTGCAGTAAAAACTAAATGAATCTGATGTTGAACGCTTACAGTCTTACCTTTCTTGCTAACTCTATGTTAATACTACATTAATTATTCCTGACTTACGATGCTGTTGAATGTTGATAAAGGCTGAATTGCTACTTGAAAAGCTGATCCTAACAGTCCTGTGGCAGGCGCTAAAATGTGATTTCCAAGTCTTAGGGGAAAAGAGGGAATACATTACTACTTCTGATTAGAGGACTTCAGAAGAAACATATTCTAGTCACACCTCATGCAGCACTTGCCTGAATCCCTCTTGCTTTCAGTAGCCGATGCCTTTGCATAAGACATGAAAGGAATATACACTTCACTTTTTTTTTTTTAAATTTAAAACTGTATGGTGATTGCTGATGTGGAATCAGTTCAGTGTGTATCTACAGCTCCCCACAAGAAAGATGCTGTGTGTACATGGAGCAGTGGGCGCTTCCTTCACAGAGCTGACGCATGGGAGTAAAGCTTGCGGAGCGAACACAGAGAGACCACTTCTCACTGGTAGCGCCTTCCCTGCGATTTTGGATCGGATCTTTTTGACTCTCGACTCTCTTATGGCCCATTTGTGTGCACCTACCATTTATCTCATGTATTGCTTGGGTAAAACACTGCCATTTTCATGATGTAAAGAACATGGGAACTGCGTAGCAAAGTTGAAGACTGCCAGGACTGGGAAATCACACTGCTTAATTTCCCAGTGAGTTAAGTGAAATATTGGAAGAAAAAGGGTTTGGAACAAAATTAAGAAAAGCACCTAAATAGCTTAGGAAGCCTCAGCCATAAATTATTGAAAAAACCCTCTGTGGCGACCTCAGGTACTGCCTCTTTCAGCTGGGGGTTCCTGCATGGGCAGATGCTCTGATGAACACCCATCAAAGGCTGTGTTAATGCCGGGTCCCATCAGCTATGTTCAACTGTTGTCCTCCGAAATCCCCTCCTCTTAGGTGCTGCAGGAGGAAATAAGCAGCGGTGACATTTCTCAGTACCTCCACCCTCCCCAAAGTCTGGATGACCTGTGTGGCAGGGGAAGGGATGAGGAAGGGAGGAGAAATGTTCATAAAGTGGGATTGCGGGGGGGGCGGGGAACCTTCTTCCACTGTCCTGCACAAGCAACCACTCTGGCCTTCACTGTAGGAAAAATGTTCCATCTCTCAGAGGGTGTTTGAGGTTTCTATTTGTTTGTTTATTAAGGAAGAAAGCATCTGGCTTATGTATGCAAACATTAATGAGTCATTTAAAAATATTCTCAGCGCTGCACTAGTAAGGCTGGGATCTTCCAGCTACAAGAAGAAATGTGATGGAAGGGAGCCGGCAGACCCTGAAGGACTGCTTTCCAAGCATAAGGAGGGGAGACAAATCTTATTTTTTACCTCCCTCCTCTTCCCCCCCTCACCACCACTCCCAGGAGCATTTCCAGTTCTCTAAAACCCCTTGGTGAGGACTTTGAAATCCCACTTAAAATGACTCTCTTTGGGGCTGCTGTGCCCTCCGTAGAGAGCCCAACGCTTGCCAGTGGGTCTCTCCAAGAAAAGCAGTTTATTTCTGGCACTGCGCAAGGCCACAAATAGACTTGCCAGTGGGGAGGGAGCAGTGTGGGTTGGTCTAGCTCTGTCCTTTCCACTGTGTCAGCCGGCAGCTGGAACCAGTCGAATCAATTCAAATTCATAAATATATGAGAAGTAAAGCTCTGAGAAGACTCAGCCACTTTCTCGGATGTTTATGAGCAGCACAGCAAGCTGGGAAGCTCTGGCTGGAACAATTTTTGAAGGTCAGCAGATGTGGGGATCCATCGCAATGCTGGGATTATAGGAACTTCTGGAGTTTCTTTACAGCAGCCAATTTCTTAGTGTAAATTGAACATTTAAATCCCTGGCAGTGTAACACTCGGAGAATTCCAGTTTGGGGAGCAAGAACTCTTCCTGCTTTGTATTTGTTTCTGGGAAGGAGGTATAAGCTAAATCTCCCAATAAGAAAAGATACTCTTACATCAGGTTACACTTTCAACGTGAGTTAAATCAGTGGCAGTATGATTATGTTGTGTTGGCTGTGACAAGCATTTTCCTTCCATAAACGAGCCCACATGCTCAAAGGCTCTTAGAATGAAACTGCTGTGCCATATACAAATACTTACTTTTGTTTACTGCTTGGTTTTGCCTATTCCTGCTTCTCAGGCCTTTACTATAGAGAGGGGAACAAGAACTGAAGCAATTCCGGCACCTGGGACATGTTAAATGGAGAGAAGACTTGTGTGATCCAAGCATCTACTGAAATGTCCCTGCTCACCCAGAAAGATGCTCTCTCCTGGTTCTTCCCTCTGTCCTAGTGAACTCATTCATCTTCCCAATTGCATTTTGTAGATGGCTGCTGAATCAGGCACTGAAACATTCATGGGAAGGAGAAAAGAGACTTCCTCAGGCAGTGCTCAGCAGTAAGGGGTGGCCGAACAGACTTTCCTGGCTGCTGCTGCAGAGAAGGCTCTGGGCATTGCATGCAGGTCCAGCACCCCTGTTTATGGAAGTAGTTTGCATTTGAGTAAAAATGATCTATTTTTTATTTATTCTCTCTTTAGATGCTTTAGATAGATACAGCTTATTTCCTTTTGCCTTTGGAACCAGCTGTGCCTACATTGTGGGGAACAGCTTTACTGTGGCACAAACTGCATCGGCTCCAGAGGCACTTCATGCTGCACCGGTGTGCATAAACACTTACAGCTGTCACGTGCGGATGAACCCTTGGTATCCCTCCATCTTCTGGCGATGTCAGTTCCCTGTGGCCAGCTAGGTCCAGGCTCCAGGATGCAAAGAAAAAGCATATTGCAGTCTGTCAGGGCTCTTTCGAAGAAGCAGTGCAGCTGCTTCATCTGCTGTGGTGGAGCTTAGATGCCTCCCAGAGACTGCTCCTGGGTTTGTTCATCATCCCACAGGCTTTGGATGGAGGACGGCTTAATTTTGTCCAGGATGTTTCATACTTCTAAACACTGCATGCTCTAGAGTGCTGTGTGGCTGGAAGGTTAGAACTGAACCATACAAAACTGTATCTGAAGGAGAGAGGAGGCACCTTCTCGACATAGTTAATGAAGAGGGAACCAGGGTGCCTGAAATGGGCCAGTGCTGCAGGGAAGGATTTTGGTGGTCCTCTCTTTTAGTGCTGCTTGTGAGGCTGAAAAAGGACCAATGCTTGGGCAAGAGGGAGCAGGTATCCAGCCCTAGAGCTAGAAATATAGGAGGGATGAATGAAAGAGTGGAAGAAAGGGTGACTTTTTCTGCAGATGGCAGCGGTTGCTGAAGGGGCCACAAAACATCTAACAAAGAGTGCCTCTGCAGAGAGGGTCTGCAGGCTGGTGCGGTAATTAATCTTTTGTGATTCTGACTGATGCCTGCAGAGGAGCAGAAACAAAAGGTCACGGTCTGACAGTGATTAATGCATTGTTAGCTGTCAGACTAAGAATTTTGGAAGTGGGTAAATAAGCCATAGGCCAGACTGTTGATAGTGTTTGAGAAAACTGCAGAGGATTACAGTGTGGGGGGAGCTGGGGTTCAGTACTTATTTACTACAGGCACTTACTATGTTTTGTTCCTTGTCTGAAACCACCCTGTTCCCACAACAGGAGAAGAGGTGGAGAAATGGGGGTATGACTTCTGAAACAAAGCTCTGCCTCAAGCCTTGGTTATGCTGAAAAAGTGGCAAAAGACACAGCCGACCCCAGCCCATGTTACCCTGGCATCCTCGTGGGGCATGGAGGTGGCTGGACAACAGCTGCTACCGTCGTCCACGACACTGCGACACCGCAACGCATCTGCGAAGGAGGGAAACATGGCTCTTGCTGCATATACTCACAGCTGCGGATGGCTTTAAGGTAACTGAAAGCTCTGCCGTGTTGTGTGGTCTGCTGCAGAATGCTTCGGCCTCGATCCAACAGAGGCCTCGTAGCCGCTGAACGCCTGGCATCCCCCACCAGGCGCCAAGGCTGCTGCGGCGCGGGAGCCAAGCCACGTGCCCGGGGTGAAGGGCAAGGCCTGGCTTGCTGCATGGGAACTGCCTGGGGGCAGCTGATCCCCGCTGGGCGCCTTCCCCACCAGTGCAGGCTCGTGCTCCCTCTTCCTCTTGCCCTGCTCTGGGGCTCGCTGTGTCTTGCTCCCTGCGAGGTGGCTGGGTACTTTGGGGGCTGTCAGGGAGATTTCCGTGCCCCATGGGGCAGGTAGTGGATGGGATGGGAGCTGCATAGGGCAGGATGTGGGGTCGGGTGCTCGGCTGAGAGTTTGACCCCTTGGGCTCCTGCAGCAAAAGGCGTTTCTTGGGGGGTGGTAGTGCTCACTACTGTGTTTCACCTGCATCCTGCTGCAGCTCCCAGGCTGGTCCCTGCCGGGGTTGGGGACAGCACTGCCAGCCCTGGGCAGCCATGCCAGACCTCAGCGACACTCAGGTGTGAGCTGGAGTGGAGATGTTTGGACTGGAGCAGCTCTGGACATGCTTGGGAGTGGGTTAACAGCTGTGTACGGAGGCTGAGAGCTGAACTGGGAGGCAGCGGGCAAGTTCAGGCACCTCCAGAGCTAGGCAGCAGCTGGAGTACAGAGCTCCTAGATTGCAGTTTTCAACCAAGGTGTCCAAATTCTGCCAAAATCTTGCTTAAAGTGCCCATGGTATTTGCAGGTTTTGTTTTTATTTTAACAGCGGCAGCCTTTAATCTCTGTGGCTCGCGTTCTGCTTGTGCGAGATGGGGTTACTTATGCCTAGCCCTGTTTTGCAAAGAGCGCTGCTATTTCTGGGTGAATGTTCCTGTAGACAACCAAAATATTTAACATATAGCATTGCTCTGTGGCTCTGCCTAATTCTGACATTGGTTTCCAAGCTTCTTAATGCGTGTACCTCCGGTCTGAGATGTTTGTGAGTGAGTCTTTGGAAGAGGGATTTGCCCAGGAGTAAATCTCCATGAAGGGCTAGGGAAAGAAGATGGCTGTAAGCCCTTGTTAACCTTAATTAGTATGGCATGAACAGGGTGGGGGCTGCACACATCATTTCACCTCGAGCATCCAGCACCGCACAGGACCCACTGCTCAGCACTGTGCGCAGAACCAGCATTGAGTTATTAGTTATAGTCACGCGCGGCCATTCTGTTTGCTGATTTTCTTCTGCGTGTCTGAATGGAAGTGCTTTAATCCTTTCAGTTCTTGGTAGGAAAAGTTGTTGACAACCTGTGTCTGTCCCATGGAGGTGATGAGTGTTATGATCCGACCCTGCTTTCCTGACTGCCTGCGTCGAGGTCTCTCTGGGGCCTGTTGCAGCTCTCCTCCAGCCCCAGCTCTCCCAGTTTCAGTCCTAAAGTGTTTTGTTTTGTTTACTGGACATTACCTCTGGTACTCATGCCATTCACAGCTACCAGTACAGCCCCATTTCTTCTCCAGAGTAACGCAAAGCAAACCAGCCTCCCCAAATCCCACTCCTCCCAGGCAGGGCTCAATGCCTAGAGGGGCATCCAGCCTGCACCGTTGAGACACTGCTCAAAACCTTCCAGGACTAAGCTCTGTGCCATGAAAATACAGAGCCACGTTCTTGGGCTGATGTAAACTGGTGTAGCTCCATTGATGCCGATCCAGCTTATACAAGCTGAAAATATGGTTCAGAGTAAATGAATCATTCTGCTGAAATGTAGCCAGCTCTGAAGCATACCTGTCCCATGGGGATGCTGAGAAATGAAAGTTGGTTCCACCCTTTTTGGCTGATAATCCACAAACGAGCCACGAATCTGGCGCAGAAGAAAGGTTGCAGAGTAATGCATGAGTCACTTTACCCACTCTAAAATGTCACCAGTTCAGGAGAGGGATAGAGCAGCTGTTTAGCAGAGTGTAGCCCAGGTGGCAGAGATGGTCCTGTTATTTATATGGCTCCATAAATGAACTCAGTGCTTTGCAAAATAACAGCCTTTCCTCAAGCAATTTCCAATGCAACTTGCTCCAGAGCAAAGCAGGACTCAGGTGCCACAAGCCTGGTGGTGTTGCAAGGAAAGTCCCAGCTGTTCCAAGGGCCACAGGAGCGAGCCCTGCAAGAAAGACAGCGCAATGTCACCGGTGGAGCCACGAATACATGACAGTGCATCGGAAAGGAGACAGGTAAGTGCCAGGCAGGGGGAAGAAGTTACCCTCAATGGAGCTTCATCCCCTTAAAGCCTCTTTCCTTTCTGTCCTCCGTGGCTTTGCAAAATGTGTCCGGACGGCAAAGCTCACCTTTGCTTTTGCTTTCTTTCAGCAAAGTTCAGGAAAAGAAGAATTGCTCCATCTTGCAGCTGCAGACGTGAGGCACAAAGGCCAGATCTGAAACAGATTTAGGCCTATGCAAAAAGAGATGCCCCAAGACGGGTTTCCTCACAGGGGCCAGAGCCAGCATGCCTGAACAGCTCTCCCAGAGGGACCTGCTTCACTGCAGGAAGATGCTGCCCAGGACAGTAACATTTCTGTTACTAGACCTAAGGTAGTTTTCAGATTCCCCTGGATTCAAGGGGTTGTGACATCTGGTCACATCCATCTTTTGTCTTTTTTTGTCTTTCTTTTTTTTTCTTTTTTGAAATTCCCTCTTTTCTTAGGGGGAGCCCAACTTCCAGGTGCCAGGATGCTCTTCTCACAGTTAGGAGTAGGGCTGCACAACCACGGGCTCCAAACTCCACACCGAAAGGGAGAAGGAGATGGAGCAAGAGGGAAGCAGGCTATTAGACACAAGGAGCTTGGGCTTTCCCTGGGATTGTTTGTGTATGCGATCACAGGGGTTTTCCAATGTGAGATGCATCAGCCGCCGTGCTAGCTGACGGGGCAGGAGCAAGCATTGCCAACGCTATGAAGCTGCACCCTGGAAAGAGCTGCCGTGATCTGAAAGTGGAGTTTATTAACTCCAGATTTTTACAGTGTAGCTGGCACGCCAACAATACGGTCCAAACACAAAGAATCACTTGCAGATATAAATCAGGGGAAGGCATCTCCAAAGGCTCTTGCTAGCCTGAGTCACACACAGCTGCTGTGCCAAGTGCCAGCTGCTGAATGGCAGTGGGCCTGCAGCTGGGTCACGGACACTGAGCTTGGGGGCATGACTGATTGCCTGATGAGCAAAACCACGAAGAATGGCAACTGATTTGCTGACTACAGAGCACAGATGCCTTAAACAGTGGGCTTGCCCATTACTTACAGGCAAAGAGAGGTTGGGCTAGCTGATCAGTCAATACGAGAAAAGGAGGAGGTGAGTTATAGGTCCTGTGGTACCTCAGTTGAGGAGAGGCCTTAGGGAATAGTTGTGGGATTTACCCCTGGAGAAGGAAGTAGGGCAATAGCTGTTGCTGTCTCAACCATCATGACCATCTGCCTGCTTTGAGGTGTCAAGAAATACCGTTACTATGCCATTTTGTCTACAGGAACAGATGGAAAGGCTGGAAAGGTTACCACCTACTGCTGCTTGATGCAGTCCCTCAGCTGGAAATAACCATGCCTAGAGATGAGCCAGTAGGGTGAAATGTGTGTGCACCCTTTGTCTGCACTGGCACAGCATCAGCCTTTCTGCTGGGAAGGGCCAGAGTCTGGGCCTCCTATCATGTTGCTGCAGTGGGCTTGTACTTGTCCTGCTGGCTGGGGGCTTGAAGCTCTTCTAGCTTTATTGGGAGGAGAACCCTTCATTTTGTAGCATGTCCTTAAGAAAGGTTTAGGAGAGGGTTGGATGCAGCAATAACAGCTGATGGGTTTACAAGCAACCCTCTTGCTGTGTTCCTCCTGTGTGATATGATGTCTCTCACCCTTCACCTCTCCTGCAAATGCTGCTTGAGCTCAGCATGTGCAGGGTTTCTGGGAGGTAAATGAGTAATGATGTCCCTTCTTTTTAAGGGGAAAAGACCATGCCTGGGGGCTGATCTTAGGTCAGAGTTGGAACTGGAACTTTGAAAACAAACCTTTTTTCCCCCACAAATGGTGCTGTAAGCTAGTCTCAGTCTTCTACTCAGGTAAGGGTTCTAACACTGTTGAGCACTGAACAAATTTTCTTGCTGCTGCTAAATACGGTGGGACTGAGGTGAATGGTTTTTTGCTGTTCAAGTCTGTCCTGAACTTGCCATTTTTCATCTCCTTTTTAATAACTGTTCATCTTGAATCTTCCCATTTTACTTGGAGTATAAACTTTTCATGGATGCACTTTCCTGTTTGCCCCCAGCCTCTAAATTATGGTGTTAATCTTTGATTGGGACCTTGTTGGTATTTCTGCAGAGTAAACAGAGTTCTCAAATGTATTCAGAACTTAAAATTCAAGTGAGAGCAGCTTGTGTGGGTGCAGGGATGTGCATAGCAGAGAGAGGCAGAATAGAAGTTCAGTTATTTCTCTTTTTGTGTTGCAGGACAAACCTTCCATAAAAATGAAGGCTCTGCCACATGTTTTCTATAAGCAGACAAATAAAATATTATGTTTTAAAGCATTCAGTGTCAGAGAAATAACTCAGGCTCTGAGCTTAGCATTTTTTCTTCCTCACAATAGCTTCTGCTGAATGATAATCTTTAAAACTATGCATGTGGGGGGCCAGATCCTGACCCCCCATTGCATCTGCTCTGCACTGCTGCAAAAAAATGCAGAGCAGGCAGAAAGTTAGCTTAGCGGGATTGCTGGAGATTACCCTGACCCAGTTTGTCAGCTGTGGTGCGGGAGACTGGGCGTTGTGGCCAGAGTATGGCACAAGGAAGAGAATTTGTTGTGATGCTTATGTATTTGGGTATGTGTTGGGTGGGGTTGTGGGTATCCCTCCGTTCACACCTCAACGGTGAGGTGGTCCCTGGCTACTCTCACAACCGGGCTCTGATGCTTGCCAGCAGCCAAAACTATAGCTTGACTTTTTTCTGGATATACGTGTCATTCCATACGAGAAATGCACGTGTTTTACACAAAATGCAGCTTTTACAGCTTTCTCATGGGTATGTTTCTTGATGCAGACTTCAGAGGGTGTTTCACTGCTAGACAGCGATCTAGAGAAAGCACAGCAGCTGGGGTATTCCTGCCGCAGTCTTCCCGGTGATGGAGCCTGGGTACAACCACATGCATTTCTGTCATGAAGTGATCTCCTGGAGATGTTTCCTGGTGCATGTTTTCCTTTCAGCAGCGAGCATGGGCATTTGCTGTATTGGAGGGCCACCCTGATGTCTAACTCAGTGCTGGGTGCTACAAGCAGTGGAAGCTTTTTCTGCATTTAAAGGGAGAAAAATCAAACTGGAGTGGGCTGGAGCAATTCATAGAGCATGCTATGTTTAAGTAACGCAGCCTTTTTCTTTAAAGACTCTGAACAGATTGGTTTGTACAGCTTTTTTTTTCACTGTTTAAAATTGACATCTTGTTTTAACAATAATTCAATCTTTGCTAGTTCATTTAAAAAAAAAAAAAAGTCTGCATGGAGTTTACCCATGATTATCCACCTCCGGAATTCCAATTTTGCATTCTCTATTTTCTCACAAATTGACAATACTCTGAGCTTTCCTCAGAGGCATGGATCCTGAAACACACCAAGGAGGAAATTTCAGTTTTCATTCCAATGTAATATTAAAAAGCATACTTCTTTCTTTTGTAATGATGGAGAAAAGATTGAAAATGTGAGCTGAATTCCACAGGCTCGGGAACTAGAAAGCAATGCATAAAGAACCCAAAATTCACTGAGTTTTTTGTTTGCTTGGATTTTTCTGTTTTTTAAACTAGCAACAGGATTTCGGAGGCCTCATTCACACATTTATCCTTAGAAACAGGCAATGCTAGGATCCTATTGAATACTGTGGGACAGCTGCTCCAAATTGCTCTGCATTTTCCCTGATCATTAGTCCCTCAACCTGCCCAAGGTCCTTCTCTTTCTACCCCAATCCAATTTCTTTGTTTTCATTTACTGAAGCCTGGAGAGTTTGTCTGTGTGGGGAAGCTCCCTTTGAGTTTGCTTGTGTTACTTGTGCTTACGTGAGCCAGTGGAGCCTGCAGCTTGCAGGATAGGTGCCCAATGACTGCGTCTTTCACAGGCAGTTCCCATAAGATAGGTGTCCATCCTGTCTGCTCCTGGAGCTGATCGCTGCATGTTGTGAATAGGTTTCCCTGATGAGCCCTTCCAAAACTGGGTGATAAATGGCCATGTTTGGTAAGATACCAGCCTGGTTTAAGGACTGCTAGTGGTGGTGAATCTCCTTGTCCTGCTGGCAGGACTTCCTAGCAGCTTGCGCTTGGTGCTGCTGCCTGGTTGCTCACCTGATCTCTCAAAGGGAGCAAAGCCTCAGGCTCCCCTTTGGCACCGCAGATCCCCAGGACTGTGAGAGACTGCCTGACGCCACAGCCAGGGGCAGCTTCGGCCACAGGAGGTTGGTATGATTTTAGAGCGCTGGTGTCTGCAGGCTCCCTTTTCAGTGTGTGTCCTGTTTAACTTTACGATCTGGCAGTGCTGGCGCTGCTCAGCTTTGAGCAGCCAGCCCTGCATGCTGCCGGTGTTTCCTCGTAGGCTTTCCAAGGTGGGAGACAGGGAGAAGTGCTGTGACTGAAATGACTTTTCTTCCTTGTCATCCTGCAGAGAGGGGCAGCCTGCCCTGGGGAGCACCCTCTTGCCGTGGGCTGAGCCTGTAACCTGCCTGCACATGTCGCGATAACTCTTCCACAGGGGCTACCCTGCACACCAGGTGGCCGTGAACCGTGTGGGTGCCAAGCGTCTCTGCTGATAGAAAAACTCCCAGGGAAGAAGAGTAAAAGCACAGGTACTTTCTTGCTGCACCTTAAGACCCTTTTGCTAGGACTTTCCTGTTTTGCTGCTAGCAAAGGGAATTGTATTTTTGCTCCCTCTCATCTCCCACATTCCTGCAGGATGTGTGCGGTTCCCTACCCATTTCATGCATCCTGCTGTGCACCCCAATGAAAGCCTCGCTTAGGAGGAACGGTGCTAACCCTGGACCTCTTTTTCCCACAGGCATCCATCAGCCAGCCAGGCTGCCGCTGATGCGGGGAGGCACGGCTCCACCTTCTGTGCTCCCGAGCACTTTCTGCTGCTGGCTCTGCTTCTCTACCTGCTGTTTATAGTAAGGACTCATCACAGATGTAAGCTCATTAATTACCCCCAAGCCACACTTCCCTGATTCCATTTATAGTGTCTTCTCTCTCTATTCCTTTTCATAGCCCCCACCTTAGTCACTACTCAGTTGTTGGCATCTGGGCTTTGTTTTTATTTAAGCTTGGAACTGATGAAGCATGAGAAAAGGGGAAAAACTGGGAATCATAGAATACCAGGTTGGAAAGGACTTCAAGGATTGTCTGGTCCAACCTTTCTTGGCAAAAGCATGGTCTAGACAAGATGGCCCAGCACCCCATGCAGCCGAATCTTAAAAGTGTCCAATGTTGGGGAATCTACCACTTCCCTGGGGAGACTATTCCAATGGCTGATTGTTCTCATTGTGAAAAATTTTCCTCTTGTGTCCAATCAGAATCTCCCCAGGAGTAACTTGTACCCATTACCCCTCGTCTTCTCCATGTGACTCCTTGTAAAAAGGTAAAAAGGGAGTCTCCATCTTCTTTGTAGCCACCCTTTAAATACTGGAACATGGTGATAAGGTCTCCCCTAACCCTTCTTTATTCTCAAGGCTGAACAAACCCAGTTCGCTCAGCCTTTCCTCATGGCAGTCTTCCCAGTCCTTTGATCATCTTTGTGGCCCTTCTCTGGACCCTCTCCAGCCTGTCCACATCTTTTTTTATAGTGTGGACCAAAACTAAACACAGTATTCCAGGTGTGGCCTGACAAGTGCTGCGTAGAGTGGGATAATGACTTTATCTCTGCTGGTGATGCCTTTGATACAACTCAGTGTCCTGTTAGCATTTTTTTTGCCACAGCAGCACACTGTTCACTCATATTGAGCTGCTTGTCCACCAGGACCCCAGGTCCCTTTCCACAGAGCTGCTCCCAAGCTGGGTAGATCCCAGCCTGTGCTGCACACCTGGATTATGTTTTCCCAGATGCGAGACATTACATTTGTCTTTGTTGAACTTCATAAGATTCTTGTCAGCCCACTCTCCCAGCCTATCCAGGTCTTCCTGAAGGGTGGCTCTACCTTCCAAAGTGTCCACTTCCCCACTCAGTTTGGTATCATTGGCAAACTTCATCAGGGTACACTTGACCCCATCATCCAGATCACTGATGAAGATATTAAACAGCGCTGGGCCCAATATCGATGCCTGGGGTACCCCACTTGTGATAGGTTGCCAGTTTGAAAAGGAGCTATTTACCACCATCCTCTGGGTGCGGCTTGTCAGCCAGTTCCCCACCCACTGCACGGACCACTTGTTTAGACTGTAACGCATCAGTTTCTCTAGGAGGAGGCTGTGGGAAACCGTATTGAAAGCCTTGGAGAAATGCAGGTAGACAATGTCTACCACTCATCCCACATCAACCAAGCAGGTTACTTTGTCATAGAAAGCAATCAGGTTTGTCAAGCACAATTTGCCCTCGGTGAATCTGTGCTGGCTTTTCCCAATCACATGCTCCATTTGACTTGTGATAGCCCCCAGGAGGATTCATTCCATAACTTTCCCAGGGACTGAAGTGAGACTGATGGGTCTATAATTTCCTGGATCCTCCTTTAAGCCCTTCTCGTAGATGGAGGTGACATTAGCCTTCTTCCAGTCTTCTGGGATGTCCCTCGATCTCCACAACTTCTCAAAGATTATGGAGAGCAGCCTTGCAGTGATGTCAGTCAGCTCTTTTAATACCCCTGGTGGATATTGTCAGGGCCCATTGATTTGTAGGGGTCAAGCTCCTGTAATAGTTCACATACCAACTCTTCCTTCGCTGACAGTGGGTCTGTGTTTGCATCAACCTGGATTTTTGTTCCCAAGGCCTGGGGCCCAACAGAGCTGGTAAAGACAGAGGTGAAGAAAGTGCTGAGAACCTCTGCCTCTTCAGTGTTGTTGGTGACTAATTCACCTCTCCTGTTTAATAGCGGTCCAATATTTTCCTTCTGTTTCTGCTTGTTGTTTACGTACCTGAAGAACTCTTTCTTGTAGTTTTTGACATCTCTGGCCAATTTCAATTTGAGCTGAGCTTTTGCTTTTCTAACTGCATCTCTGCATGCCCTGGCAATGCCCTTGTAGTTCTCAACGGGTATTCATCCACTTTTCCATATCTGGTACACTTCTCTTTTGGTTTTGAGCAGACTGCAGCTTGCAGTTAAGCCAAGCCAACTTTGCTCCACCTACTTCCCTTACCTTTAAAGGGGATGAACTGTTTTTGTGCTTCTAGGAGAGCGTTCTTGAAAAAACTCCTAGCACTCTCTAGCTCCTTGATCTGCCATGGAAGCTTCCCATGGAATCCCTCCCAATTGAGCCCTGAGTGAGCTGAAGTTTGCTCTTCTAAAATCTAAAAGCTTTGTCTTAGTACTAACCTTTAGCATGCTCAGCAGGATCCCAAACTCCATAATATTGTGATTGCCACAGCCAAGGCTATCACTAACCGAGATACTACAAAGCAGGTTTTCTTGGTTTGTGACTAGCAAGTCCAGCAGTGCCTCATTCTTGGTTGGCACATCTAGCATTTGTATGAGGAAGCAGTCCTCTACACATTCCAGGAGCTTGATGCAGGACATGTGAACTGCTGTATTGTTCTTCCAACAAATGTCTGGGTAGTTGAAATCACCCATACGAGACAGGTTCTGTTGACCCAAAGGTTGCTTAAGTGACCCAAATATTGCTTCGTTGGCCTTATCGTTTTGGTTTGGAGGTCAGTAGCGGATGCCTACTGTAAGATCCCCCTTGGAGATGACCCCTCTGATCCTGACCCAGAGGCATTCAATAGGGCTTCCAGAATTGCTGTAGTTGAATTCTATACATTCAAGGTTTTCTTTAACATAGAGCACAAGTCCTCTTCCTCTTCTTCCCTGCCTGTCTTTATGAAACAGCCTATAGCCATCCATCGCGATCCTCCAGTCATGTGAGTTGTCCCACCATGTTTCCATTATTCCTATGATATCATAACTTTCTGAGTGGGCGCGGAGCTCCAGTTCCTCCTGTTTGTTCCCCAGTCTGCATGCATTAGTATACTTGAGGTGGTTGATCTTCTAGCTCTCATCTTGAGAGGCAGCTAAGGAACATTTGTTGCTGCTCTGGAAAGGCAGACCAACATCACACGCAAAGTGTATGTAGGGCACATTTAATCAGAGAATCATTTATGTTGGAAAAGACCTTTAAGATCATTGAATCCAATGGTAGCCAAGTCCACCACTAAACCATGTCCCTAAGTGCCACGTCTACCCATCTTTTAAATACCTCCAGGGATGGGGGACTCAACCCCTTCCCTGGGCAGCCTGTTCCAATGCCTGACCACCCTTTCGGTGAAGAAGTTTTTCCTAATATCCAACCTAAACTTCCCCTGGCACAGCTTGAGGCTGTTTCCTCTCATCCTATTGCTTGTTACTTGGGAGAAGAGACTGACCCCCACCTCGCTACAGCCTCCTTTCAGGTAGTTGTAGAGAGCGATAAGGCCTCCCCTCAACCTCCTCTTCTTCAGACTAAGTCGTCTAACTAATGTTACACTAACTAATGTTAGACCACTTGTCCTAAAGTGTATCGGCAGAAGACTGGCAGCAAAGCTATTGCATTAAATGAAATAGAGACCGTTTACCCTAAAAAGTTAAAAGGCACAGGACAGACAAACAGGAGCCCTTTCATCCTCTTAGGATTTCTTGGTCCTGCCAGCAGCTGGGATTGCTTTCTTGCCCTTAGAACCGATCAGTCCAGTGCTGACCCTTGGATACCAGCCTGGCTGGGAGTCCTGTGAGCAGCCCATGAGAGGAGGGGAAATACATGAAATCTAAAAGTCTCTGCAAGAGGTATTTAGGTGCCTGAAGGTGCAGAGAGGCACTGAGTGGCCATTCAAAAGTTCCTGAGGAGTCTGGAAGGAGAGAGGAGGAAAAGTCTCATCTCAGGGTTTGAGTCTGAAGAGCTTGACCCACCTCGAGACCTTGGAAAACCTCACCAGGCACCTCTCTTTGTGTCTAGGCTCTTAAATATCTTGGAAAATCTGCTCCAAAGTAATTATTACTTCTGTTGAGCAATTTCTGCCAGCCCAAGGCTGGGAATGGATTCTCAGTAGAGTCCCTTCTTGCTGTGTGAAACTGCTGCCATACCACTACAGTGTGAGGGATGTACAGATCCCAGGGAAGACAAATTACTCCTCCAGCAGCATGTTTCTAGCTGACATTGATTTGCAATAGGGCTGTCAACAGCAGCTGGAGAGCCCTGATCCTGGAAAACAATATGTCAATTGCCTGGGTTGATTTTAATTCTTTAATCCTTCGTCTGCAACCTAATGTGTTGCAGCATTACTTGGAGATCGGAAGTGCTGCTGCTGCTTTGCTCTTGCTGTTTGGGAGCGCGGGGTCTGTCTGGCCAGGTCCAGGAAGAGTTGGGAAGATGGACTGGCTTGTAGTACTGTTTGAAAGTTGCACAGTCCTGTAAGTCACTGTATTTATATAATTTTGTCTGTCTCTTTCTACATCTGAATTTTAAACATCCATTATAAGGCAATACTGCTTTTAGTGGCAAGCCAAGTTTTTCTTCTAAAACACATGTTCCCTAAAGCCTTGGTACTTTATTTCCTTTGTTCTGATTTACTGCTGTTGCCTTACCACATGTGCTAGGCACAGAAGAGGAAAAACTACCAAAACCAACAAAACAGCCTTCTCTACCCCCTCCCCAAACCATATACATCAGGATTAACACACTGAATCTATTATACCAAGTGATTCAAGAATGAATTAACTTACATCTAATTTCTTAGCTGCTTCCAAGCAGATATGCCAATGAAGAGTGAATGCAGGTTAATAATGTGAAGATTATGATAAACCCAATGAAAGCTACTGTGGGGAACTGAAAATTGGGATAGATACTAAATCTGGAGAATGATAGTGAGATTAAAAAAAATAAGAATTGTTGACTACATTTTCTAAATAGGGATTTTGTGGGTATCATTTTTTATGTGCCTTTTACCAATAACTAAAATAGCCTTATTTGTCAAGGGATGAACTCTCTTCCACAAGATAAGGCCTTCTTATGTAATCTCAGGGTAAGCATCAAGCAGCTGAGGCATGCAATTGCTGGTCACTTGGGGAAAAAAAAATCTGACTGTTACTGTGACGTTTGTAGAGCTCTTTGAGATAGAAAAGTTATACCAAAGCTTGCGTTCTTGGAGGTTGTTCAGCCTTGACAATAGCAGAAGGCTAAATTATGTTCACTGGTATTTATACTGAAGTTAGCTCCATGTTTTCCTCCTCAAATGTGAAGCAATAGTGCAGAGGTGGAGCTGTGGCCATGAGTCAGGTGGACCTCAGCAGAGAAACATTGATGTGGTACTATGGGGTGTCTGTGGCACCCACCTCCTGTACCCTCAGGCACACCTAGCAAATGCCTGAGTCCATACACATAACTGGGTTTGTTTTAATTCTGCAAAAACTTACCTATTCATATTGGAGTTTGTAACTCATTCAATGCATATTGGACACCCGGTGTCTTGGCCGTGTCCTCGGTAGGAGGAGGTCTCTCTCTGTCACTTCTAGGACAGGTGTGGGCAGAGCCTCCACCATAGCATGGTTCAGACCATGGTGGAAATCGTGACCTGCTGCATTATCTGTGATGGTTTCCAAGATGTAGTTTGTGAAAAATCCCCACTGGCCACTCTCACGGCTGTGCTTAGCTATGCGCACCAAGAGTAGAGCTGCTGGCTTGTTCAGCCAGTATCCATGTGCCATGTCAAAGTGGCTGCTGCCAGCATGGCACAGGATTTGGGGATTTTGTGAGTCGGTGGTTGCCGCTGAGTTCAAAGACATTGGGATGAAGCCTGTCTTTGTAGACAGGCTGTTTGCGTTCCCAGTGACAGTGCTAGCAGGGTGCTGGGATATGCTTTCTTCCGAGATCACCATAGGCATTAGAAAAGGCAAAGTGGTGAAACACATTGTGTCCCAATACTCTGTGAACACAAAGGTCAAGTAAAGCTAAGCGATCACAAGGGAAGGGATGTCCTTGCAGAGGGGAACACTTAGTACTTTCTTCCTTTACATAAACCGACTCGAGAGTGGCTCGTGCTCTGTCAGGTATACTCACATCATTGTTTGAGTTGATGTATCACGAGCTGCTTTTTTTTACTTGTGTTTTCCCTTTGAGGCAGGCTATTGATGTGAAGCTCATTGTCATATTCAGGCCTGTTAACTGTGTTTGTTAGTTAACAAAGGAGAGCATTCAAAAGCCTGCTCAGAGGCATATTTGTCTTCCCCCCCTCCATTTTAAATTGAAACCAGCTTTCCTAGCAAAACGTTTTATGGAATCTGCTCCCTTGAAACCAATATGAGGCAACAGCAGTGATTGCAGCTAGTTGCAACATCTCATCTTGCTTAGATGGAGGCACATCATGTTACAAGTGGTGCTGCTAGTGAAACCTCTGCGAAGGAAACCTCCCGAGACCTGTCTAGCTGAGGGTTGTTAACTCATCTGAGGTGAGCTAAAGACCCAATTTCACTTCGTTTCTTTGACGAACGAGCTGTACATACTTGAGCCAAGTTCAATGAACTGAAGCTTCACTAAACCTAGTCCTGAATTTGAGAGAATTTGGGCCAATAGGTTGGTTTTAGTGAAAACTAAGTCAAACTTTGACCCCAAACCAGCAAAGCTTCCTGATTTTGAACATCTCTTAAGGATTCAGTTAAGCCAGGAAGTCAGAGATGGTGATGACCCAGAAACTCAGTGCTGGTGCAGAAATCCTAAAGGCAAGATCAAATCCTAATATTAAATGGTCAGACCACTGCTTTGATGAAACTCAGGACACAAATACTATAAAATGTGTATCATTGAGCATCTTTAGAATCATAATAATCAAATGATTTTTAGACTGCTTTCAGGTCCGGCTGAACAGTGCTTAAAGGAGTGTACTTGGTACCAAAGCCCAGTACATTCTTTGTATTAGTGTGGCTTGTGAGGTTCTTGGAAGCTTTCTCAAAGGGCAAACTCTGTTTTGTTTGGGAGAAAAAGGCAAACCATGCTTGCCTGGTTGAAAATTGCTCATGAGAAGATCTTTCTCAGACAGGCTTAAGAGCATTGGGCCCTTTTTTTGTTTTCTTAGAAAACAGGAAATGAATTTTAGCTCTGCAGTTAACCTGATTTCTTAAGTGACTTGCTTTCTACAATCGCTTTTGGGTTCTGGAATGCTACAGAAATTATCTGCGGGCATTTTCAACACTTCAAAATTAAAATCAAATTGTTGAAATTGTGCCAGCATTTAAATGAAAATTATTTTCTTTAAACAAACACTTGAGGACTTTCAATATTTTTTTTTTTAATCACAAAAGCATTCTTAACCCAAACACCTTTTCTTTGTGGTTTTAAGTATTCAGTCTGCACTGCTAAAACCAAATGTGTCTTAGGATGTAATCAAATTCAAGATCTTTTTAGCCAAAAACTAGATGAGCAGGGAGTGCTAGTTTTTCACACAGCACAAAGACATAAGTGGGTGTAACTGCAAATACCGTCTCTGCCTCTGTGCCCACAGAATTGTCTGGGCAGCAATATCAGCGCAGACTTCTGCTGTGGTGTGGAGCGGGGTCAGGCGTGGGGCTGAGCAGCTGGGGCCTGCGCAACTCAGGGCAGCGAGCAGGGAATAACAGAGGCAGGAGCTGGCTGTAAAATTTGCTGCTGTGCAGATGCTCCGATATTCAGCTTTCCACGCAGTGGAGATGAGAGTGCTACAGAAGCTGCTGCAGGTTAACGAGGGAGGATTAGCACAGCTGTTGCATATTTGAGGGGGGTGGTGGGGTGGTGGTGAGCTTATATATGGCTCAGGAGATGTTGTGTGTAGCCAGAGAGTGAGTCTGGGTATCAGGAGCAGTATCTAGTCTGGAGCTCTGAAGCTTCTACGTGGAGGTCTTCAAACACTCAGGACGTGGCTGGCTCTTGCTCTTTTGCCATGTAGTGGGGTTTAGCTGGCCCTGAGGTGTTTTGTGGCTTCTAAAGCCTCTCAGGCACATGTCAGGCTTGAGCTGCAAATCAGAGCAGCCAGAAGCTGCCCTGTATCCTGCTGTAGAAACCTGGAAATCCAGGGAGTGATGTTTCTGTCAAAGTCTGTCTAGGCCAGTATCGCATCCCCGACAGAGGCCAGCAGCAGCTGCCTAGGAGAAGAGTGTGAGAACAGGATGCGTGTGTGATGAGATCACCCCCAATGCTCCCTGCTACCTCCGGGATTTTTAGAAGTGAAGGATTTCCATGGGGCTCTGTGACCCTGTCCTTCTCAAAGACTCCAGGCCAAGCTCCAGGTCTAGGCTCTGAGTGCCGACCCTGCTGCCTGTCCGTGGGGTAAGGTTTCTAGCAGCCACATGTGAAAGCCTGTGCCTCAGTGCAGGGGCTCCTTTTGGGACAGCCATCACGGTCCCTCAGTAAGCTTTCAGCCTGGCTAGAATAAGGCCTTGCTGTAGCCCCAGGCAGGTGTTTGGTTACAATTGCTGGGCAGTAGCTGGCTGTGGGAATGGGAAATTAAATCAATGTCTATAAAAACAATGGTTGAGGGGTTTTGTCATTTCACAGGTGGAGTGGGGAGAAGGAAAACACCTTCAGGTGTTTCCAGGAAGGTAGCCTAGTAGATGCCAGCTGAGGATGTGGTCCTTCATTATTATTGCCTCTTTCATAGCCCAGGAGGAATGAACAGGATATTTCTCCTTTGGAGACCAGAAGTAGGACTGCTTGAGGAGTATCTACCCTGCTTTGACAGACTCTGTCCTGTCTGTGTGTAGTAAATGACAAGGCCTGAAAGCAGTTCCCCTCAGCAGCACAAATTACTTGCTGTTATTGACTAACTGCAGAGCTTGTGTGTTTGGGAAAAAAAAAAAAAATCCTTCCTAATGACCCCAGCAACACATGCTTCTCAATCAGCTGCAAGTCAGATGTTGGTGCTGTTCTCGGGACAGGGAGCCAATACTGTATTTGTGCTTTCAGAAGGGGTGCGGAGCAGAAATCATCCCCTGTGGGAACTGGGGTGGGGATTTTTTCAATCTTTCGGGTGCAATTGGTTGTACTCGCTCCATCTACAAATGCTTTTAACAAGTGCTGTCATTCCTTTGCTGTAAAGGACGTGTGTAAGTACAAATGACCATGTAGTCCCTGTGATCCCAAGATTTTGACGTGTTCCTCCAATATACTGGATTTTCTGGTATTCACTTTAAGATTAACAGCATTACAAGGAGGTTGCCTACAAGAAAAGTTTCCTATAAAAAATGTTCCAATATCCCCAACTTTCCTAGCCTTTTCCTGCAGCAATAAGTAAACTCTTTACACAGCTAGTAGCAAGGGAAACGTTGTAAGTCTTAAGAGACCTCTCCCTATGTGTAACCATACAAATTACAATGCAGTAACCTAGAGAAGCTACAAACAAAAAAGAGCTTCATAAAACCATTTCAGCCCTATGGACATGGCAGTCCTTCAGACCATGATGCCAGAATACTCTTCTGCAATACATACTGCCACATGCTGTGAAGGTAATGCTGTTACCCTCAGCTGGCTTCTGCTTAACTATCTGGGCCTGGCTGGGGCTGGAAATGCAGAGATCTGAGTGGAGACAGGATCTCCCAGAGGCTTATGTTCGCCAGGAAAATGCTGGCTTGGAAAAGGATGTGGAGCATATCCAAATAAGAAGAGTCTGGAAGGAGTTTGTGATGGTCTGTTATTTCGTTATTAGCTAGGAGATGTGAAATTTCCTTTTCCAGATGAGCACATTTTGTGTTTTGCATAAGACAGCAATTGCTTCTTGTAAGACTTAGCATTTCTGCTAATTAAATGAGTTAGTCTTACAAATTAACTGCATCAGTCATTGGAAAGGCCTTTTTCAAGTTCTACAACCATGTTTTAGACCTCTTGATAAAGCCAATAACATGCTGGACTTTCACAAGCAGAAAGACCTTGAAAAGTATGCAAGGTATTTCTGGCATGTTGTATTCTCAACATGTCAAGGAAACATGGATTATTTTTACACAAACAGGCAAATCAAAATGGTTCCTTAGCAAGCACCCATGAACATTCTTGGGCCCTGAGAAAGAAAAAAAAAATAACCATAAGAAAAATCTTTGCTTCTGAATTAGTTTTCTTAGGTGGATCATGTTGTCACACATTCAGAAGTTCATTTTCACCAATTTGGACCTCTGATGAATGATGGAGGGAGTGAAGGATAAAACAGAAGGAAAAAAGAAGAACCAGGAATTAACTTGGATATTTGATCTTTGAGTGGACTTTTTTTTTTTCCTTACTGTGAATTTATCATTAAATGTAGACTGTGACAAACTGCAGACACTTTTGGAAGTTCTTTTTAATAGCTGTTAATTGAAAGGTGATGTGTAGGTGATGAGAGGAAAAGGATCTCTGGAGCCAAACACGCCTGTGTGGAAAGAACATGCCAACATCTTGCTGAAAAGCACAAAGCGGTGCCGCAGCAAGATTACTGGAGTGTCCTAAACTCTCTTGACATTGCAGCACACAAATTGGGCTTTACGCTTTGCAAATACTGGAGGCTGTTTGGAAACTCCCTATTAGGGATTACAAATGCTGCCTGCAGTTTCTAGGCAAAGGCAATTAGGCATCACAGCTACGGCCTCAGCTCAGTGTTTTATGTCTGAGCTGGTATTACTGTGTAGGGTTCTTATGCATTAGGTTACCTCAGCCAAAACCAAGTTATGACACCCACCAAAGCTGAGTCCTGTGATTAAGGTAAAAAAAGGTATAGCCTGGTCTCAGCATTTTTTCCATTTCAGTGTAGAAAAGTATTTTCCCACACAGTGAAGGTGCTTTTTAACAGAAAAGAGGTGTAAAGCATGCATAAACGTTGCTATTTAATGTGCATCCTCATCCATAGTTGCTTCTCTGGGTAGTGTTTTTACTGGTGCAAAACCCATGTCCAAATTCAGGAGTAGCACTTGCTGCTTGGGCTTGGTGGAGCCACAGCCATCTATGTCAATATTCATTTTGGCCCAGCTAGCGTCATTAATGCTTACGTAGGTGAACGTCAATAATTATCGATAATTATACCTTTTCTCAGTGTGAGGGTAGTTCTTTTGCAAATACTTTATACCAGGAAAAATAAAAGGGAAGAGGACATTTTTGTGTGGTCAAAACCTCCAGCAATGAGTGCTCTTACAGACATGTCGGTGGCTAGTGCAACGCAGAGACAGTGCTGCTGTGTGATGTACCTTGGATCTACGTGAAATCAAAGTTTATGCTGCCTTCTCTTTTTTCCTTTTTTTTAACCTTGCGCTAAAAATTTGCCCTCTCTCTGACAAGCCACAAGAAGCAGCTTTGAATGTGGTGCCAGCACAGCAGCGGGCAGAGTGAGAGAAACTGAGACAAGTACCTCTGATAGAATTAGTGGGTGATACTGTTATTTCCTATTTTTCACCTGCATCTCCATTCCTGAGAATTTGAGCCAAATCCTACATTTTCTTCTTATTTTTAAGTAGAACATCCAGCAAGTTAAAACTCAGCACCATGAAGTAGTCCTAAGATGGGGTTTGCTCCAGGTTTCCTGCTGAGCAACCGTTTACAAATTGCTACTAAAAAAACGTCAGAGGATGGTAGTTGCTGTGCTGTCACATGGGCTGATACAGCGCAGAACCTGCTTAGCATTCTTGAAGGGAAATTATCCAGTGCTGCTACTCACAATTTATAATTGGTTGCATATTAATATCCAAAAAAGGCAATAAAAGCCACTGTGTGGTTAAAAAAAAAAAAAGTAAGTAGGAGTATTACAAGCTGAGCAGTGAAAAACTGGAAGACTCCTTGGCTATAGCAGAGCTGTATGCAGTGCTGTTTCTCCCTTAATTACAAGCAATTTAAAATCATCTCCTTCCTTCAAAGAAGGATTTTGTTCAGCGTTTGTGTTAATTTTAATCTTGCTAACGTGATATTCTCCTGGAACCTCTCCCTCATGTCGTAACAGCAAGACATGCTGCCTCTTTTGTCCCTGCTGTTTGGGAAACGCACAGATACTGCTGCTTGTTGTTGCAACCCTGGGGTTATTACTATCAATATACCTTCCTTTAAAGGAAAAGAAAACAGAGCAAAACCCAACAGCAGCATTTTTTTCCTCCAGAGTTCACTGTTATTTGTAGTATTTAAGCTAGACTGTGCAAGTGCTTCATGAAAATCAGGGGTTTAAAACGTATAGTGCTGTATTGTAGTGGGAAGCTTGTTATTCAGCATACTAATTATTTCTGAGTCACTGTATTTATGAAATGTCATGTAATAACTACCTCACCACAACGCAAAGTAAATAGTGCAAAATCAGGCGGTTCATGATTTTGACATTTTAGTGTATAAACATATTCCTGAGTCTCTTGTGGGGGGGCTACTGGGAATTAGATAATGTTTTTATGACTTCTAAAAAATTACATTGAATTTCATAATCTGTAACACTCCATATATATAGTCCATGTTGTGCCTTTTATTACAGCCTCAGCGCCTTATATTACAAGTGTCAGCTGCAAAGAGAAAAATGTACAAAGGCCAGTTTGTGGAATGGGGGGCACAACGTGATAAAATCTTACAGTGCACATGTCGAAGTCCTTGGGACAAGCTGTAGTTGCACACCTGGGCCATGCTGGGACACCAGAATTCACCCGAAGCTTTTTGCATTTCAGGATGGATTACAAAGCCCTTGCTGAGGGAGGCTTTCTGGCCAGCACTTGTCACTAGAGGATAAGTTTGGGTTTTTGTTGAGCCCTGTGTGAACTACCCATTAACTCCAGAGTAACTGGGAGGCCTTGAGTGTCTATGAATGACAAACTGGGAGTGAGTACAGAGGGGAAGGAGGACGGGTTGCTGCTCCAAGTGGGCTTCTGAGTAGTCCCATGTGGTCTCTGAGAACAATGGGTGGATGCTTACCAGAATATGTGATTTCATAAAATATTGTGCATAAAACCAGACATTTTTTTGCTCCTTTGCAAGCTTCCTTGGTGTTACAAAAGTCGTGGGTCATGTGCTTGGATGCTGGGAGAAGTCTCTATCGACAATAGTTAGCCAGCATCTTTCTGGCAAGGGACAAGCGGTGATGAAGGAGCCAAAGCTGCAGAAAACCTCAAATTATCACTGAAAATAAGAGAAAGCCATGGCTGCTGTTGGGTGATAGTGGCAGTAGGTATCCGGCAGTCGGGCATCTTGCTGCACTACCTGGACGATAGAGTTAGCCCATCCCTTTCTGACACGGAGCTGGTGTGAGCAGCCTCCTGGAGACCTGGCAGCACGTCAGAGCTGCCAGCCCGCTCGCACGTGTACCTGAGTATGGGATGGGGCCCTGAAGCTGTGGTGGATCTGGCTGGATCCTGCTTAATCTGAATTTACAGCTGTTGGCAGACTCAGGTGACACATCCTCTCCTTAGTACTTTACCTGTTGGCATTAAAACATTACGAGGACTGTGATCTACCATACATTCTGTGGAAAGTGGTGAGATGATTTACCCTTTCCATATTAAGATATAATTTTCTTCATTTCAGAAACAGACTCATAGTCTTCAGGCTATTATACCAAAAATCTGGTTTAATATTTCTGTGAGCTTTTATGCTTGTTATGAGTGTCAAGGTCCTGAAAAATGATAGTTTTCCTACACTAAAGCTTCATAGAAAGTGAAATTTTGTTGATGAAACAAAAGTGAAATAATGATTTTTACCATTCCAGGTGCATGGCTACTCTGACTTCCTTTTCCTTTCATGTTCCAAGTGCAAGAAATGTACCAACAGCTGGTACTGAGAGAGGTAGGAGGCTGTCACTCGTCTTTAAGACTCATTATTGTATATCTTTTCTGACTTTTCTATAAATAAAAACAGCTATTAAAAATGCCTCTGGCTATTATATCCAAGGATAAGTATTTGAGAAACATGAGCAATGCTCAGGGAATTGATAAATCTTCAGGAGAAAAAAATGTCCTGAGATCAATTTCCTGATTCGATAGTGAAGTCCTCATATCATATAAAATGTAATGTGATTGTCCATGGCTCTAATAAAATCTTGATTTTTCCACCAAGCTTTCATCTATAAAAATCAAATTTATTCAGCATTAGTCTGCATTTTGAAAGGGATAGGGTTTTTTTGAAATAGATATGATAGTAATCCTTTATGGTACGTTAATATAGGAGAACAATAATTTGTTGCATTTTCTCCACACAGAAACAATCAGCTGGGAGATGTGCATAATAATTGTCTTTGTCCTTCATTGTCACAGGCCATTAGCTAATGAATTTAAGCTATGCTTGGCTTTTGCTCCAATAAGAAAACTACATTAGAGATCTTGTAGCCTTGGCATTATATAAAACCTTTCAGTGGGTTTTATTTCAGTCTCACTGAAGTGATGCTGCCACGGACTGAGGAATGCATCATGATTTTGCGGTAAGCAATGAGGTCAACATTGTCTGATGTAGTGGGTCAAGCAAGCTGAAGTGCATCTACAGTTATTAAAGTTGCCAGATGCCAGAGCTTCTTTGTTTGGTTCCTTATAATTTAGCCAAACTTTTTAGGCCTACTTTTGTGGCTGTTTCAGGTTCATCTTTTGGGTGGGAAGATTTGCTACACTCGGTTCAGCTATTCTAAGATTGATGCTAGGGAAAATAAGTAGTTTGGGCAATGCTTTAAATAAGCAATAGGAGCATGTAACTGTAAGTTGAGCAGTCCTACTGCCTTTGCAGATTGCCCTCTCAACTAGAAGGCTGGCAGAAGAAAATCCTGTGAGGGAAGAAGTGCTCTTCGCTGTCCTGAGAAAATTCACTCACATGCTGGCTATTTGCAGAAAAAAATTGTATGCAAATGCATGGCAGAATTTGTTTAGCAGTTGTTTCTCCCTCGACAAAATGCTTTTAGCCTACTGGAAAGGGAACTGCATTAGAAATCACAAAACCTAGAGTGCAAGTCTTTTCTTTCCTATTGACTGTTTGTAGCATGTCTTGGTCCATCACAAAGTGCCTGACTATTATAATCCTACTTTTAAAGGTGGGGAAGCATTGTTATCCTCTTGTTGCAGAGAGAACTAAGAGGGTGCATAGGCTAACCTTTGGCAGAGCTGGGAATGGATGCCACTTTCAGAGCTTTAATCAAACTGCTTCTCTACATGTGTCATTCGTGTGCTCGGCTGGGACCCCGCTGCTCCTCCCACAGATCTGAAGGACACAGGAGGCCTCTTCCTGCAGCTCCATTTTCCCTCAGCTGTCCTAGGCCAGCTCTTAGGAGCTGTTGCTCCTGCATTGGGCACCCACATCTGCAGGCCACCAGGCACCGCTGCAGCCTCAAAAGAGGCACTCCTGCTGCCGAGCCATAGCGGACCACACCAGTCCCCCAGCTATGCTGTCCTTTTCCCCATCTGTGTCACAGCTGAGAAATGACACACCATTCCCACTGCTTCATGGGTTTTGCCTACTCCCAGGAAAGACACAACCCATGAGTTTATTTGGGTTGCTGCCACCTCTGGGCTGCCAGAACGGTTATGCAGAAGAACAGCAGGAGCCAGAAACAAAATCCATACTACTGTCATTTGTGCTGGGCATCTTATTGATATCAGAAAAAAGACCTGAAACTTTGAGGCATTACTTTGAGCCTTGAGCTCATGGATCTCTTAGATTTGGGAGAAGAATGGATGGTGAGTGTGATACACATCTGCTACCTGCAGAGACTCTCCGGAGAGCAGCTGTGGCGTAATCCTGCATCTGTTCAGGGATTATTGTTTCTGCACAAGCTGGAACATTGCAGCGTTCAAGGGATGGCTGTGGCGAAACAGTGGCCAAGTTATGTTGTGTCATGTAGAGAGAGATGGTGCCAGACAGCCGGCAGCACAGGCTATTTCACCTGCAAAGGGGTGTGAGAAATGAGTTGGGACTGCCTGTTAACAGGCAACATTTCCTCCCTTACCTCTTTTCATCTCCATAACCAGAGTCTGAGGTTTCCATGGCCTGCGGACCCCCATTTGGTTGTACCACCTGCCTACACCGGCAAATGTTTTAATAGATAGTGCAGGAAATGTTCTGAATGCTATATCCAAAAATGTGATGCTTCAGTGTAAAATGCGCATTGCTTGCAGCAGAATAAGTGGCTAGAAAACTTTGACGCTCTGAGGCGTGCAAAGGGCAGGTGCCAGATAGCAGCGATCACCCATTTTTCTAAACCAGCAACACTTACAACCCTACTGACAGAGGCTGATTCACACTAGAAGTAAATTCAATATGCATGAAAGGACTCTTGTTCTTCTTCAGCAGAGAGCATAAAGAAAGACTGTCAGACAAACTAATCTCTCTCAGATAGTTTTCTTTTCAACATCATTGAACTGTCATTTCTCCTGTGCTTTGCCAGAATGTTTGATACATCCGTTGTTTCCCAAAACAGACAGATTTTGCTAGCTTGGATGATACAGGAATTTTTGCCAGGAAGAGAGAGGCTGAGATGCTTTTACCAGCCTTTTGCTGTTGTTGTGTAGGTCCTTTGCTGAGCTCCAGAGCTCTGGTTAGAGATGAAAGGAAGGTATCTTGGTGACTGACCAGGTTGCATCTCTGAGTGCAGCCATGGAATCGTTCCCAGCACTTGCCCTGGGCTGGGAGCACTTTTCCTGGGGTTTTGGAATTCTGCTCTTTCTGGAGATAAACCCATTTATGCCCCCAGATCTTTCATTTCAAAACTAGTGATTCAAGATGGGCCTAGGCATGACTGTGTCCCCTAGCTGCAGTTAGAAAGTATCCCAAACTAGAGATTTCCTTTATTTTGATTGTCCCTCTACAGAGCTGTCAAAGCATTCACTCCTTCTAGGCATGTGTGAAGAGTCAGTAAGTTTCCTAAAACTATTCAGGGAAAAAGAATCTGAATGCCCCTTCCCAAGACCATGGATGAATGATATCTACATTGAGCAACCTCCTCCTTCAGCTGGGGACTCACTGAGGAGTCTGCCATAGGGATACATGGGCAGTAAGGCTGCATGTTCTCCACCAGCTCTTGCAGAGGAATTAAGCAAAAATGAGATTCTGAAGTGGGGCAAACTGGAGGAGTCCAACCACCACCATGATCTGGCAAGTTGAGTCCTACATCCCATTTGTAGTGAGCTCTAACACTTTTATCTAACTGTGCTTCAACCATCCACTCCCTAAGCTATCCTGGATATCAATACCATTGGAGAATTTAGGTTATTACCTTAGGTGTTTAATGTACCTTTTTTTTTTTTTTCCCCTTGGAAAAAAGTGCTTTTGGTGTCCTCAGGGCAGCCAATGAGTCTGTACAGATCTGGAAGGGGCTGAAGAATGGTGGTCCCATTCTGTAGCTTGGGGTGGTTGGCTTTCTGTATAAGTGAAAGCACCACATGAATTAGTCAACATTTCCATATTTTTCCCTAGTGGGGGGCTGCCAACAGAGTTTTGGGCTGTAAGGAATGCTGGTTTATTTGTTAGAAGCGTTTAATGATTGATTGCCAGACGGATTTCAGCCCATGCCCCTGCCAGAGCATATGCACGAGAATGCTCTCTTTGCCATTGTACCAGCACCACCTGCAAGAGGTACCTTTTCTGTGTGGCGTGATGCACGTTCTGTGGAGGACCTAGTAAGCAAACTTGCACCATTTTATGTGGATGAAGTTGAACACAGTGTTGCTGCATGCAGAATTTTGGAAGCTAGTTGTCCCCGTGTTTTCTGACAGCATGACTAATATATACAATTTAAGAAGTGTACAGGGAGATTAGTGATAACTTAAGGTAATAGTTGAAAATAACTTGCAACACCATTTAAATCCATGTAGGTTAATCTGGACATCTTGAAGAGCAATTTGTGAGACTGGAATTACCTAACTTGGCTGTGATTATTTTGTTTCATTTCCAGATTAACTGGAGATATTTATCTAAACTGAATGGCTGCTGAGATTTTAAAAGTTGGAGCAGGAAACTTTGCAGTCAGTTTTACAACACAATTAATTGCTTGTCCTTTAAAAACTGATTCTCTCCACACCATCTCACATCTGCCCAACACCATGACCAAAGTCTGCAAACACTTGTCCACTTGCATGTCTTGCATACATGAACAGGTCCATGGGGCTCATTTTCATTAGCTATAACTTTGCTAACTATAAACCTTCCGCAGGATGAAGGCCACACTACATATACATATTCCTACTCTGCAGTTTGAGATTCTTTTCATCAAGCACTAATGTCCTGTTGCATGATGTTTGGGATTCCGGTTGTACAAGTTGTTAGACACAAATTTCCCCTTAGTCTGGTAGGAGCGCCGGTTTGCATAACAGATTGTCTTATCACATCTGCAAGGTAATTGCTTCTAGACAGGCTTCCAAGGCCTCAGATTTGATCTATGATGGTCTGTGCATTGCAAATGTCTGTACTCTAAGGAAGCGTATCTCTGTTACTGATGTACTGCGTGGATGACTGATAGTGTAGATCCAAAGTTAACTAGGCGTTCTCTTTAAAGGCGATTTATGATATTAAATTTGGGCAAAGAGGAATTTCCTGCATAATCTTTAGAGACAGCTGTATTACATTTTATGATTTCTCTGGCATTTATGCAGAGTTACAGAAATGCAGTTAAAAGGCTTTAAATTTTTCCAGTTCAGTATTCTGATTGCATGTCCAGCTACTCATTTTCTAATAAATGGGATCTCGGTAGAAAAAAATGTATGGGCTGTACAACCTTCACTTCTTCACCTTCCCGCCCTGAATCTGCAGTTTCCTTAGATGCCTCCATGAAGCATCTACAGCTGGTTCATCAGAGATTTGACATATGCAGCGTCATGTAGAATGGGTGTGTGTATGGGAGCTAGGAAGCAAGTCTTCCTCTGAACTTGCTCCATCTCTTATTTTCTTTCATAGCTCTTAGAAAAGGGTCTTTCTGTTCTTAATCTCTGTGGAGACAGAGTCTCGCTTTCTCACTTGTGCTGCCATACCTATCTGAGATGCTTTTCCCAAATCCTAGCCATAGGTTGCTCCCTGTCTTTATCTTGTCTGAAGTTTGGCCCTTTCACTTTCAGCTCTCTCCACAGTGTTGGTGGTAGTCTGTGTAACAAGCAATTAGGTTATGAAAAAAGTAGGTATTAAAAAAGGCCACATTTAAAGTTGAAAAGAACTGTAGAAAAGAAGAAAAAAAAATATTGTTACAATGAGAAAAAGTTAACAGTTCCCTAGAATCAAGGTCATTGTTTATGACGGGCATCTTAAATTAACAGCTGGATTATTTGCTAAGAAATCATAGAATCATTTAGGTTGGAAAAGACCTTTAAGATCATTGAGTGCAACCGTTAACCTATCACTGCCAAGTCCGTCACTAAACCATGTCCCTAAGCACCACGTCTACCCATCTTTTAAATACCTCCAGGGGTGGGGACTCAACCCCTTCCCTGGGCAGCCTGTTCCAGTGCCTGACCACCCTTTCGGTGATGAAATTTTTCCTAATATCCAATTGAAACCTCACCTGGTGCTACTTGAGGCCGTTTCCTCTCATCCTATTGCTTTTTACTTGGGAGAAGAAACCAACCCCCACCTCGCTACAGCCTCCTTTCAGGTAGTTGTAGAGAGCGCTAAGGTCTCCCCTGAGCCTCCTCTTCTCCAGGCTAAACAACCCCAGCTCCCTCAGCCGCTCCTCATAAGACTTGTGCTCCAGACCCTTCACCAACTTCGTTGCCCTCCTCTGGACACGCTCCAGCACCCCGATGTCCTTCTTGGAGTGAGGGGCCCAAAACTGAACACAGTACTCGAGGTGCAGCCTAACCAGTGCTGAGTACAGGGGCACTATCACCTCCCTGGTCCTGCTGGCCACACTATGTGCTGTTTATTTTAAAAAGAGAGGGACAAAGGCATTCTTTACCTCAGTAGTGCTGCAGGATGTCCTATACAAGCATAATTATACTTTGCAAGAAGGCTAGGGAGACCACACAGGAAGGGTATTGAAGAACTGGAAGAGGTACAGGAGACACTAAGCATGATAAAAGATCAAAAGTTGTTATTTATGGACAAAGTACAGGCTGCTGCTTTTTTTTTTTTCTTTTTTAAGAAGAGAGAAACTGGGGCCACTAAGAGATGTACACAATTCTCAAGGATATCAAAAGGTTAATGACAAAACTCATTCAGATCATTGCAAGCTGACTAACAGGAGAGTTCATAATAAATCCGGAGAAAGCAGTGCTAATCTACAGTTTTATGATACAGAATAGGGAAATGCTTTCTGTAACGTGTGGGTGCCACCATCAATACCCCATCTTCTGTCTCGCCTCCACAGGCTGAACTGCATTGCGGCTTCTGGATTTTAGGAATGTGACTCCTGTCCTTGACCTCGTCTGCAGATAAATACAACATGCCCCTTACTGCTGAGTGGTTTGGTAAGAATTTCAGCCAGACAAGAGAGGGGAGATAAAGGAAAGACAGGTGAGGTTGTTTTTCATCTGCTCTTTTTGAACCAGCCTGCTTGACTTTACCTACAAGGCTTTGGGCAGTGGAGTAGGGCTAGGTACCCAGTGCCTCTGGGGTGGCATAATGAGGCTGGTCCCAGGAGAGCAGAGGGGCTGTGAGATGAGGCTGCCACCCAGGGAACAGGCATTTTGGTTACCCCTTCTGGCACAGAGCCGGGACAGGAGGCACTGGCTGCCTGGCTGAAGCACAGCAGGGTCTCACCACGTACAAGGGCAGGCTCCAGCCACAGCACGGGAGAATAAAGAATCCATAAAAAAAGAGGTGCTGGTGAGTTAACCCAGCCCTGGTCTCTGCAGATTACCCTTGGCAGCACAGCTCACGTGAGCCTGCTCTCTGGGGGGCAGACTCTGGATTAGGAGGTTTAAGAGGGTGGGTGCCTCTACACAGCTCAGTGCCTTGGGCTGGGACCTGGCCCGGGCTGGGAACGCTGCTCAGGTAAGCTGGTCAGCAGGTAAGTACTAAAATGGCCTGCCTGCCTCGGCCCACACCAGAGTGTTAACAAAACACGAGCCCACCAGAGCGCATCCTAAAATCTACTTCTTTTGCTGGTAAGGCAAGAACAAATTGGGATGTTTTTATGCTTTGTGCCTTAAGCGCAGCTGGGAGTATTGCTGAAATTATATGCTTTCGTTACAGGCTATGATAGTAACTAGGCTATCTGATTCTGCAATGTGGGAAGCGCCTTTTCTCAGCTGCCAGTCTCAAAGTCAAGCTTTCATTGCACAAATGAAACAGGGTATTCCACCCCCCCGCCAATTGTTGCCAATATATAGGAGAGGGAATATTAAAAACATTTTTCCCTCCAATACAGAATCGCTGTTGGGTGTCATCAGATCCTGTGAAAAGACAGCTGAGTGGAATTTTTCCAGCAACAACCAAGAAACAAAACAAGAAAGGAGGATTAAAAAAAAGATTTTGTTGCTGCATACATTTTTATGATTGGTTACATATATTTTTTTAAATTACTGTTGGGATATGAAGAAACAAAGAAAAAGCAGACAAGCGTGCTGTCACAGAACCTGGTGAGCATTGCTTGTTATAGAACTGAATTTTAAGGCATCGCATATCAGTTAGTGACACGTATTGGGGACCAGGAGGATGGTACTTTACCTGGATCTGCTGAGGTCAGTGCAAATTCTCCACTCCCTTTGTTAACATGGGATCAAACTTTTGATGGGATCCAGAAATACAAGAAAGTTAAAAATGTAGCGGGTGAAAGTAACCTCATGTGTGTAGCCCACTGCCTCAAAAAGCTGAATGCTCTTGCAAATTTGACATAATCCAATTAGTTGATTTCCTCAGTGACATTTCTGCAGGCTCATATACAGAAGGACAGGGAAACTGAGATTTATAATGATAGCTATTTCTAGCAAAGGTCATTTCTTTATTGGTGAACAACCTGTCCTTAGTCATGCTGATGATGAGGTGCTGAAGGATAAGGGAGAGGCTGTATAGCTTTAAAGCATAACAGGGAATAACATAAATAGAGCATAGATCATCTTTCTACTTGGACCAGGAGGCTTGCAATCTACCACCCATCAGGCCAAAGCCAGGGAGCAGGAGTCAAAATCCAGAAAAAAAAAAAAATAGTGGGATTTCTGTGGAGATTGTGAGGGAGGCTGGATATTTCATTGTCACCATAGGGGGGGAAAAAGGGAGCCACAGAGCACAAGCATGTATTTTTGGATAGTAAGGGTGTCCTTGGTGGAACCAGCTGCTTATAAAGAACCGTGTCAGGGTGCTCTGGGGACTCCCTGGTCTGCCCCGCCAACTTCCCAATTCGAGCAGCGCTCAGCATCCTGCTCCATGCCGTTTCCAGAATGACAAAGATGAGGGCATGCTCAAATATACAGAAATACACTTCCTCAGCTTTCCTTCCTCAGGCAAGGAAGGCAGCAGTTTTGACAGGAATATGGTTTAAATAGATTGTATCATACATATTATATATCTTCAAAAAATAAAACTGCATCTGCCTATTCATCACATGGCTATTTTTCCTGCTTGCAGAAGGGAAGATCTTTGACACTGTACATAAAACGATGTATCATTGTTTTCATGATTAGGAGGACCCTTCTGGGGGTCATGGGAGAGTTGTTCATTCAGCTATTGATCTTAACAGTGAGTACTGGGCACTTTGGTGTGACTAGCTTTGCTTGTTTTCACCATCAAGCTCATAATATTGGATTAAGTAAAAATGTGACTGTTTCCCTAGATTTTGGCTCAGATCCTGAACTGTGTTCTATAGCTGAGCTATGGTTCTGCTGGATCACTGGCACAAATCAGGCTTATGGCTGGCAAGACCAGTCAAGAGATCTTTTCAATATGGCAATGAAGTCAATATGGGGGGTCCTCCCTGATCCATCAGAGTGCTCTGACCAGGGGATGGGGTATGAGGTTCTTCGTCCATGCCCTTGCTAATCCCTTTTTGCCAATTATTGGGTCCTTCGGGCTGTGAGCTGCCAGCAGAAGTCACAAGGGCTTTTGCATTGGTCTGGTCTAGGACTCAGTCCAGTAACGTGAGAACACTGCGGTGGGTGGCCTCTAGTTTCCAATCTGCAGCTGAAGATCTTGCCCTTCTTTCCAGAGTAATTGCTCACACCCTTTGAAATCTCCTAAAGCTTTCCTCAAAACTGCAAGAGCTGAGGATTGCTACTCCTAAAAACTGTGAAATAAATAGGTAATCTGTGGGACAATTGCCTGTGTTACAATCCTCACCATGCAACGAACGAAAAAAGCAGCCTTATGCTGTGTACTTAGGCCTGGTGTAACTTGAATCCAAAAGCTATGAAGGAAATGGAAAATGTTAATAAATAATGATGTTTGAAACACAAGTCACTGAACAAACCACCAGACCTTCTTCGTTTATTCTACAGGACAGAAAATGACTATCTCAGTTTGAAGAAAATAAAATCTTGGCCAAAGATGTGTCTTAGGAATTAGCCTGGATGCTGCATGGTATTCAGAAGATAAATCAGAGCAGCTTACAGATTAACTCTTGGTAATAGATACAGAATAAAGACAACTTTTGCAATAAAATCAGTACAACTGACTACTTGACATTTCCCTGGTATGAAGAGCCAAGGATTTCCTCAGGGCCACTGGAATTTTAAATTACCTTGTTTGATCCGCTTTTACAGCTGCCAGATTTCCATCTGGTATTTTCCAAGTCAGAACCAAGCATATGTGTGCTCCAGACTGCGCGTTCTCAGTCTGATGTGTTCTAGAAATCCCGGCCTCATTTCCTAAATCCTAAGCAGGTGATCTCCACTTGAAAAAACAGTAATGTCTCTCTCAAGTGTGTTGGAATTACTTGGTGTGTGCAGACCAGCTGCAAAACTGGGACAGAAATCTTAGAGAAATGTGCAAAATCTTCAAATTGTAACTTCAAAAATATTCAGGAAAAAAAACCGAACACATTTCCGAGAAAATCTCTATGAGTAGTACAACTGTCTTTCACATTCCAGTGTAACACTTTAAGAAGGAAAATCACTGCCTCTTCCAGGACAGCTCCAAATAGGTAGAAAATGCATGCCCTCTGGCAGCTCGGGTAAGTAATCTGTCTTGAAAGAAGGCAAAGGAATGAAGACGAACACATTATAAGCAAAGGGCTGACCTTTTAATAGCCCAAATATTCACCCTCTCCAAAGTAACTTAGTTCAGCTTAGGCCTGTGGCTGTCTGCACAGTCATTCTTTCTCTCCTTTCACTCCAGCCACTGAATGCTGGCAGCCTCTGCGATATGCCGGCACGGAGAGAGGCAGCTTAGGGAAGAGGAGGAAAAGACTGGGATAAGGAGCTTCCCAGTCCATGGATCAGGCTTGGACTCCATTTAGTTTGTCATGGCAAAGACAGAGGACTGCAAAGCCCCGAGGCTTCAATTTCACAGCTGCTCTCAGACCTCCACTGCATTATCTTTCTTATTTCTCTCTGCTTCCACTTGATAGCTGGCTTAGTTTCTTACTGGCTTGGCTGATAGGTTTAGGATTAGCTCCCACAGCATCTCACACAACCATGTTATCCTGACTCCGGAATCCACTTGTTGCAAACAGCGCTTTGGGATCTAAGACTTAAGGCACCTGCATGAGTGTAAGGAGAGGCTTCAGAAGGCAAGCGGGCAAAAAGCTGTGTGGTGTTTTCTCTCTGAACCAGAATAAACCACCATTTCATTTTAGATTAATGCTGGAAGCAAGGGCTTACATCTGGCTCCTCACCCCCCCTTAATGGCACTGCACTGTAGGGGAAGTGTTCAGCCAGTGGGGTTATGGGAAATTCCCATCCCGCCTCCCACAGGGATCACCCACCTCCTCGCTCCCTTCTCCCCCGCAGATACTTTTACATAAAACTGTGCAGAACACCCAAACTCCAATGTCTGGGTGAAGCTCACAGAGAACATAACCAAGTTAAATCAGCAAAGACGTATCGCCCTGCCTGTGTTATTTAATATCATATTTCCTTTCCATCCACCTCCCATCCCCACAAGAACTCCGGAGCACCTCCAGCATCAGGCCCTGTGCTGCAGGACGTGGGTCAGGCTTGGCGCTGGACCGACACCGCCTCAGGGCCGGGCCCCGCCGCCGCTGCTGTCCCTCGAGGTGGTTTTTCCTCCCCTCCCACCGCCTCCATCTACCTCCCGCGGCCGCTCCCTCCCTTCAGCCGCCCCGCGCCCACCGGGCAGGCGGCGCCGGGGGCTGCCTCCTCGGCTGCCCCCCGGCCCTTCCCGGCGGCGCCTGGTCGCCGCGGCCGCTGCCCGCCTCCCCTGACAGCCCACTCCTGGCGCCACGCCCACCCCGCAGCTTTAGGAAGCACCAATGGCCGGACGCTTTTGTGCTGACGGGCGGCCGCAGTCACCTATCGAGTAGCGTCTCCTTACAAGAATCCCCGCCTCCTATGGCGCTTCGACCAATCAGAAAAAACTAGTTGGGGGCGGGAGAAGAGGGCCTGCGAGCTCCGTCTTTCCTCACTACCTCCCTCTCTCCGTTGCGCGAGGATCGCCCCGTTCGCCCGCAGGTGATTGACACGGGGCAGCAGCCAATGGGCTGCGGAGGGCGCGCGGCGGGGCCAATGGCGCGGCGGGTGCGGGCTGCGCCGGGCGGCGGGGGCGGGGGGAGCGGCGGGCTGGGGTGAGGCGCGGCGCAGCGCCGGCAGGAGTGCGATGGTGGTGGCGTGAGGCGCGGCGGGACCTCGGCTGTCTGCCCGGCCGGCGGGGTGAGGAGTGGGGAAGCGGCGTGTGCCTGGTGCTCGCCATGAGGCTACAGGAGGACGGGGACAGCCTCAGGGCGCTGCCGCCGGTGGGGCTGCCGCAGTAATGGGCAGCGGCAGCGCTGCCTCTTGCCTGCCGTGTGGTGCCAGCGCCCGCGCCCGCCCGGCGGGGACCGCCCGTGAGGAGCCGGCGGCAGGTGAGTGCCGCGGCACGGAGGGAGCCGCCCGCGCTGCCCCGCGTCCGTTCCCCTCCCGCTTCCCCCAGCCGCCTCTCCTCCCCCCTTGCTCCCCGCCGTTGGCGTTTTAATTTTTAAACCCCAACGGCTCCTGGCCAACGGCTGCGGGGGGGCGGGGGGCGCTGCTCCGGCGGGCTGGGCGCTGAGGTGACAGGGGCTGGTGAGGCGGAGCGGGGCGCTCCTCTCCCCGGGGCTGGTGGGGACGGCCCCCTTCGCGGGGACGTTCCTGGACTCCAGGTTGCCTCCTTGCCTCCTTTGATGCCATCCTACCCTGCCTTCTCGCCAGGTGCGGCCACCTTTTGCTTCACCATAT
Organism: Nipponia nippon; assembly: GCF_047370975.1. Classification (NCBI taxonomy): domain Eukaryota; kingdom Metazoa; phylum Chordata; class Aves; order Pelecaniformes; family Threskiornithidae; genus Nipponia; species Nipponia nippon. The sequence goes on along the minus strand of NW_028262358.1, from coordinate 11,951,330 downwards.
TCCTAATGAAGAGGCTTTTTCCTCCGCAGCCAGCAGAGATGCTGCTTTCATGTGGAGGGAGAAGACCGATCTGGGTTTCTCGTCCGCCTTTTCACCTCCCTGATGAGCGTTTCTCAGTTCAGGATGGAGAGGCATTTCCATTTCAATATGATGCGGTGAGGAAGATGGGGAATCCTGGGCAGCCAGGGCTCAGGAAATGCCCTTCCTCTTTCATTCTCCTCCTCACCCTGGCACAGGCATTTAAGTAGTAACGCTCCCTTGCCGGCTTCTTGGCTGTTCCTTCTCCTTGGAAAGAGAAATGGGAGCGGGAGGTGTGTGAGAGAGGAAAGAACTGTTACACCTTTTGTCATCAAGACAAAGAACTTGTCTTCATCTCCCTGTGTCCCTCCCTCTGGGTGCATATTGGCAGTACCACAGCCACTTTGTATTGCTTCCCGGAGATGCTTCATAAGGATTCGGTGTGGCCCTGACCTGCCCTTTTTTGTTGTTGTTGCCAATTGTGATGGTGCTGATAAAAGGACATGTTGATATGTTTCCAAATAGACTCGTGGTTTGCATTCCTGAAATTGCTGCAGCATTCTTATTTATTTATTTAATTGGAGGGGGGGATGACAACAGGAAGGGGGTATGTTTTTGTGGTTTATTGTAGTTGTTTGGAAGGTACGAGATCACGTGCAATTGCAGCACTGTAGTATGTAGTATATTAACCAATGCTTTCTCCCCCTGTCTTGTCTTTCAGTCCTGCAGTCTCCACATCCTCTACTGTGTGAGGAATGATGATTCCATGAGAGAACTTCCTTTCAATTACCTGTCTGTTCCTATTGCATGCTGCTCCTGGCCAGTGATGAGCCATTCAGCTAGACTGGGATTTACCGTGAAGAAGGGAGAGGCAGAATATGAATTGTAGACATCCCATCAAGTTCCTCGTGCACTGTTTTTATGGTGTCTATATATAAATCTGCTAGTACTAAGCCCACATACTCTTAAACCTACATTGGTGTTTGCAGAGTTGCTACTGTGTAAGAGGACGGGTATTTCTCACCATCATGGCTTCAGTTTGGAAGAGACTGCAGCGTGTTGGGAAACATGCATCCAAGTTCCAGTTCGTGGCCTCTTACCAGGAATTGATGGTCGAGTGCACCAAAAAATGGTAAGAAGTGGCTCCTGTTGCTGCACAAATGGTGGAGTAAGTTGCTGGTGCTGCAATAGGAACGATGTTGCTCATTTTGTATTGTTTGGTGTGTGTGCATTGGTCTTGCCTCCCCTCGCTTTTTCTTGCATGCCCATTGCAGAAGCAGCTGCATGGGGTGCTTGTTTGTCTTGATGAGTGCTTGCTTTGCTGCATACTTATCTTGGACCTGTTGGTTTTGTTCTGTACTCTGATTTTCTTAGATGGCATTGTTGTTATCAGGCAGAGGACGGTGCATTTATTAGCTCTGCATTGGTCACTTAGTGGTGTGGTTTTGGTTGTTGGTTTTCGGTTGTTTTTTTTTTTTTTCTTAAATATTTCCCAAGAGCTGTTTTCCAACTTCCAACTCAACTCTTCGTGCTGAGTGTTATCTGCTGACACTGTTGTTAGCTGGCTGAGGCATTTGAGATCAGTCCTGAAGATGGTGGTGTTTTAATGTGAGGTGGATACCCATTTCGATTTTGACTTTTTTACCTGAAGATGTCTTGTTTCTCCTTCTTTTCCTTGTTCCTTTCCATCTTTTAATGGGAAGAGGCAAGAGACAGATCTTTGGGAATTGTCTTAAGGTATTTCTTTAGTCAGACAAGAATTTTGTGTGGTCGTGGTCCAGTTGGATGGCTTTGGAGCTTAGACAGCAGTTAACAGTTAATGGTATGGGTCTGGTGCATCTTCCTTCCTGTGCAAAATAAGCTTAAATAAGTCTGCTAGGGAAGACAGAAGCAGCTTTTAAATAGTCAGGCAAAGATGTCCTTTATACAAATACTTAAGTGCTGTTTTGTATGTTTGGAATATTGACGTTACTGACATAACTCCTTGCATTAGTGCGAGCCTGTAATGTCAGGGGACAAAGACAGTACTTTCCAGACCTCGTGGACTGAGATGTTCAAATTGCCTTGTAATAAACTGCAGCCTCCTTTCTAATACTTGGCCTTTCTTCTTGTTGGCAAGTTTGGCACTTGCATTGGCTGCTTTCACTGGTTATGAGTAATTGCCTCGACAAATTTAAATTCTATCTCTTGGAGTTGGAAATCTCTGTCAAATATGCTGGAAGGCTGCTTGCTGCTCTGTCTTAAAGGAACACTGTCAAGTTTAATTTTTTTTTTAACAAGTTATCTTCTTGCCTAAAATGTTTTGAAAGATTATTAAGAAACAAAATCGTTTTGGAAGTTGAACTTGCTTTCACAGAATAAACTACAAATAAAAACATTTTAAAAGTTGAAAGAGGCTGTCGTGATTATCTCATGGGATCCACTGTCTAGTTCAGGGCAAAGAGTTTGCCACAGCAATTTTGGTTTATCAGGTTTGTTTCAGCAGTTGTGTTTATTACTTTTTATGTTTTGTTTGCATAAACTAGCCGGTTTGGCTTTCATTTTCACTTTGATTTGCTCCTTGAGAATTTGCAGAATGCTTCAGCACTAAAGTATGAATGCTGCAGGGGAATGTTCAGATTGGATCTGCAGCTAACTTTCACTTGATTTAAGACAAAGTCACACACAAAAGTTCTCTTGTGAATAATCTTGTTATTTTAGAAACAATTAGCTTATTGTTTGATCATAAACTAGAGTGCCCACCTAGCAAAATGCCTGTGTGTGAAGTAATGAAAAGGCATTTCAAAACCCCAGATACGCCACTAATTTTTTAAAAATAGATTGTCTTACTGAACCTTCATTTTACGTTCTTGAATTTAAATATAGGCAAGATCAGTGCTTGTGTTTGTTATGACGAAGCAACAGTATGGTGGTGAAATGTGGATGAATTCTAGGAAAAATAACAATAGGGAAAAAATATCACTCACGCAGTCATTTGATTATAGGCTTTTCTATTCTGTTTCCTCTTTTTTGGAGAACCTTAACAAAAATGCTCTATAAGCATGCAAGCTAAAATACGATATTTCTGCCATAAGTGCAACTCCTATATGAAACAAAAAGATAAATATTTATAAATTTTGAGAACCCTCAACTAAGTCTTTCCTTAACTTTGGAGAAGATAACGGTTTTGCATGTGCTGACAGAATCACTGCTTCCTCTATTTCTGAAGCTTGACTCTGAGATTGGCCCATGTGAGAACAAAACAGAAGAAATGAACTCCATATGCTGTTCTTGCTGAAAGCACTCAATATATATTAAGTGTCAAGTGCTGTAGTCTGTAGATTGTTTGATCGAAATGTAGTAAGCAGTAAGTTATTTTAATGTACTGGCATTTTAACAATGCAGTGTTTCTGGAGGAAAATAATGCTCCATTCATATTTTAAAATAAATGACAATGCAGTCATGAACACACTTGAACTGAGATGTGTCTGTGAGCAAGGATTGTGCATGACCAAAACAGGGTGCCTGTCTATGAACTGCTATTTTCTGTTAGGTTTATGTTTGTCTAGCTCTTCAGAAAATGAGTTGTGTTTTAGAAAATTTTTGTAACTGGTCGTGTGCAGTTTTCTATGTTGGGTGTATTTCTGGTTGGCTTTAATACTTTTTCGTCTCTTCTGGACTTGTATTGATCTGAATTTTTTTTTAACCTAGTGTTCAAAATAGCTCCTGCTCTTCTCTTCTGGAGTTATGCTGGCTGTGTGGGAAGTCACTGCCGCTCTGGTGTTGCTGCTTCACCCTTTAAAAGGATTAGCTCTAGGTACAGCAGCATTTGTCCAGCGTAGGCTGAAAGTCCCCTTCCTTGCTTTTTCTGTTCTCTATAATTTCTGATTCTTGTCCCTATTTAATCATTGAAGACAGCCACTCTCAGATGATTGCTTTTCATTGGTGGTGCATTTTGGGGGGGACAGGTTGTGATGGAGTGTCCAGTATTGTCACTGTTTCATTAGAAACAACTTATTTTCAGGTAATTAACAGGACTGAGTTGCTTCTGTGGCATTCTGGCTGCTCCTGCTGACCCAGACCTAATTATTGTGGCTGCTCAATACCTTTGAAAAATTGAGCAGTCGGTTCATTTAGAGCCTCTCATTAAAAATAAATAAATAAATGTAGTCTTGATCTTTAATATGGATTAGTGACTCCTGCTACTGTAAAAACGTCATGCTTTGCATTAATCATATAAGCATTTTTTTTTTTTTTTGAAAGGCTCTTGCTTGGCAGTGCTGGAGTGTGTCATCTTCCACTTACCCTTGGAATAAGCTGGGGCAGTGCAGGATTTTCCACCCAGCCTCGCCAGTGAGCTGCAGTGCTGGCCTGGAAGGACTATGCATGATAGGAGAGAGTTAATTTAGTCCTTCTCCTCAGTGCAGAGCCATTGAATAAAACCAGAAATCAGTCGCATGTGTTTTGCTTAGGCTTCTACAAAACCAGTTGTGTTTGCTGCTCTGTGCTGTCAGAGCAGACTGTTGCTGTGTGGGATAGGAGCGCGCTGGGCATTGCTGGCAGGTGTAATGCTGTGACTCACGCAGGGGACCCAGTTCAGTTGCCTGAATGCTGGTGTCTAGCGCTGTTTGAGATGCCTTTGCGTTTCCTGCCAGTTTGGAGAAGCCCAGGTCTCCTGTTGATCCTGTGTCAAGCCTGCCAGCCCGGCATGCATCTCTTGTGTACCCTGGGGCTTCTCAGCTGTTGGAGGCCTCTGTTCAGGCGACTGAGTCAAGGCTTGTCTGAGGCACAGGCTCAGCAGAGGAGCCTCACAGGAGGAAAATGCTCTTTTGGACCAGAGATCAGTTCCAGTACTCAGACCTGAAGCTGTGATAGCTGTTTGACAGAGCTGCTGAAGCACCTAATGCTGAAAACATGAGTTCTCTAGGATGGCTTTTATGTTTCCTGATTTTTGTGTGATATCTCACAAATCAGGGACCCAACAGGAGCTTCAAGTGTGCTACTGACTGGTTTCCATAGAGAATGGCCTAACGCTTACAGAGTTGAGGTTGCCAAGTTCCTAATATGGTGTCCATTAGATGTTTTTAGGAGCGAGAAGGCGACTCACCTGAATGTAGGTGCTAACTGCTTAAAAACGCTGGAGAAGAGTAAGCATAAGAAGGCTTTTCTACAGGATTTGCCATTCAGCAGTTGCTTTAGCGATAAAGAAATATGTTATTTTTTTACAATGTTTGTGATACCTGTCATCTCATAGGAACTGCTTTGCTTTTAAATTCTGCTTAAAAATACAGTAAGCCATGATGTTCTAAAAGGGTTAAACTTTTCTTGTATGCTGCCTTAACTGAAGACAGGCTTCATTTCCATAGGGCAATCTGCCTATTTTTGTATCAATTAGGTATGGTCTGAAGTAGGTTCTGTTTTTTCAAATATACATCTTTCTCTTTTGGAAATGAAGTAATGCTTAATCTTTTTTTTCCAAAAGGCTTTAGCCATCTGTTTTTCTCTTCTATTGTAGTTTCATAACTGGATGCTGCAGGAATTTTAAGATTTGGCATGCACTGTGCATGGGAGAGAAATGAGCTTTTTGAGATTCCATGGTTCACACCAGTCTGCTTGCCTTCTGGTCGCTGCTTTCCAGCAAACTCTTCAGTGCTGAAGGCCACCGAAAGAACTGGAGTTAACTGGTGTCTGTAGAAATCCCTGTACGGGATCAGGCTGTCAGATTGCTCAGTTACTTTCCTTGCTTTGCATGGTTCTTAAGAGGGGGTTTTGTGAGCACCTAATGCTTTTAATTATTAAGGATGACAGCATTGAAATGTGTGACAAAAAAGAGATACAATTACAGGTCAATTCAGAATCTCTTTGAGTTAGTTTTGCTGTGAACCGTGCTTCTTGTCGTGGGCTTGCTGTTCTGAGTTTTTTTGATGGGATTTGCATTTGCACCTTAGCCATGAGGTATACTGTAACAAGTATAGCTTGTGCAAGGAAAGCATCATGCAATTTCTCCTGCTTTTTAGCTTCTTTTCTCCTTCTCAATTGAATTATACTCTGTTCTTACACCCTTCATTGAGATCTCTGATTCCACACCAGATAATCCCCATCTGTAAATACACTTCAGCATTTTCTTCTCCATTCATTTCCAGTTTTGACTGAGGACTTTTTGAGAGCTTAAATTGTTCATCAAACTTATTCTTTCCAAATAATCACCACCAGCTGCCTTACAGGTCAGCCTTGTCCGTCCCTTTCTTCCTACATTAAAACACACTTGCTGTCCACATGCAAAAGCCGTTCTCCTCTGCCACCTTGCATCTCTTTCCTCTTTGTGTCTGAAAGAAATCCTTGATTTCAATAATGTAGATCTGCTCCTTTGGGACTTCTGTCAGGAGGTTGTCTACCAATCCTGACTCCTCAACACCAGCTGCTTTCATTCCCTACCTTACCAAGCTAGCCTCCTGGCCCCTTTTATAGCCTTATGTCTGCTCCATGGACCATAAGCTAGGGATTTCTCATCAAAATTATTGGTTGCATATTGTGCAGTGAAGACCTCTCAATAGGAGAGGTACGGGTGTATGTGAAATCCTCCTTGCTGCTCACTTTTTTCAGATTGTCAGTGCTGCATACTTATCCCCATTTTCTATTTGCAGCGACTCTGAGAGTATTTGAAACTCTGTGTCCAGTTCCTAAAAGACCTCATTGGTAGAAGCAGGCACAAAGTTTAGTATCCGTAAGGTAGAAAGATTTGGGTTTGTCATAAATACTTGTCCTGAATTTTATTTGTCTTTGAGAGACAGAATTCTTTCCAGCAATTCCTTGACATAGTTTACTGTCCTAGTAGTAACAAAAATAATTGTCTAAAGCAGAAAAGATTAGGTTATATCCAAGTCGTAGACAAATTCATCTTAATGGTCTGGCATTCATTCATTTAAAGGGGTGACAATGTCTCCTTGAATAAATAAAATACACTAACTTATGTTCTAACACAGCTTTATTTTTTTGAGAGAGAAACTGTGTGTGTGTAACTTCCTCACAGAGCTTTACAAATAAATAAAACCTGGCACTGTGTTAACTTGCATACAGTAAAGTACGTGTACTGTTCCTTTGAACCCAATGGACTTGAGCTGCAATAAAGAATTTTTTTACAGGATTGGATCCCTGTGAACACTCTTTTCAGCTCTTTGTGTTATGAGGATAAATAAAATGAAATATTATGACATTGTGCGGGCCTCATCTGAGCTGAGTCTTCCGTCTCTTGGACTGCTCAGGCTGTATAGTGCCAGTCTGTTGCTTCTATTAGTTTTTAATTGGTTGGAGAGAGCTGAAGTCCCTTTCACAGTTTAGTGTGAATAAGGAGAGGAGGAGGCTGGTAAGGTTGACTAAATCCGAGGAAACTCTTCTTATAAAACAAACCCTTCAGTTACTGTAGTAAAAGCATTCTGCTTGGGTGGCTTTCTGAGAATATGGGAGTGGGGGGTGTGTTGGGGGGTTGTTTGTTTATTTCTAAAAGCTTTCCCAGTTTGCTCTGAGGGGAGTGTGTGAAGTGTGTGTTTGTTTCCCTTGCCCCTCTCTCTCCTTTTTCTCCTCGGGGTAGAAGCTGGCCCTGGCAGGCTGTTTGCTACCTTGCTGTGGGACACACCCAAGCTGCCCTCTGCCCCAAGTCTGTCTTGCATGTCCTGGAGTGGACTCTGAAACACAGGAACTATGCAGCTGAACTTCTGTTCCTTATTTTAACATATGCACACAGCAACAGGGTAAATAAAGCCATCCTTGTTTTCTTCCTCTTGTTGTTTTTATTTGAAAAATGTATTTCTGCAGCATACAGTAAGTGCATCAGAGCCTCTCAGCTGGGAAGCTGTATGTTTTGGCAGTTGAGGTATAGGGTAGTTGTGGCTTTTGGCACCTGGAAAGGCATTGCAGGGACTTGAGGACTGTGGGTTAAGCATGAGCTAAAATTAGCAGAACCATAACTAACATTGCTGTTGTCCAAGGCTCTGACTCATGAGGCTTTCTGGATTCAAGAGTGGAGCTGAGATGTCGCTGTCCCTTAGCAGTAGTCTTCCTCTGCTTTCCTCTGCCCCGAAGCAGAGGTAGGATGACAGTAAGGCTGCCTGGTGCGCTAATGTTAACTGCCATCAACTTCAGTTCAGATTTGTAAGGTGAGCATGAACTGCAGCAGTTGAGGAGCGTATGCACCTCCCTTATGCTGCCCTGATGCAGTGGGGAGGAAAACCTGCCAAAGGGGTGAGGTGAGCCACAGCTGGAGGCAAGAACATCTTCAAGTGCTTCAGCTAAATCACCTGCATCCTGAGTCAGTGCCCTGTGCTGTCACTGTAGGGCTTCCAAATGACAAGCTTTTGAGATGAATCAGAAGTGCAGGCCCTTCTGAACTATAGTTTCTAGCTGCCTGCAAACCGGTAAAGATGAGCAATGCAGAAGTAATTCTTGTTTGCCTGTTGAGTTTCTCGTTGTAGTGGAGAGTCGTTATTGGGGATTCTTTTTTATTTCTATTTTATTATTATTTAAGGAGACTTTCTTGAGGATTACTCCAAAGCTGTGGCAAAGCTCTGCAGCTGCTAAACTGTCTGCAGCTGCTGAACTGTGATCTCTGTGGCTCTGTGTATTTATTTTAGCACAAACTGGTTTTGGGTTTTATTTCATGTGCAAGCTCGGTCTCCTGCAGTCATTCTGTGGGCTTTGTTTTGGGTGAGCTGCTGTATCAGAGCCTAACAGCACACTAGCAGATCTGACCTTTCTTTTCTAATAGATCTATTTTGAAAAATGACTTTGGTGCTGACCAAGCATCATAAGGGCAAAATAATTTCTAGTTCCAGAGACAACTGAATTAAAACAATTGGGGGCGATTTAAGACTCTACCATCTCACATCGGTTTTGACTCCTATATTACCATGGCCCACATTACTACCACTCATTGCCTTGGTGCCGTCTCCTCAAGCACCTGTAATGACCAGTCACCCTCCATATTCACTGCCTCCTCTTTCTTTACCCAAGAAGCAATGTTTGCTTCCTTGCTGCTGTCTGATGGGTCAGAGTTGTCTGGGGCTGCCGGATGGGTGGCATTGGCTGTTGCGGTGGGAGATGTACGTTTCGACGGGTGTGCAGCTTTGCTGGGAACCTGTGTTCATCTCCACCTGTTGGGACAAGCCCCATCACCTTTCTTGTAGGCCAGGCAGACCAAAGACATTCCCTAAGTCAGCTCTGAGCTTTCCATTAGATACATTGCTGCATGATGCCCTAAGATGATAGCTGTTTTGAACTTTCTTCAGAGCTAAGACTAATGTGCTGATGCCTGTGCTTTTAAATCCAGTGTCATAAACTGACTTCCCCCTCCCAGCTGTGCCTGGGAAGAGTATTTGCATAGCCAGTACTGTTAATATCAAAAGCCATATTAAACGATGTAATTGGAGAATCTGGACCATTGAATACTGTTGGCAGCACATTGTATGCTGCCACTCAGCATGCACTGTGAACTTCCTTTACTTTCAGTGACTGCTCATTAAGTAAACTCTGAATCCCTTTGTTTATGGCAGTACATAGGAGGAGATTTAAAAGAACAGAAAAGAGCTGTCAAAACAGCTTAATTCACTTTTCCAGCAAAGATCTAACTCAGCAGCCTGTAAATTTCCAAACCAACCTGTTGCTGATTTATCTGTGGTTTATTAGCAGAGGACTTAACCTTGACAGCTCCTGGTAACACCTGACATGATTATAGCTCTGGAGTCACAGCTCTGGCCATGTTGGCAGGTGAGTGAGACTGGCTGTTCTTAATTTCTTGGCCGTGTTTTCCTTCTGGTTGTACCTTCCGTCTCTTGGAAAACTGATTTAGTGGTTTGTCTCTTCCTGTAGGTAACCCGAGCAGTAGTTGTATAAAGCTGTGGAAAACTTTAAAGAGAACAAGATTTTTTTAAACTCCTTTTTCTCTTCAAGTGCAGATCTTAACTGGATAGAGTACTTGCAATAAGTGTCTCTTAAGCTGAGTGAGTGAATATTCAGAAAACTTGCCTTGCATTCCTTTATCTTTGACATGTAAGAAAATTTTAAGAATGGGAGAGTCCTGACCCATTTTTCACCACTTCCTCTCATACCACAAAAGCAAAATAATCTAATACAGTGTTACTTGGTTTTGAGGCATATTGGGGATGGTTCCTGTTTACTGTTAACACTTTTTAAAAGATCCTTTTTAAAAATACCTATGACAATGGTGTTTTCACCCCCTTTTTGGGGATTTGTGCATGTAGAAAGGAGAATTTTGGGTTGTAGGCTTTGCTTTTGGTTTTTCATTTTCTTGCTAAAATTTGTTTACTTTCTTCCCTTTGGATGGCTGCTCTAAGCTCCAGTGTCTGCATACGCTTTCAGAATACCAAGACACAGACAATCTTAAAACAGTAAAGGAATTCTTTTTCTTTCCCATGGATTCCTTTTTTCATGTAGTAAATGGAATTTGATTTTTTTTTTTTTTCCGTTTCGAACTGAAAGATGACCAAGAGAAATCTTAACACCCTGAATTCTCATAGTGACTGATGTAATCGTCGGATTTTTTGACAAAGGATTGACGAAGTGTGTGATGACCCATACTGCTAGAATTGTAAACATCTAGTGCTTAAGACATGATGCCTCCTTTAGTCCATAGCTGTAAGGCTGTCCAGTGCGGGGGGGGGGGGGGGGGGAAGGAAACTCTTCTTTCCTGCCTCCACACTTCTCTTCCCTCTTTACTGGGGTAAAAGCCATGCCAGATGAAGGTTAGCAGCTGCGCAACAGAGGAGTGCCAGCATATGGTAATGCAGAGAACTTGGTAAAGGATGGTGTGAGGGGACTGCCCCTGACATGTCATCTGCTACCTGTGGGACTGTGGCAGCCTACTGTGCCATGCTGCCCTGTCAAAACTTGTACCTCCGCTCCAACACTGCTGTTGCTTTTCTAGAGAGCTAGGACATCCATTTTCTCTGGGCACATAACACTGTTGTGGTTGATGGGGCCGTGCTGTCAGTGGTTATGACAAGCTAGCTTGCTGTGGTGTTGCTTTTGAACCTTGGGCTTCTCCCTTGTTTTTAGCTTTACTTCATAGGGAAAAAGTTCTTGTGCGATGTTATAATGTGTCTGAATTGTCTGTCTGGCCAGCAAATTCAGCGTTGCTTCAGAAAGTTTCAGCAGACCATTTCAACCAAAGCTTACGGGGTGGAAACCTCCCGCTATTATTTCCATGGGTTTTGTGACAAAGGGCCTCTGGATAGAAGAGAGGAGTCTTGGTCAGACCCCATGGCTGCAGGTAAAAAGCCAGTAACTCTACCCTTTATTAAACACTGGAGAATCTGCAAGGGTGAAAGCTGCTGGCAGCCCGACCTCTTTCCTTCTGCCTGGAACTACGGGTTTGTTTTCGGTTTGCGCTTCCACGCGGCCCTTTGTGCAAGTGTATTTTTGGAGCAGGGAGTTGCTAGATACATTTCTGTGTTTCTCTGCTCCCCATCTGTTACCATAACCGCCTCCTGCTCTAGCTGCCTCAGGAGAAGCTGTATCGCAAGGGAAAATTGCAGTAAAGCCAGGCGTGTTATCTGTACTTTCAGTTCGTGGGTTACCTGGTCCTGGTGCTTGGTGTTGATCTTACCCATCATCAGTAACTTCAGTACTGCTGATAGAGTGGCTAATGTTCATGTAGTACCACTGCAGTCCCTTGTCTCCTTTCCTATTGCTGTACCAGGAAACAGGAATATGGAAAATTTTGCCTATAGATTCAGCCTTGTTGTCTGGAGTGGACCCTAATAAAGTATTTACAATGCACAAAGTCTGCTTCCTCCTGGAAAAAAATATGCTGACTTCAGTAAATAAATTTATTTCAGACAAATTTATTCTTGGGGAAGTAGAGCATGTACTGTAGGGGGAAAAATAATACTACTTCTTTTAGCAACAGCTGTTAAAAGGAGGGTGCTTACTTGATTTTTTTTTTTAATCAATTAATGATAAAGTCAACAAACTAATTTAAAAAAAGACAATATTCTTGAGCTACTTTTGACTATAGGAAGACTGTAATTTACCCTAACTTGTTTATGTCCACCTCATTGTCAGAACTGTCAGTATCTCTTAAGGTTCACAAAACCTCTTAAGGTTCACAAAGGCCCCGAGAAGCAGAAACCTCGTTAGCCTCACAGAGTGAGTTTTCTCCCCTCCTCTTTCTTCTGTGCTGTGCCATAGGGGGCACAGAGGAGACTTGGTTAGGTTTGCCTTGGGACGTCTTCTACAGGGTGTGTTTCTTCTTTGCTGCCCAAGGAAGCCTTTAAAAAATGGTTGGTCTTGCAGTTTTTTACATAGAATATTTGCTTGTTGCATTTCAGAATTGCTCAGGGATGGGCAGGACCAGTGGTGAGGTGAGCTGAGCTGACCGGGAAGCAGGGGGAGTGAGGAGCAGAACGTGAGGCTTATCTCCCTGCTTGAATGTCTTCTGGTCTGCCTGTACGGGATATACAAGGCAGATCCTGCTGGGTTTGGAGGTACAGAAAGTGACCTAAATACGAGCAACCTGTGTGTGAAGCAAAAATAATTATTTTGGAGAACAGCCGTGAAGCCTACTTGTATTTCTGCCGATGTCATCTCTTTGGTTAGCACGTGTTTTATTGCTTGGGTCTTAACTTCTTATGCTGAACATCCCTTGCAGCAAAAGAGAAGTTAAAAGTGGTGGGGAGACGTTTCTGGAAGCTCGCAACACATGACAGAGAAGTCTGTCACCTGTGCATAGTGTGTACAAATATATAGTTCAAGATGCAGTGTATATATATGAAATCAATGTATGCTGTTGAACCATCTTAAGAGGAGGGAAAGCCTGGATGCTGCTGCTGAATAGCAGAAGGGGTGGCTGTTGCTGGTAAGGGACAAATCTTGTTCACCCTTGGTTATTCTGGGAGGCATCCAGGTGTGCTGTGGGGCACATGGGCTGAGCGGGAGCAGAAATCTCACTTCCTTACAACCTCAAGCCATCTCGCTGGTAAACTAAGTAGCTCTGAAATAGTGAAGTATTTCATGTTAGCGAAATGCTCAACATTGCAGTAAACCTCAGGTGTTTATTGTCCTATTGAATACAGCTCCGTCCAGTTGTAATCAGATTTTTGTGTTTTATTCAGACAGATGTTTACTGACCCAGGCCACATAAAATTCTTGTGACAAAATGTGCCCACTTTAAAATGGAAACTTACTGTGTCATGTTGAGCTTTCAGACTTGATTTTGCTGAACAAGCAATATGCACATATGTATACTTGGGCCTCATCTATATGCAGCAGCTCCAGTGTTTCACTGTGCCTTTGCAATCCATGTCATACAGCACCTATTCTTCCCTTGTAGGCAGGAGGCAGCAGTACAGAAGTACATTATCTAGAGACATTTTCATGGAAATAGCTGCACAGCCAGTTTAAGCACTTCTGTAGCAAAATAAGGTGCATTTATATTTCTGATTGTACCAGAACAACTATTCCATTTTGGAGTAGCTTCTCTAATTGAAGTATTTTTGTCCCAAAAACTGTCCTGAGCAAGCCTTGATTATCAAAAATGTTGTGCCTCTCTTAGAGTGACTGTGATAGTAACAATCATACTGTTAAAGAAGAAATCTAAATTTAAAATGTACCAGGAGTTCTTTTTGTGCTGAATGAAAACAAACCACATTATTTAAATATTCCTACCTTGAAGACACAGGTGGAAAAAGTGTGGCTATTAATATCACATGATGTTAAAAAAAATTCTGAATGCATTTGAAAGGGGTTCTTTCATTACGTTTTCTATTCAAAGGAAGATTTATAGCTTTGTAAATAAAACTGCAGTATGTGTCTGGCCTTCCTCAATGTAATTTTACTCAGTTCAGATTGATGTCCTGATCTCTTCAACCTGATGCATCCTTATATTGTCACTGTGTTTTATTTTCTTCACTGGATCTGTCTAAGTTGTTTTCCATATTGGTGTCACATGCCAGTTTCCAGGTGGTTGATGTGAAAAGGGTAGGAATAATGCAACATACACAAAAAGAGTACTTATATGCTCTTACTGTTACAACAGCAGTCAGAAAATCCTGGTTCCACACTAGGATTTCTTTCAACTTCCCTTGTAACTGTAGACAAGCCATCTTTTCTATCACTCCCTAATTTGCGTGCACAAATCATCTTCCGTCAGCTTTCCTACAGTTTTACATCCACAATTACTTATAAGTAGGATTTATGTCTCCTCTTAAAGGCCAGAAGGTAGCAGCTCTCAGTTCAGTGGTACTGGCATAAAACAACTAAAAAGACACTTTGCTGTGTGGAAATAAATATCAAGTGCTGACAATTTCTCTGCGCAAAAATTCTGCAGTTGCACAGCTCCAGTATTAATCCAGTCTTGTAAGACTGCTGTGTGATGGAGAAAAATGATCCCTATTTTATATCTCTGAAACGGAAATACAGAGAAATTGTGGAGAAGGTGCAAGAAACCCTCTCTGTACTGATAAGAATTGTACGAGTGCCGATTTATGGTAGCAAGACACTGTGTAAGTGAGGAGGAAATTGCAAGTTATACCCTACAAACCGGGGAAAAAAAAAAGAGAGAGAGGGGGCATTTTTCTAACTCTAAGTCATGTTAATAATGAGGTAATTTGCAAGCGTGTTTGGTCATATGGGGTCAGACTGGAAACTGTTGCAGTGAAGCAGAGTACCTGAGGAAAATGGGAAAGGTGATTCTGGAGGAGTGACCGCATGATCACCAATCTACAGTTACTGATGCGGGAGCTGAAGCAAGCTTTTTGTTGTGAGGAGGGTTTTTTGTTTGTTTTCTATTTATTTTCCTTTGAGTGATATGTAATTAAGATTATGTGTAATGGATAAATGCCAGATTGAGGGGAAGGGAGTATTTTGTACTAGACTCTAAGTACATCCTTTCTGGATTGACATTTCCAAAATATTTTATTCAGTGGTGGCGATATATTAGAAAATGACAATAACCATAAGGACCAAGCTTCTCTTCAGTAGAGGTGATGGATGCCTGAAGCATGGAATTGCACTTGAAAGGCTACATGTTGATTACTCCAGTGCGAAAAGTTCAGGGGACCTAAGCTGTTTGTGTCAGATTCACTTGCAAACGGTTGTGACAGTCTGCCTGACAGTTCAAACTAAAGTGCTTTAAAAGAGGTGTTTATGTAGAAGCTAAATGAAGGAAGAGAATTTGTTAAGCTCTGCGAAGACTTTTGGGATTAAAGCTGGTAGGATGGAGCTCAGTTACAACTCCAACAAAGCTGTGGCTGCACAGCAGGGTATAGGCTTATCATTACTGTGATATAATCAGAGCTGTTGGAATATTCTGCTTAAGATTGTTGATTTCAATATATACCTACACTGGCTGGATTAGAATTACTCATCGTTTTTTTTCTCTCTACATTGCTGCAGAATTTATTCTGTGATTTTATTTTCTGCTTGGACTTCAGCTGATAGCTTTTTCTTTCATATCATATCCACAAAATCAGTCCCAAAACCTCATTCTTGTGGAAGAGAGAATGTGAATATTGGGGGGAAAGTAACATTTTATTTCCTGTCCTTAGAAAATGCCAAGAATTCTATGCGGAGCATTTGTTGCTATTATTTTACTTGTTTGTTGCTCCAGCATATCTGTCCTGTGACTTGCAATGTAAGAAGCGATAGGGTAGCTCATGAGACATTTGAAATATTTATGAGGCTAAACTGCAAGAACCACTCTGAGTTTGGTCAGAGACAGATTAAACTCCTGGCTCTGACTCTCTTGAGAGAAGCAAACCTCCATCATCCGTTTCAGAATTGCCAGTCTGGTTTGTAGCTGATTCTTGAAGACCAGGATTGTACAGAAATCTGATGCTTCAAAGCTAGAAAACGTAGGCACCTGCTCTATCTCTGATGCCGTTATTTATGTGATCAAGCTGGCCATGTGTTGTCTTTACCTTACGGATATTTTCTGTTTGACTGACCTTTTTCCCCCCCTTTTGGATGTTCTAGCTATAAGGTCCCTGGGTGCATGTGATCCCTATTCATGTCTTAAGAAAGGTAAGAGGGGGAAGGGAGAGTATGGCTGAGGAGAACAGGGAGCCTGCATCCGTCTCCAAATCCTGGGGACATTTGGCCATGGAGAGGTTCATTTATGTTAGGTAAAGCGGGAAGTGTCCCATGCGAGAGCTTGTCTACACTTTGGCCCTCCTCGCCCCAATTACTGCTCTGTCGCCTTCTGCCATCCTGTTGCTGAGGGACATGCTTCATTTGTGGGATGGCAGAAAGCTGTCAGCCCCTCCGGAATAAGGGCTGCACACGTTTGCTTGCCTCAGGGAAAAGCTGGTGGTGTGTGCCTGCACGTGTTGTTGGGGACAGGCCACATGTGTCAGATGTGGCTCGGACACTCTGGATTTACTGCGTGTCTCTATGGAAGCGTCTCACAGCTGGGAGGCTGCACATTGTGGAGGCAGAGCACTTGTAGGAGCTGTCGGGCTATCTGTGTGTCAGTGGAAGCACATCAGGTTCTGGCATACGCAGCTGCCACAGGGAATCCTGCCCTGCCCCTTTTGGGGAACTTAAAGGTTTCTTTGCACTGTTCCAGCGATGTGAGGTGACACTACAGAAGCCAAATGTCTGGCTCTAGTTTACAATTTGACTTGCTAAATGTTCTCCAAAACACTTATTTTCATTGGCTTTGAAGTTTGAGGGTTTCAGTGACCCAAAGCATCTTTGAACATTAACTGCATTGAAATGAATGAGTAAATTCACACCTCATTTGGTACTATATTGCTTGTCTGGCTGCAGAACAAACAAACCCCAACCCTGTATATGTTAAAACTGAGCACTAGCTTTCAGCCGGAGCAGTGAGAAATAAGAGCCCTGACTCACCTGCAATGACAGGGGTTAAAGGCTTGAGTCTGCTAGGTCACCTGTCTGCCTTAGTCCAGGTCAGGTCCAACCAAGAGCCGCAGCGCCAACAACAGAAGTTGCACTTCCTCTGGTGGACGGCTTTGGGGAAGAAGAGCTGTTGAGAAGGCGTTGGTACGGCGCGGGGTAATGTGTTAAACAGCAAGAGCTAGATATGCCAGTCCTCATCTGTCAAAGCCCAAGAGACAAGGTTAAATTAACAGATCAAGCTGAGATAAGTGTTTGTGTAAGGTCTTGTCTATGCTCAGAAACTGGAGAAGTTAAGGAGAGCTGACTTAAAGCATGAAGTGCATAAATAAAGCCGTGCTGAACTCTCCTGTGAATGCACTCATTCAGGAGATTTGCTCCTTACTGCAGTAGCCCAGTGATCGTAATTTTCCTGAGCGTTCCTCCGCGGGCCTGCCTGTTGTTTTGAAGTGCTCATACTGCTGGAGCGTGGGCGTGCACACGCGTGTGCAGTGCTGGCCTTGCCAAGGCTGATGTTCCATCTGAATGCTCCAGACGTAAATACGTTAAAATTTTGCAGGCTTCAACTTTTGAGCCTTGTTTGTTTTAAAGATGAAAAGTGTATTCTATATCAAATACGCTGAAATATGTGGAAAAATCTTATTTTGCAGAATCCAAGGAGTTTGTGTGCTCACGCATCTCTATTGTCCGTGTTGATGACTCTGCACATAACTGGTTTTCCCCCTCAGTGCTCTGTGTGAACTCTGCACAGCTAAAATTGATTCCCATTCCCTTGGTGGTTAGTTTACATGATGGATTTCGTTAATTAGACTTCTTTGACCCTAACTAGGCAAAGGTATTAAAACTCCAGTTTGAAATTTAATCGTTTACAGTAACTTATCTTCATTTCATTTACTGTAATACCTTTCTAAAAGCTTGAAATTAGAAATTTTCTTTCTGTTTATCCTCATTTAGTGCCAGATCCTGCAGCACTTAATCTGGTAGGAGGTTTTGACCTTTCACTGTAGGGACACCGTTCTTCACTTGGAACAACTAGGTGTTGCAGTAAGTTTGAGAGGCTTTGTCTTTTACTTTGAGTAGATGGCTCTCAGCACTTTGCAAGATTAAGAGTGTATTTTGCGCTGGGAACCAACCTAGCCTCCCTTTTTTATTCACCTTTCTGCTTCCAAGGAGAACTGCTTTTCACACCAGACACATTTGTGTTTACAGATAAAAAAATTTTATATTAGAGTAAAATTGAAATCTAGGGTGAGACAAAATTACTTAATCTTTTAAGCTGTGTGCTCTATGGGATAGAGGGGCTCTGTCTCTTTATCCCTTTGCCTCATTTAATGGTACAAGGCTGGAATCTAGCCTGCAAGACATCAAATCCACTTAATAAAAAATCTGGACAGCATCCAGGAGTCTCTTCTGTGGCTGCAGATGTTACTTTACAACTACCCCATGCTAAGATCCATCAGCTAACTAAAGTAGCCATTAGGCTAAAACACGATCAGGCATTTCACTATAGGATGGAGAGGGTATGCGTGCTGTCTATTTTAAGTTGATATAAAATACCAACCATGGCAGCACAGGAAGAAGAGAGAGGGCAGCACAGTAGCCAACGTAGTGACCAGGTTTAGTCTCCAGTTACAAACTTGGTGTGTGATGGGTAGCAAAAGGCCTCAACTTAAGACTTTGAAACAGTTGATAGTGGTGGTATCAATACGTCTTCATTGGGAACGTAAGCAAGGAAAGGGCAGTGTTCATTTTTAACAGTTTGTATCTCAAAAATTCTGGGGATGCAAAGGACCTTTTGTACCTTGAGGGGTGTCCTCCTGTTGGGTGTTAGTAACCAGCTGTAAGCTTTTCAAAGGAGAGTGTACAGCTCAGTGTACTGAAAAAAGTGTGAAGGCCTGCTACTCTTAGTTTCTTCTGTAGGGACGCTGAGCCAAAGGGTTGACCTAGCTCTGAGGGCTCTGTTTGTAGGAGCGTCTGACTTGAGGGAAAGCTAGATCAGGTTGTAACAGAAAAATGCCATATAGGAATATTATTTTAAAAAAATAAAAACCACAAACAAACAAGCCTGGCTGGCTGGCTGAAAGATTTAATTTCTTTGTGCGTTTTCAGCATCAGCATGAATTCAGCTATGCTGTAGGTTCTGTATGTTTGCTTTTTTAAATCAAAACCTGTGCTTTAAAACAGTCATATTAAATATGCTATTAGTTTCCAGCTTGGCTGATCTTGAAATAATTAGTTACAATCTAGTTCAGATTGCTGTTGGGCATCTTACAAACAGCAGTTACTAGCAAAATCTATTTAGGTCCTTAGTTGTTGATGTTTTTAGGGATTTTTTGACCTTGAAATAGAAATGTTTCATTTTGTATCTGCAAATTAGGAAGTTTGGCATTTTCAAAATACTTTCCAATTTTTAAAAGCTGTAAGATCATTTTTTTATGTTTCAAAATAGAAATAGAGGTCTTTTAGTTAGGAATTTTTTTCTTTTTTGTTTTCTTTACCATATCCCACCCCTGGTGTTGGCAGAAGGTTTTGCTGGGTCTCTTGAGTATCCATGAGTTAACATGCATTTTTTTCTTAGCCAATACTTGCTGCTGGATATAAGCCAGGGGTGTGACTTTGAGGGCATTAATTAAAAGGCTTGATCAGTTTAACTTCCTAAAAATGGTACGAGTTTTTAGACTTTGGGTGTACGATTCTAGGGGAAGAATTGGTGATCTATAAATAGAAATAAACAATGTTGCTTTTGAGATCGACTTCAGTAATCAGAAGTGTTAACTTCTGTTTCAGGAGGCAGCTTGGAAGCAATGTAACAACTTAATTAAACAGATTGAGCAGGAAGAGGAGGAGTTGTTCTAATTTTGCAGTCTTTGGAACAGTTATTTAGCTGTAAATACTGATCAAATAATTTCACTTCTTATGGCCATACCTCCATCTTAAAGCAGCTCTTGAAAGGCCACCAACATGAAATGGGGCGTCTCATGGGAAGTGATAGTGGCAGTTTCTAATGGCCTATGCCAGTTCCTTGGAAACCATACACAAAAATTTTGTAACTCTGGTAAGTAATGTTTTTATTTCTTAACATGCAAGAAAATCATAGCTTTAATTTTGAAAACTATACACGTATAGCCTACTTTATAGCAAAATTTATCATGTTGGCTTATTCTCGTTTTTTACATTTTGAAGGTCTCATTAAGCTTGGAGAGGATGAGGTCTGTAGAGGCTTTGGGGCTTTTTGTTTTGCTTAGTGTGCAAGTGTGAGACTTTGGTTGGGACCCAAGTTTAAATGCAAGGTTCCCATGTTTCTCTGTGGTGGTTTGATGCTGTGGCTGCTTTGGAGATTTCCAGTAGCTGGTGCATTACTGCAGTTGGTAAAATCTTCTGGTTTTGTGCCTCTGAAGGGTGACAGAAAGGTGTGTTACTTCCACTGGTGCCCCAGCTATTGAGAAGAGGAGGAGTATTCCTCCTGGTAACAGGGCACTTTGCTGAAAGCAGGCAATTCATAATCCTGTGGTTGGTCATACAGCCAAGGTGATGCCAGAATCGGAGCTGAGAAAGCAGTTCAAGATCTCATGTTTCCTCAAAAGTGAGTTCATACTTCTTGATACCATATCTGTCGTGGCTGTGACTGAGAGCACCTGACAATGTTTGGTCTCCTGGGCAGAGATGGGGAAGAGGGCTAGTGCAGCATGTCACATTTTCACTTCCTCTCCTCCCCCTTTTTTTCCTCTTTGTGATATTGAATTTAGAAAAGCAAAAGGAGGCTGCTGACAGATGAGGAACCTTTAATTGGAGAGGTCATTGTGCATAGGCCAGGAGTGCCCATGTCTCAGAATAAATGTGGATTATTTTAGGGCTCAGTAAAATCATTGTTTAGAAAACTAAGTCTGAGTTTGTATGATACTAGCCCTTCCGCACTGCTCCCTGTATGGACACAGCATACCACAGATCTGCCCGTTAGCTTACTAGATACTTGTGTTGCACTACACAGTGTTAGGCTACAATCTTCTTTGGAGTATAAATCAAGAGTTTGCACTGTCTTTATAGCTTCAAGTATATATTCAAGCTTTTCAAATTTGCAAGTTTTTAAAGAGGCTGTGTGTCTTAGCACTCATTTGCTCTTTGTAGGTGTCAGCCTTTTTAATTAAAAACACTAATTACTGTATAAGCATGTCAGTCCCATAATCTGGGCACCTGAGGTAGGTGATATGAACTTTCTCTGTAGACAAATCCTACAAGCTGCTACCATTCTGCACTTGCTGCCCACTCAAAAACCTTTAGTATATTCACAACTTCTGTGCGTC
Source organism: Nipponia nippon (assembly GCF_047370975.1). Classification (NCBI taxonomy): domain Eukaryota; kingdom Metazoa; phylum Chordata; class Aves; order Pelecaniformes; family Threskiornithidae; genus Nipponia; species Nipponia nippon. The sequence goes on along the minus strand of NW_028262358.1, from coordinate 11,930,163 downwards.
TTCAAACGATTGAAGTTGCTTTCTGTAATCGAAAACACGGCTGTAAGAAACAAAAACAAACAAGAAAACCCTGTTGCCCTTGGTTTGGAAGGGAGCTTTGAAAGGCGCATGGCGCCAGATTCTCCTACTCCTGCCCACGCTGAACTGTAATTCCTTCAGGATGAGTCCATGGATTGCAAGGAGAGGAGGAGGATGGAGGCATTAACACGCTGTCTGAGATTTGCTTTGTCCAAGTCCTAACGTGGACATTGGAATCCCTGTGGAACATCGCGTTGCAGCCTGTGGCTCGTGAATCTAAAACCTTCATTCTTCTATTGGTGTGTGAATGTGAAACTTGCCCAGGCAGTAAGAATGATGAAGTTCATCCTCTTCTTTAATTGCTATGCAGAATCTCTCTTAAATCTGTTACAGACAAATTAGAGGAAGAAGACTCTATTGTTAATAGTTCAGTGTTCTCGCGCTGTGGTTTTGGTGAAAGATGCACGCTGTTCTGTTCTGCAGGAATTGCAGAAAAATAATTTTTTTTTCTCTACTGTTTCCAGATTGAAAAACAGAAGGGCCTTCTGTTTGAATGCTATTTGGAAAAAAAAATGCAAAATGAAATAGGATCTGTTCTGTAACGCGGTCTGATTAAAATTGACAATGGTGTGCCAAGAAGCCTCTTGCATATTTTTAGTACAGAAATATATTGTTTAATGTGGGCATTTGTTTTTGATGGGTTGAAGCTATGTTTCAGGCAGCATTTGTCAGCCAAAGAGTTTTATTTTAGTTATGCTTTTTGCAGTTTTTATTGTGAGAAAACATCTAACATTTACACTTGTAGTGCTTCAAAATAAGAAGGGGTAACACACAATAATTTAAGGTATCCTCAGTAATGCACATACATTGTTGTACAGAGATGTCATCTTTGGTCTATAGGTAGAGGTATAGGCTGGCATGGAGCATGATTAAAATCAAAGGGAGGGCTGATGCTGCTCAGTGTCTGTCTTAAAGTTTTCTGCAGTCTGTATAGTCAGTGAGGACAGGAGCTGGAATTTGAATTCAAAATTCCTGGTTTACTTGCTCGAGTTTGCTAAAACTGTTTCCCTGGTTCTTGTTACTAATCTGTTTTATTGTTTCACACCACAGTGAACATGGACATTCGTGAAGTAAGGGCAGATAATGCTCATCACTTGTGTCTGCTTAAGGAAGTGCAGGATGTGGAGGCTGGGTGCACGGAGGTCTGCATTCAACACTTGGGTTTCATAGCAGATAGATGGTCTAGCACTTCACCTTCTTAAACCAGCTTTCAAATGCACTGTTATGTATGAGGTGAAAGTGAGTTTGATTTCTAACGAGTTTGTGTTTATTCACTTGGCAGTTGTCAGGCCCCAGCTCTGCGGGGAAGAGGATCAGAATAGCGAGTTCGCCGCAGGTCAGGACAGGGCAGACTGTGCAAGCAGGTTTACGTAGTGCCTGCTCTTGCCATGCGCTGCCCAGGAGGAGCAACCTACCAACTCTAAACTGCAAGCTTTTTTTTCAAAAAACATTAATTCATTATTGTTAAAATGTAGAAGACTAAATATTCTGAAAAAAAGAACATAAAAAGGAAAATCAGGCATCTGAGAAAGATCTGACTCATGGTAGCCTCCTGTGAACTTTTCACTATAAAACAACATGCTCCACTTTTTCCATTTAAGGTTTGTCTGGATGGCTCCGTTAGCCTCTGCTCCTCCCTGCCCAGTGAGCCTGAGCCCCCGCTAGCCATGCACAAAACCTGAACCTGTGGGGTTCTAGTGCTCTGAACTTACTCGACTGGGGAGGTTGGCTTTACAAACAAGCTTTTAGGTGGCCTTAAGCAGCTCTTGTTTTCTGTAGGCATTGTTGGAGATTATATGGAGGCATTTCTAAGCTCTGGTGTGGTAGGATGTGTAGAGTAAACGTGTGGACTAAGCATTGCTGGAGTAAATGTCTGCTTAAGGGGAGTGTCTATGATTATAGGAGAGTGAGCTAAGAGGTCCACTTGGTCCTTCTGGTGCACTACTCTTAACCCCTCCTTGGGACAAGCAAGGCTAAATTGGATCAGACAAAGAAAGCTTCTACATGGAGGGCAGCTGGATGTGATGTACAATTCAGAGACCCATCAAGGCATCCTCCTGTTATTGCCAAGAGGACGTTAAGGAACATAATTCTGAAGACTAGGGTCAATTTGTGTATTCTGCAATATAAAATCCTGTTGCAAAAGCTTTAAGAAAGGATTTTACTAGATAGTCTTGTCAAGTTTGTTTTGCTCAAGATTCTTTGCTGCAATAACTCCTTGAAAAATGAAGCTGAATCTGTCCTTGTCGCTTGTTCTGAATAATGGATGAACTTGGGCTTTGTTTAATCCAGCTCATTCTGCAAACTTCGTTTGTGTTTGGTTTAAGAAAACCAAGTCATCAGCAGTACATACTACACATTCCACGCTCAGCCTCGCAAAGAAATGCTGTGCAGATTCAGTAGGTCTGACTGCACTTTTGTAAAATAGTCATAATGTCTTGCTTTGTCCCTTTTATTTTGTTTAAACCAAGCAAAGCCAGGTTAGAGCTTCTTTTGAAAAGCAAAGCATAACCTTGAGACATAAGTCTTGTAGAAGCCAGTCTGTTTAGCTGCAAATCTATTAAAAAAAACCCTAAAATTCTGTTCACAAGGAAATTCCTGGTCTTTTGACAGCTTGCGTCGTCTTGAAAAAATATGTGGAGACCTCTGGTGGGAGGAAATGAAGGAGGAATTTTCTGTGTTAAGTGTAGAAAGTTAAGATGCAAAAGTGGAAGGATCTCTGCTATGGTGTCCTCTTGCTGTGCCTGTTTTAATGATTTATCTTTTGAAATTTCCCAGCCTTGCTAAGACTACTGGATAGTTGCAGTGAGGGAAGAACAAGCTTTGTCTTACTTTAGGGACTTGATGCATATTCTGCAATGAGTTAGGCTGGGAGACTGTTGTTTTGATTCAAATAGTCTGACGTAGTAACGCTGTGAGATGGTTCAGAAGTCTGTTCACAGGCCTTATGTGGGAGTCTGCAGTGAAGCGGGAGCAGACAGGCTAGGCCAGGTGAGCACGTCAGCCATCCTACCTTAATTTACTGGTGGATATATCTTGGCATCTTGTACAATTACACTGAACAACGTCTGGGTACAAAGTGTTTTGAATACCTTTAACTTCCACCATGGAAGTTAAGGGGAGGTAGGGAGGAAAACTTCAAATTCCTTCCTGAAATGCAAAGCTTCATCTTGTAATGTACTTCATCTTATAATTAGCTCAGATGGGTTTTATCTGCATGGCATTTTATTTTCTTCTTAATGTTTCTGGCTTTTGCAATCAGTGCTGTACCTTCACTCAGCAAGAGGGCTCATTTGGCAAATGCATCAACACATGACATCATTCTTACCAGCATCTTTAGGCCTGTTTAAAGCATCGGTGGTGACTTGACTACACTTCCCAGAGTTGTAGGCAGCTGTGGAATTTCATTGATCGTGACCAACAGGAAATTCTGAAGGAAAAAACTTAGTACAAGGCTCGCAAAAGGCCACTGCTTGATTAGTTCCTTGGGTAATGGTAATACATGGCGTAGTGTAGGTCCCAGTGCAGAAGACTGCACTGCAAAGAGAGCTTTTCAAAGTAATTATCTGTAAAATGAGGAAAAGTAACGTTCATACCAAATTAATGGTGGTGTAGAACCGATCACATTTATTTTTAAGAGATCAGTAGAAAGCCTTGATAGCATTCCAGCAGTCATGTAGAAAGCTGTGTGCTGGTGGGGAGGGAGTATTGGTTCCTAATAAAAACCTCGCACATCATGCTGGTATGTACAATGCAGAGGGGACAAAAGGTTATTTAAAAAAAAAATATCAGTAGTACATTAGTCCTCAAGTAATTATTTTTATCCTTCAATAGGTGCATCTGCATGCTATTGTGCTAACACTGCTGCTTCTCTTGTTAATTATACCCTTTTAAGCTTGCTTCACAAGAGTAATCTAGCAGCCTGTAATAATTAATGCAGTTCAAATCAAACACAGTAAGAATAAAACAAGCTCAACAGAAAAAAAAAAAAGGCCAAAATAATAAAAAAAAGGCAAACCCCAACACTGAGGCAATTAGATGCCAAAACAAACAAGCAGGCTGTAGTGGTCCATGTACATACAAAAAAGGTACCTTGTGCATTACAGGCATTTAAAGATTATTGAATGTTATTAAATGCAATGAGACCTTGTTACAAGCAAATACTGTTACCTATTTTCTCTCCTATCACCAAAGGATTGTTAGTAATTGGTCTTGCCATTGGCTTCAGTGGCCATAATTGAAGTTAAGTGCATTTTCAGTTCTTTCCAACAACAGATTCTAAGCATAAGTCTTCTATAGTTTTCTATTATTGAGCAATAAATTTGGTGGAGAAACAGGTTCTGGTTAATGTTATCTGCTTCTGCTAAAAGTTTTACAAAGCAAGAGCTAACGGGAGACTCATACTTTCTATGTCCGTCTTTCACAAATGATATTTGGAGAGTTCTGTAATCAAAATATTGTGCCAAATATTTCCTGGAATGATCAAACGAAACCCCAGCAGACCTTAAGTCTTACACAACCTCCTTTTTAGTCGGTGAAATTTGCAGCATATAAAGGTGATGATCAGATGACATAGTTTTTTCCAGTCTGTGGAATGTTTTTATTACTTTATTTAGAAATTGTGGATATGGCAAAGTCTGGTTCCAGTATTTTACCTTATTTTTTAAAAAATCAGTTCAGTCAATGGGGGAACTGAAGATACCAGAATCATGGCTTCCATCTGACAGGAAAAGCAGGCATGGTTTTGAATTATAGATGTTTTATTAATCTGTATTTTAAATCTCATTTTAGTTACTTAGTATGCAGGGCAATGATGAAGCTCTTTTTCTGAGCCACAAACTTTGAAATCATAATTTTTCCTGCTTCTTTGCTGGGTAAGTTTCACTTGTAAATAATAAAATAAGTTTACTACTATAAATTGCCTTTCTTCAGGAATAGTTTCTCATGAACCACACAAAAATGAGTAAATAGCAAAGACAAGTTTATGGTAGGCTTTATAAAATACGGTCTTTTGGATCCAACCTGGATCCTTCAGTACCTGCTGCTGGGTCCCTGCCTTTCATGGTGGCAGTGTCTGAGGCGCCGGTGCCGCTGGCTTCCTGCAGCTGGGAAGGGCTGCTGCTACTTTGGCGATGCTGCCTACTAGCACGGGGTGAAATGCGAAGCACCACCAAGGCAATCATGTTAGATTTCAGTACAGTATTAAATGCTCCCACTGAAAGGTTGGTGGTGTGGAATTGTATCGATTGGAGCAATTACTTAGCGTGGAGGTGTAGCTGTTCAGCTAAAACCCTGTTCTTTCCCCTACCCCAACCCCATCGTCTTAGGGTTAGCGGTATGTTATTCCTTACCATAAACTAGTTTATACTGTCTTTGCTGGAGCTGAATAAGTGACTATCTAAAAGCTGGTGGATTTAAAAGAATGAGAAATATTGTTCATGCAGCACAGGAAATTAATTTTTAAATTTTTTTTTTATAGGTGACCATTAGTATTTGTTCAGCTTGCACCATTGTGGATTTTGTATTTGGAATGATCTCAGAGTTTACAAAGTAAACTTACAAAGGATACAAAAAACGGGTCTTCAGCCTAATTCTTCAGAAGGGATTTTATTTGCTTTTATTGTTGGTTAATGAGCAGCCCAGGTTTATGATGTTGAAGGAGGGGAGAAATCTGAAGTAGGAAATATTGCTTAAATGCTTTAAATGAGCAAACTGCATTATGTGGTTTTGGCCGTTTCCTAGCACTGAGACATCACTAATAACCTTGAATGTAAATTTGCCGATTAAAATATGAGCTGGGCTTTTTCTTCTAGAAGTATATTGGCATAAAAGAGCAATGAACAGATTGTAGAAGAGAAGGTTGCTCTTGGCTTTGTTTGTAAAACATTTCTATGGAGATATTTTTAAATTGTTGTATTTGTGACTTTCTTGAAGAAAATCCCTTAGAAAAACTACTGTTCTTTGTTTTGCTTCAGTTAAGCATGTGGCACGCTTAGTGGGGAACCTCATCCTTCGGGATATTATTTTTCTCTTCCCCTTTCTCCCCCCATTTTGCTAAATTTTCTGTCTCCATATTGTGACAGCCTTCCTCGTTTTGTTTTGGCAAAGTACATCTGGATGTGAATTTCTCTCATACTTGAAGCTGAAGGAGCAAAGTATGCTCAGTACTTAACAAAATAAATATACTGGTGAAAGAGCCTAGGGGAGCAAGTGCTGGTCATGCTCTTCCACCAGTGTGGATTGGTCTTCTCAGTCCGAATTGAGATTCTAGTTGGCTTTTTCATGTTAGTGTATTTCTTTATATTCCTGGCAGAGAGAGTTCTTCAAAACTGGGAAATAAATCCACATTTGGTGATAACTGTGTATGTGACGCAGACGCAGCTCCTGGTGGGGAGCTGCATTGAAGCACCAGCTGTCTCTGACGACCTGCGTAAAGCCAAGCAAGCAATGGCACGGTTTAAAATGAAATGAAAGAATTAGAATTAAATGTAAGGTCAATTACCAACCTGAGACACGCTCATACCAGTATCACAGGAGATGACTGTCATGTCTTACTGCTCATCTCTGATATTTTTTTTATTTTATTTTTTTTTTTTTATGTCCAGACTTGGAAGGATTTCTGCATTGAGACTTGTCAATCCTTGACAATTGTTTTATGCTACTTAGTTTTTCAGAATAACTGTGTTGTGTCTACATGTAGCCTCTTCTTTACTATTTTCTTTTTTGGAGGCATCTGGCATAGCCACGGGTCTCTTCTAGAGTACCCGGTAATGAAGAAGTATCTACATTGCAGGAATGCAGGTGTGGATTAATTCCTACTTTGAATTGACTCGCTTTGGCGCCGACACTGATGCTACTCCTGTTTCCTCACTTTGCTGTCTTGTTCCTCTTGGCCTGTTTGTTTGCACACGTCTGCAACTGTTCTTGGGCCAGCTCCATCAGGGCTGGCCTCCTGATTTAGATGTTGGCATCACACAGAGCTAGGTGTACTGCTTCGATTTTCCAACTTGTGGCATGTTTTTCTCCCTGGGGAGATGATCCAGTGCTGTTGCAAGAAAAATCAGTTGTGATGCCAAAATAGGTAAGACAAGGTCAAAACAGATCTAGAGGGGCAAAGCGGCATCACCGTTACCTGAGCTGGAGCTGCAGGAAAGAAAGGGACCTAGGTAGGATCCTTCTTAGCCTCCCTCACAGGATCTCTGGAGACCTGAGTGCTCTTCTGATGAAAATTTGTGGAAATTTACTCTTGAAATCCATGTGTTGGAATTCAACGTTTTCATGATCTACTAAGTATACCATGAAGAATGTTTTTTTTGTCTCTTACGTGTTTCTGATAGCGGGTGTTCCTGTACACCTGAGCAGGCCAAGGCCACCGCAAGTATAGTGGCTGCCTGCCCTGGCGAGAAGGAACAGGGAGGGGATGTGCTGCTGAGCACTGTGTCCCTTTAGGTGAGAGGGAGAAGAGGTGGAGAGCTGGTGGCAGTGTGGACTTGTGCTCTTCCCATTAACCTCTGCAGGCATTGTCCTGCCTTTTCCTACTGATGCTGCTATTTCTGTGACTCCTGGGACACAAAGTCCTGCTCTTAAAGGGAGGGTTGTGTTCAGTGTAGCCACTGATACTGCAGAAGTGCATCTTCTTTTTCCTTTTTTTTTTGCTTTTCTTTTTTCTTCCCTAACCCCCTCCCCCCTCCAATTTTGGCATTTTTTTGTGCTCAGACGCAAGCTCAGGATTGAATGAGTCAAGGTTAAATTAAATTTGGTTCACGAGCTAGTTTCTGAAATGAGACTAAGTCAGCTTTAAAGTGCAAAGTGAAATAACTCCAGAAAAAATTGTTTATTGTAGGCATGGGTTTGGATTGCTTTGCTTCAAGGAAATTGCTTGGGGGTGCTTTTTTTTCCTGGTGACACAAACGCAGCTCCCATCAAAGTGAACGGAAGTGTGTGCCAACAGATGAGAACCCAACACACCCAAGACCAAGTGAGCAAAGAGCTTTCGAAGTACAACAGGATGACCTCATTACCAAGCAAGGTTTTGCAGGAGAAGTTGCAAGCAGAGCCAGCCTATGGTTTAGGTCACCTAAACAAGCCATAAGAATGAATTTACACAGTTTAAAATGCAGTAGATTACATCACTTTCAATTTACCGCAACCTGGAAATTAAGGGATATATTAAAGGAGTAAGGCACAATACAGAATAGCAAATAAAAGCCGGTGTCCTCATTTCCTTCATAGGACCTGCCTTTAACTCTGTTTTTCAGGGGAACTTTAGTTCTGGTGGGTTTTAAATGTGAATCATAGGTGATGTAGTAGTTTTACTGCAGCCTGCAGAAATGATGAACAGCTTCATGAGAAGGTATATAATATGGTAGCCAGCACTTCAGTGCTTAAAAAGAGCTCTCCGACTATTAAACCAGTTGGGTTTTCATTTGAAAAGTTAGTTATGAAGTAGATACAGTCTCCCTGTGATGAAATACTAGGATAGCAGTGTGAACACTGCTTTTTTTTTAAATTCAGAATACTTGTGTGGATTATTTCAGGTGCATCTTTTAAAGAATACTTTGAGTGCATTGTAGCTTCACTTTTACTCGGTAACATCCTCCACCTCCCCCCCGCCCTCTTTTTTTTTTTTAACATGAGACAGGTTTTGCTATTGGCTTTAGAAATGCAAGGATTCTTACACTAGTGTCTCAAAACTCTGAGTAGCAGGTTTTTTTCCAGGCAGAGTCACAGCTTTAGCACTTTTAAGTGGAGATGTGAACTCCACTGAAAATCGTTTGCAGATGGATTTGCAGTCAGGCTTGCTGATGGGAGTTGGGTCATCAGCCAGGAAACAAAGCTGGAACGGAGGGTCAGGAGTCTCCGGAAGAGGGGTCATGGGTCTGGAAGTGGGACCAGAAGTGTGGTCATACGATGGGAAGTGTATCATGGGCCAAAAAAAAAAAAAAAAAAGCCTGGAAGTTAGGTCAATATCAAAAATCACTCGGAGACAATTGTGAAACTAATAACGTAGAAGTAATAGGGCTGTAACTGTTAACCAAGAAATAAATCTTAGGAAATTTAAAGAGAAAATAATTTTTACTGGAAGTGTCCTATATTGAGGTTTCCACCCACGTTCATTAGAAATACCAACTAAATAATTGCTTGGAGAGCTGTACTGAATTTCAGCATGCTTGTACTGAGTGAAAGTTGAGGAAGTGCTGATTTATCTGCTGTGGTCATCCAAGGAGATTTTGAGGAGTAATAAAGGATTTGATTCTCTTGTTGTTCGAGGTATTCAAATAGGGAAAAAAAAATTGTTTGGGGGTGAAAAAGTGAAATTGCCTGTTTTCTCTGCTGCTTAGCAGTACCTTTTCAATGTGTCCTGCTTTGAAATTCAAACTAGAGTTTGCAGTGATGTTTATTTTGCATACCGAATTGTTTTCAAGGGGTCTTTATAGAGGCTGGATCCTGTTCTCTGCCCTATGGAAGAGTTTCTGCTCAGGTGCGCTGCTGGCTCTGGGGAGATGCCCACAGGCGAGGAGACCAGGAGGAGGAGGATGACATTAGCGTGCAGACTGGCGGACAGCCTTCTTCTAAAAATACAGCATTATTTTTCCTGTTAAATGACTGATGCTGAGAGTGGTTTTTAGCTGAGCTATTTTTAAGAAATAATGTATCCGCTAAGGCTGTCATTATGTATTGCAAGAGTGTTAATATAAACTGTTTACATATTGATCTTGTAAATTAAGCTGTTTCTTCCTTATCTTCAACAGGCAGCCAGATAAACTAGTGGTGGTTTGGACAAGAAGAAGCCGGAGAAAATCCTCTAAGGTTAGTTGGTTGCTTAATAAGTCCTTACTTCAGTCACAAGGAGGGTCAGCTGTTTGAGGGACTGGTTTCTTGAGTGTGGGGAGCAGCCAAATGAATAAGAAATATTTTAATTGTTTTTCTTTTCTTTTTAACTCAGTTTAGCCGTAAAGTTCAGAATAAGCTGTTGTTGATGTCAATGCTAATATGGAAATGCTTAACTCTGATTTCAGCTTTGGTTATTTGTTTAGCAGAACTGTATCATCATCAGTTCAATTTCAGTTATTAATTGCTAGACCTAATTAGAAAGGAGAATCTGTTTCACTACTAGAAGTGTATTAAACATAATAATAAAAAAAAGTAATAAAGAATCTGACATCACTGCAATAGGGAGATAAAGTCTGAATAAGAGGCTATTTCACAACTAGAAAATACTACAAATGAAAAAGAATAAACGCAGGCTCTTTCAGCCAGTAATGTACATTTGAATTAAATTTTAACATTTTAATTCCACAAACACTGTAAGGAAGCATGTGAATTTGTATTTTATGTCTAATGACTTGGTAGCCTGAGGAAAGGGAAGCTCCAAGTGAAGTTTGTCCAGCATTTGGGCATTCATGAAGTTTGTCTCGCATACGGTTGGGTTTTTTGATGTGTAAATGTTTGCAAGCAGAGCAGCCCTCTCTTCTGTGAGCTTCACCTTACTTTTCTTCCTGCAGTAAGAAATCTGAAAGCCTTATGAGATTACTGTCTCTTTGTTAAATGGTGCTCAGTTTGTCTAGACTGCTGTATGTTACTGCTCTGACAGTAAGATGCAGTTAGCCTCTGTGGAGCCTCCTTTGGGTCTGGAGCAAAGGGAAAGGCGAGACGGTCTGGGTGTGTGGCTTCGTTTCCATAGAAGATGAAGCTTAGAAACAAATGGCAAGCATTTCTAAACCTCTGCAGTGTCTCATATGACAATGTCTTGTGTGGTATTGTATTATTGACTAACAAGAGTAAAATCTTTTGTCAATCCTAGCAGTCAGTTGTTGTTGCCCAGGGAGGTGGGGAGCCTATTTCATGCGTACAGCAGGCAAGCAAAGGCCTTTGAACACTGGTCATATTGTAGGATTTCTTGCCTTGTGTCCTCTGGTGTAGGGCTGTCCCCCATCTCACCAAAAGCTTGAGAAGGGCAACACGAATGGGCTGGGGAAAAGAAGTGTCCTAACCACTGGGTAGGTTTGCAGGGGGAAGGAGTGTGTGCTGGTTTCCTCCCTTCCCAGGAGCACCTCCTCTTCAAGACAACTCAGCTGCTCTTGCTCATTCCCTCTCCCCACAGCTGTTGCCTCTTGCCCTACTCAGGCTTTTGGCAAGTGGTGTTGTCCAGAGGGGAAGTTTTGGAACTCGGCCTTTTAATAATTCTTTAACACTTCAGATAAATAGAGATGGTCTACGCTCCTTTTTTTTGGTGTATGCCTGTAACTCAAAATGATACTTCCAAGAACTCTGGAATGGTGGAGAGAGGGCACCCATGATAGAGAAGATATCTTGAAGTAATTATATACTGAAGAACTTAAATGTTTAGAAAATGTGATATAGAGTTGCCTACCCTACTCAGGAGAGGCTTTTGGGGTTTTTTTTACCGGTACTCCTCTCTTTCTGATTTCATTTTCTGATCGTCATGCATATTTGCTGTATTTTGTCTTTTAACTTGAGGTCTAAGCTATTGTAAGCTGTTTTATCTAAAGACTGGTTACTGACTGAAAGTGACTGCACAACTAGATGCCTACTCCAGTGTGTACATCCTAAATTCTGCTTTCGGGTATGAAAATCCAAAGGTGTTATGTGGTGAGTAAACAAGGGTGTGAACTTGTGTTGTGACAGCAGAGGTCTTCCCACTGTAAGAGAACATCAGGTTCACGACCACCTGAAGAACCTGAATGTACATAAGTCTATGGGTCCCGATGAAATGCATCCCAGAGTCCTGAGGGAACTGGCTGATGTAGTTGCCAAGCCACTCTCCGTGATATTTGAAAAGTCATGGCAGTCAGGTGAAGTCCCTGGGGACTGCAAAAAGGGAAACATTGCACCCATTTTTAAAAAGGGTAGAAAGGAGGACCCTGGGAACTACCAACCTGTTGGCCTCACCTCTGTGCCTGGGAAGCTATGCTAAGGCACATGGAGGACAGGGAGGTCATTTGAGACAGCCAGCACAGCTTCACCAAGGGTAAGTCCTGCCTGACCAACCTAGTGGCCGTCTATGATGGAGTGACTGCATCACTGGACAAGGGAAGAGCTATGGACGTCATCTATCTGGACTTCTGTAAGGCCTTTGACACAGTCTCCCACAACATCCTTCTCTCTAAATTGGAGAGATATGGATTTGATGGGCGGACTGTTCGGTGGATGAGGAATTGGTTGGATGGTCACATCCAGAGGGCTGTGGTCAATGGCTCAATGTCCAGATGGAGATCGGTGACAAGTGGTGCCCCTCAGGGGCCCGTACTGGGACCAGTGCTGTTTAATATCTTCATCAATGACATAGCGGGATCGAGTGCACCCTCAGCAAGTTTGCAGATGACACCAAGCTGAGCGGTGCAGTTGACACGCCTGAGGGACAGGATGCCATGCAGAGGGACCTGGACAAGCTTGAGAAATGGGCCTGTGTGAACCTCATGAGGTTCAACAAGGCCAAGTGCAAGGTCCTGCACCTGGGTTGGGGCAATCCCTGGTATCACTACAGGCTGGGGGATAAAGGGATTGAGAGCAGCCCTGCCAAGAAGGACTTGGGGGTACTGATAGACAAAAAGCTGGACATGAGCTGGCAATGTGCTCTCGCAGCCCTGAAAGCCAACCGTATCCTGGGCTGCGTCAAAAGAAGCGTGGCGAGCAGGTCGAGGGAGGTGATTCTGCCCCTCTACTCTGCTCTGGTGAGACCCCACCTGGAGTGCTGCATCCAGCTCTGGAGCCCTCAGCACAGGAGGGACATGGACCTGTTGGAGCGGGTCCAGAGGAGGGCCACAAAAATGATCAGAGGGCTGGAACACCTCTGCTATGAAGAAAGGCTGAGAGAGTTGGGGTTGTTCAGCCTGGAGAAGAGAAGGCTGCGGGGAGACCTTATTGCGGCCTTTCAGTACTTAAAGGGGGCTTATAAAAAAGATGGGGACAGACTTTTTAGCAGGGCCAATAGCGATAGGACAAGGGGTAATGGTTTTTAACTACAGGAGGGTAGATTTAGACTAGACATAAGGAAGAAATTTTTTACAATGTGGGTGGTGAAACACTGGAACGGGTTGCCGTGGTAGATGCTCCATCCTTGGAAACATTCAAGGCCAGGCTGGATGGGGCTCTGAGCAACCTGATCTAGTTGTAGATGTCCCTGCCCATTGCAGGGGGGGGTGGACTAGATGACCCTTAAAAGTCTGTTCCATCCTAAAGCATTCTATGATTCTATGAACTTAGTCTGGCACCTTTTCCAAGATAACTGCTCCTGTTCCTTGTTCATACTCTTCATCAAAGCCAGTCAGACTATTCCTCTTTCATTGAAGGATAAACTAGCTCAAGTTACCTTGAATTTATAGCATCGTGTATATCTAGGCAGCAACTGCTGATGTATGGTGTCTGTTGTGGCTTACCTTATGATAACCTTTCTATTTTAGTTTTGTTTAATTTCTGTAGAACAGAGAGAGAAAAAATAATATAGAACAGGAAATTCAATACTTACACAGGCATTGTAACCCTAAAAAGCTTGGTGTTTGTCCGTGAAGACTGGTTTCTTGAGATTCAGAATATGTTCAGAAACAGAAGCCCTAACAAAAGTCCAGTAGGTCTTTGTGAAGTGATGGGTTTCTGCCTGTGGTGTTATGGGCACGATGCTGTAGACTCCAGTGGCAACATTTCATTGAGGCAAGAGGATTTTCTGACACTAGCTCAGCTTTTTGGGCTTTAAGTTTTTTCGGCTGGTCCATAAAGTTCCAGGATGTGTCCTCCTGCAAGTGTCCTCTCTTCTGGTCACCAGGCAGTAGAAGCAACTCTGGGATAAACTGGCAGACTTACCTGACACTCAGAAAAGTCTTTAACTAATTAACTCATGCTTACTAAGATCCCACAAAGGTACTTTGAAAGAGACTGAGCGGCCCTCAGGCCTGGGCAGTGGATAGAGTTAATTTTAAAGCTTAGGTGGTTGATATGATTTGAGCTGTTCGGGTCCAAGACTGTAGATCAATAAATGTTCTTGATCTCTTAGTCATCCTGCCAGTAAAATACTTTATTCAACATATTTGTTTCATCTAATTGCTTTCTTGGAAGCACGTCAAATGAGTATTTCCTCTTATTTTATTTTTGATGGACACTGGGCTCAGTGAGTACAAAGCATTAATAATTTTCTATGTTTTTCATCTACTTTGAGAAGGAGGAGGAGAGGGATGAGGTCTTACCTTACTGTAAAGATGTTGTAAAGACTTCTTTGGAGGTTATGATTACTTTTCAGGTAGTTAGGGATAGTGAGGGATATCTCTATGTTAGTTCACAGACTCACAGAATGGTTGAGGTTGGAAGAGATCTCTGAAGGTCATCAGGTCCAACCCCTCTGCTTAAGCAGGGCCATCTAAAGGTGGTTCCTCAGGACTGTGTCCAGATGGCTTTTGAATATCTCCAAGGCGGGAGACTCCACAAGCTCTCAGGGCAACTTGTGCCAGTGCTCGGTCACCCTCACAGTGAAAAAGTGTTTCCTGATGTTCGGAGGGAACCTCCTGTTTCACTTTGTGCTGACTGCCTCTTGCCCTGTCACTGGGCACCACTGAGGAAAGCCTGACTCTGTCTTCTTTGCACCCTCCCTTCAGGTAATCATATACATCTATAAGATCCCCCCCAAGCCTCCTCTTTTCCAGGCTAAACAGTCCCAGCTCTCTCAGCTTTTCCTCCTATGAGAGGCGATCCAGTCCCTTAAACATTTTCATGACCCTTTGCTGGACTCTCTCCAGTACCTTCATGTCTCTCTTGTACTGGGAAAGTACAAGAGATAGGTCATCAAAAACTGTGGTGCAACTTGGAAGATGGTATGATGGTGCTATGGACGTATACTGAAACTGGCCTGCTTAACTAGTGTCATCTTAAAATACCGTTGAGCTAAAAGCCGAGTTCTTGAGGTCCTTTGAAGCCCTTATTTTTGTGGTTTTCTATGATTTTGATATGCCTTCTAGCCCACATACTTTCTTTCCAAGTAAACTACTACAGTGGTCCCTCAATTAGAAGAAATCATGGGAGACAGAATGTGCAGGAGTCTGGACATTTTAGTTGCTATTGTGGGAAACATAGGATAGGAGCTGTAGATATGTTAAATTATAGTAAGTTTTAAAGTATTGCAAATGAACAGCAACAACCATTTAGAAAGACCATTGAAATGGCAGTCTGATGGATAGATACCGGACCATAAATGTATCCAGCAGTTACTGACCTTAATGCAGGTTTAAGTTACTTACAGCTCCATTCTGGGATCCCCTCTCTCTGGGCAAGTCTGATTTTGATGCTTTTAAAGAGACATGTCAAGACAAGATGGCTCCATGTAGCTGGGCATCTTCGTCGTGCGTGCCAGGAGTTTACAGAAGATAGCGATTTGCAGTTTTGCTATATTTGGCAAAATTACTGAGCAATCCTAGAACCAAAATGAACTTTCAGCTTTGGTGGGGGAGGGGGAAGTCACAAATCTGCTGGTGCAAATGTTGTCTTTCTTCAAAACCAGGTAGGTGGGGCTTACCACAGCTTTTCAAACCTCATTCAGATGGTTACCAGCCTCCACAGTTTACAGAAGGTGGAGCTTGAAGCAGTGGACTTGCTTAACTCTTCCTCTTCTGTACCCTGTCGCACTGGCATGTTGCTCCCAGGTTTTCAGGCCCTGGGCTTTTGGACTTACTTTTTTTTTTTTTTGAGTGGGGGAGGAAGGTCTTTGTTCTAGTGTAGAACAAGGGAAAAATGTGTTGTAAATGTTTACCTTCATTTCATTGAGATTCTCTCACATTTCCAGGCTTTGAACTAAGACATTTCAATTTGAAAAGAGATGCTGCCATGATGTCAAGGAGGTACTTTGTGCTATTCCTGTGAACACATACAGGCTTACAGTTGAATTATACACGTCTGAAGAATCAAATTTGCACTTGCTTCTGAGAGCCTGACAGAATTATTCTTCAAAGATCCTTTTTGTATCAAAGCTGAAAGAAGGTTCCTTGCCTGTGATTTCAGCACTTCTGCTGCAGGTTTATTGAAAACTGTTCAAACAGAGGAGAAGGAGCAAGGTTGGGAACAGGGAAAGGACTTTAACAGTGAGAGCAGAGCCAAGTGAAGCAGGGGGACAGGGAGTAAAAACGATCCCTTGTCCACAACAGCAGCCCGCCTGGCCTTTTGTAAGGATATCCCATCAATAAAGCAGCAGTTGGGTCACCTGTTTTGTTGTCCTTGGCAATCTGTTGCCTTTTCTGGCTACTTCATTGCCTAGTGCTAGCCCTGCTTGTCACTACCAGCTCCTTCACTGACTGGAGTTACAAAGGCATGTTGTGACTCTGATGTGCCGATGACTGGGACCAGCGCAGTTCAGTAATGGCACTCCTGGGGCTTCTCGGTTTATTAGTAAAGTAAGGAAATCATGTTGGGTTGCAAATGCAAAGCGGTCAAAATTACGATGAATCATTCTAATGGTCTGCACGTACCCTTTTAGGAATATGATATAGTCCTTAATAAGGCAACTGCAAATTGTTTTCCTACAGCATTGCCACCTTCTTAAGCAGACAGTGGTTAGGGAGAGCATGAGGACTGAGTGGTGAGCAAAACTGCTTCATCGGTAAAGAAGTTCGAGGGTGTTTGTTAAAGAAGGTATAGGTCATGAACAGAAAAGACTGCCTCACTGTTACGTGGTTAAATCCTGCCTTAGTGAATTCAGTTTTGTCCCATCCTCATGTACAACGTTCCTGACTGAGGCTAGATAGAGTATTAAAGCGAGATTTGATGTATCTTTCCATTTAGTGGGTGTCTGGGGCATGGGGACTGACTTGCAGCAGCATTGAGCAGCCATCATTGCACTTGAAGTGAAAAAAGTCTGCTTGGGAAAACAAAACGAAAGGTTGTTTCATGCTTAATCCCTATAAAGTAAGGTCCTAACTGATTTAAGCAGACCATGCAAAATTAGTGGAAACTGGCTGCTCTTTCACTGCTTGTAAATTTGGGACCATAATACCCTTCTTTTTTCCAGGGATCCCATAAAGTTACATTTTGGTGGCGTTCTGAGATGTGGTGATAGAAGTCCCAGAAAACTATCACAAAAATGAATCTGCATTCAGCTCACCTCCACGTCCTTTCTTAAACAGCTTTCTTCCTCTTAACAATCATCAGGTTTGTGCCCGAGCAATGCCGTAGGTTGGACAATGTCATTCACGGCCCTACTCTATTTATAGGGTATTTCAGCAACCTGTCCTGTAGCTCCTGTTTCCTGATTTAAAAGAGCTTTCACGCTACATCGTCTCCTCTCATTTTCCACTGGCAGAAAAAGGGAGGAGTTGAGTTTCTCCTTGAAATGCAACAGAGCATTTCTGCTTCTCTTTCCAGGCCATGGCTCTCGTCCCTCGGATTAAGGAGACGAATGCGGCAAGGGGAGGGCTGTGGGCGAGGCGCCCGCTGCCAGTGGTCACCTCTGCTTGGCTGCTTCTCTCGCCTTGGCTTCAGAGACAAGGGGAGATGGTTAGTGAAGGAGATGAGGAAAAAATGGGCCTATGAGGCGCAACCCAGTGGGAAATTGAGTTGGAAGTGAGGATTAGGGTGGAAATGAACTGTGCAGATGCAGCGCCTCACCTTGGCTGAGCCCTGACAGCAGTCGCCTGTCTGGAAGTGTTGGCAATTCTGCTGCACAGAGGTGGCCTGATCCAGCTCATACATCAAAGCTGAGGCTTATAATTTGGGAGTTGAAAAGGTTTTTTGATATAGGCCAGATGTAACCTCAAGAAACTGCAACACAGAGGTCCCTGACAATGAGAAATATTGTGTTAGAATAACACTCTCCATATTAATTTTAAATTATCGTCATTGTTAGCCCTTCCTCTGTGTTTCCCCCCCTTTGCTTTCCCATTTCCTTTTCTCCTTTCCAACAACCCAGATGTAGTTTTGATGTTATCTTTTTCTGTCACACTGTTTCTGTGGTACAGTGTTTATTTTTCAAAGCCAAAGGAGGATTTAATAACATTCAGCTGATCACAGAACAGCTTTGCTTTAAAAGCTCATTAGCTAGGGCTTTTCTCCTGGTTGTTGCTTTCAGTGACATGCCTGTCACAGTGACAGAAAATCATATGTATCTGTGTGTGTGTTTATTGTGTCTCACTAACTCTCCTGGTGGGAGGCAATGCTGATAAAGGGCTTGAAGTAAAGCTTTGCCTGCACCAGTGAATGCTCGTTTTCTAGGTGTTTTTTTTGGTGTTTTTTTTTTTTTAATAAATGGAACAAGTGATCCGCAACTGAGCAGGCTGTCAGTGCCTGCACCTTGGACATCAAAAGTTTGACATAATTGTCAGTATTGGCCAAAACCAGCAGGAAAGTGCAGGTTCCAGACACGCCATGAGCTCTTACTAGTTTTGTGAAAATTGGTATCTGGAAAGAGGATGGAGTGCCCCTGTGGAGGAGAGGTTGATTTATCTTACAAGATGCTACACGAGGACAGGCTAGCTGGCAGGTGAGCGCGCGCCTGGCTCTGGATCGCTGCCTTGTGCCTGCTGAATATCCCTATCAAGCAAGCTGAGAACAACGTGGGGGATTGTGGGTCCTGTGGAAGGGAGACTGGAGCTCGAGCGCCTGTGGTAGGGATGACAACTACTGTGTTGTGTTTTGCTGCTCACAAAACATCCTTTTCTTATAAAGTGTGCTTGGGGAGTAAAGCTGTGAAGCGTTGTTTGCTCAGTTATTCAGAAATTCATCCAGGCCTCCTTTAGAATAATGAGATTAGGCTGAAATTCGTGGAGTTAAAAATAGTAGAAACTGGGTTCTTTCAAGTTGCTCTTTTTTTAAAGTAATTTCTTCAGATGCCCCAAGTTATGTTATTTAAGTTTACTCTGCAAGCACAAAGCATAGAAACTTACTGAAATTTCTTATCTAATTAGGCATCTTTGGGAGATGGGGTTTTAAGCAGAACACCAAAGATGGAAAAACTTGTGATAAAACCACAGGAGAGCTGGCAATGTTCAGCAAGAAAATAAAAATAACGGGATGGAAATGAGCATGGTGCGCGCATGTAGCTGCGGAGGCAGGTAGGGCTCTCTTCTCTGGTGGCTGCGCAGGCTGGATTCTGCCAGCAGCTTCCCCGTTCCTCAGCTTCACATCTCTTTGCAGCTCCTCTGCCTCTCCCTTCATCCTTCTCCTTGCCCCTGCTGCCTTAGCAGTTATTGTCACCTGTAGTTAATCTGCAGGCTTCTGCTTTGTGAGGATTGAAGGATTAGAGAAAGAGCGACTGTACTGCAGGTACCTGTGATACTGCAGGCTCTGGTGAAAGCCCAGCTGAATGCAAGAGGGCTCATGAAGCAGCAGGCGTGTGTGATGGGGCTGTCAGATACGAACCTGGTGTCTGGAGTGCACACCGCTTACAGTACAGAGCGGCAGAGAATTATTGCCTCTATGTGATTGAATGGGACTGTTTCACCATCTTTGTCTTTCCCACCTTGATATAGCAAAGTCATGTTTAAAGTTGCCCAGATTATCTTAGGGTACCTGAGAACCTGAGGCACAAGTCCTACTAACCTTACTGTAGCAAAAAGTTCTTCTAATAGGCAGTCTTCATCTGAAGTTCTGAGTGTTGGAAGGAGTATAAAACTGCAATGAATGATGCTCTAGAATTAAAACAAGAAAAAAAGCCCAGTTAATTGGCTTCAGATAACAGTAAATAGGTTGTATATTCTTTCCTGATAAAACTTCCACAGATCTTTAATGAGCCCTATGTTGCTCAGCAGTCACTTGTGCATCAGCATCCCTCCCTCATTTGTCTTACAGCATCACAAAATGGATTAAGTTGAGCTTGGAAAAAAGCATACTTATTCTGAAACAGAAATGCTTACACATGGTGTTTTTCAGGACTAGCTATTAAAATGTAAATACAGACCATACATCAATCCAAATTGATACTCAAAGGTAGACAAGTTCTTAGTCTATTTTAGTGTGTTTTTATCATTGCCTTTTCGAGGTATAGGTACCCTAGCATATTAATTCTTAAGAATTTAAATGCTTCAGTAGCATTTAATCTGTATTATAAATAATTTTTTTTTTCTTAAATAGAAATGTCTGTTTGCTCTGTTTAGGTCTAAACATGGTTAAGCCTGCACTATGTGCTGTACTCATCAAGTATTCTTTAAATAAAAGCATTCCCTCATCTGGATAAAAACAAAATAAAGCTCAGCTTGCTACAGAAGCTCTGGCTTTACAGCCTTGATTTTTGCAAGGCTCTGAGTGTCCTGACCTGTGCTATGTACTTAAAAAAACAGAGTTTAGGACCTTGTGAGGAACAGCTTTAGTTCAGTGGAAAAAAATGCCTGCTAGTGGTCTGAGTTTCTTTACTCTTATTCTTAATTATGTCCTTTATAGTGTTCAGCAGAGTCATAGGTTTAAGAAAGCAGCCTTTCTGGAGTCAGTGACATGTTACTTCTACCTATACACGCTGGGTCCCGTGGGAGTTGAGTCAGCACTTATTATAATGGCTTTAAGACAACTGTTTATTTTCTTCTTTTAGGCTCATAGCTGGCAGCCTGGAATCAAGAACCCATACCGTGGGGTAGTGGTATGGCCAGTTCCTGAAAATGTTGAAATTACTGTGACGCTCTTTAAGGTATGTTTTTTAAAGCATAATCTTTTCCTATTTCATAAACAGCATATGAAAAATTCTGTTTGGAAATGACGGATTGTAATCACAAAGGCCTAATCTTACTGGGTTTAAGTTGTTAACTGCACAACCTTATGTCCCCAGCTTAAATCCCAGAGAGAAGGATGGTCTGTTCCCTGCCAAAGCTTACTTTGGTAGTTTAGTTAACACACTGAAATATCCCATTGAGCTGATTATGTCTAGTCATTGGCATAGAATTTAGTACATGTGTAACTGCGCACGTAGTACATGTGTAATGGCTTGGCACGGGTTATAGTCTGGTTGGTTTTCTTTAAATACTGTAAGCCAGAAGCTGTCAAAACACAGCCATTTCTAGACTTCCTTGTTCAGTTGCAGTGCAGTTGACCCTATTTCTTAACGCTATTGACTAGGAAACGGAATCCAGCTCTTAATTTCATAGTATTTAGTATGCCACACAAACATCACAGTACTTACATGACTGCAATCGTAGGGGTGGATGCGGAGTATTGGAGTAGTGCAGAGAATTATAAGATTTTACGGGGGAATTTTTTTTTTTAGGAACTGCATTTGTTCTATTAAAAAAAAGAAGCTTATTTGTGTGGCTGCGAAGCAGGAGGAGAAATTGATGGTTATGCTAGAACTTATTTCCCAAATATCATTGGGGAAAGTCCTTTTTGCATAAAGATAAACAATGCAACTTTGCATGTGTGACAGCATAGGAGGCTGACCGGGAGGCTGGTGATTTCTGGGATTTTCATTCCATTAGTTCTTTCTTGCTCTTTACTCTGGTGTCTCCAGCTACACTCTGGTTGTTCTTATCTATAATTGCTCCCTTTACAGCTTAGGGCAACAGTAACATACTTTTTTCTAATTAGTAATATTTATATTTCTTTGTCCTGGGGACTTCTCTGAATAACTGCTTAGAAGTGGCTTCTGGTTACCCTCAGAATGTGAATTTATTACTTGGTTCATTAACCCTAAAAAGAGGGTTTCTCTTTTTTTTTTTTTTTTTTTTTTTTCTTTTTGTCCTTGGGATCACCAATAAACAGAAACTTCCCAGGTTGCCAGTGATGCTAACTATCATAAATTTGTCTCCTTAGCAGACACATAGTCTTCAACTGAGGTTCAAAAGTTCACTAGCAAAAATTGTTTGCTTCTGCATGCTTCAAGGGTCTCTACTTGTATTAAGAAGTTTAGCACCATTATGTGACTACGCTGCGTGTCCATATAATCTGAATATGGTTATGTAAAGCAGTAAATGTTACTTAATATTTTTAACATTTAAAGTGAAACAGAAATGTACACAATTCTTGATTGTGTATGTGATAACATGTTACATGAAGAATGAGAAATTAAGTTTCTTTTGGGTGCAGCTCTGTGATGCTTTGGAGTAAAAGCGTTTCCCAGCCTTCTCCTGCCATCCCACACTACCTTTTTATTCCTACCTGCACCACTTCAGGGCTATATTTTGTAGTCCAGCACAACAAACTTGCAGTTGTGCCACTGAAAGTGAGTGTGAGGGCTAGGACCAGATAGCGAGGAGAGAGAAGGGCCTCTGGAGCCGGTGTTAGGTATTACTACAGCCTTAATTTTACCTAGCACCATGACTCTGCAGGCAGATCTGTTCACTGGGCTGCCTCCTCTGCTCCCCAAAAATGAGCCTGCCCATTGCAAGTGGTGTTCTGGGAGGAGAGGGAGGAGCGTGAATAACACCAGAGGCTGTGCCTTCAGGGAATGGGACACGCTGATCTCTGGGGGAGCAAGCACAGGCTTTTATAATCAAAATATTGAGATTATGCAAAAAGCATCATATTGTCAGGCAGCTTTTATGTAAATCTGCTCTAATTGATCCTCTGGCTCCTCCACCAAGAGTGCCTGTAAGCGGCCAAACCCACCTTTTTCTCTGTAAGGATATGCAGGTGTGGTACAGAGCGGCGCTTTTTGAGCAAGTTGGGTAATGCAGCAGGAGCACTGTATCTGTGCGATATCAGCAGCCCGCCGGGGTGAATGAGCTGCGGGTGATACGTGATTGCAGGCAGAATACGGTGGTAGCGCAGTTTCCGCTGTGCCCAGTCCTTGGATGGCTCTGTCGGCTCAGTGCTACAGCGGCACTTCAGCTGTAGCGTGGGGTATGTCGTAACACCTGGAGAGCTGGCATTTCTGTAGCTGGTACCTTCTGGGCAAAGATGGTCAAAAAGAACTAGCTATTTTTTTGCACAGCTGGTGCATTGGCTGGTCAGCGCTTAGAGTAGTGGGAAGGGAAGTATGTAATAGCACGCTGCAACAGCCTTTTTGGGAGCTGACTTACAAGTCAGGTATTTATACTGTTCCTTCCTCTGGAAGGAGGGAGGAGAAAACAATGAAAGTTCAGAAGAAGACAGCTCATCTTGCAGTTCTGAAAAAGTCCCTTAGGAGCCAGTCCCCTGTGAGTGCTGAATGGTTGGCACTTCGCAGTAAGTACACCTAGTGTGGCTGTGTTGTTTAACCAAACAGTGGTTGTCCTCTTTCATTACAACCCAAGACACTGAGGGAAGCTGCTGACTCCAGGTCCACACTGGCAGAGCCCACTGATGGGAGCAGGTTGCTCTGACAGAGCTTTGTAGCAATCACAGATAACAAATTAGCGCGGTGGTGCTGTTTGAAATAGAAGTGCAGGGAAGGGAAAGAGCAGACTCCAGAATAGACAGCTATGTGTTTTGGGAAATGATTCACATAGTAGTGGCTGTGCATTTGTAAGTGGCTGTTGAAATGTGTTGCTGGTAGGATTAGGAGATAAGTCAAGGTTTCAAGTGCTGATGAGAATGTTAAGAATATCCTCTCCAGTAGTCAACCCTGGACACTTGAGAGCTGGCTAGCAAAGTGCCTGTGATCAGTCAACAGACGAGATATTTTGCATTATCTGCACATCCCTATTTTGGGTGTTAGCTTGTTTCCAACAATGTATTTGTAATTCTTAGGCAAGCAAGGCTAAATATTGAAGAGACTATAACCTTCATTTAGAAAACTTTCATTTCAAATAAATAAAAATTTTTTGTCTCACTTCACTTAATTCTGGGCTGCTGGTAAGACTTCATAATGCTCTGGAGTCATATGGGGAAAAGCATCAAATAGATATATTGATTCACCTTCCCTTAACTAGCTGTAGCTCCTGCCCATCCAGCCGGTTGAAGTGCTAATTAAATAAAAAGTTCCACCTGTTCTGAAAGTTTAACTTCTTCCTTTGCCTTCCTCTACACTGATGTTTGGTTATGCCTTGGGTTTTTCAACCAAAATGGAGAGAAAGAAATAGTGTGAAACAATAAGCCTATTGTGCATTTTAAGTCCATGATTTGTAGTGCTTTCATGGAAAGATCCACAAATGCCAGAAAAGCTAGCTGAATTCCCATTTTTCATTGTTTCCAGGGTTGGACTCCAGAAGTTCATTTTTAGAGTCCCTGCATTAGCAAGGTTTAACCATCATATATGAAAGCTTGTATACTTTTCTGTGGGTTTATGTACAAGCACACGTATCAACTGAGAGAGATTTTAAATGAGAAATTTTTACTGCCAAGCAAGCCCAGTGCTTTTAGCAAAGCTAAATGAACATCAGTTGTACTGTGAGGATTTAAATTGCAACATCATTATTTTCTAGCTTAAAAGCAAAGTGAACTTCCCAAGCAAAAATGTTTGTTCGTCTGGAGTAAGCATGGACTTTGCTTCACTGGATTACTGAAACCACTTGTTTTATCAGTAGTATGCATGGTTTATCACACCAATGTACTATTACAACAACAGGGAAGATGACGAGCTCTTCATTCCAAAGTTTGAAAGAGACATTTTTAAAGGCATAGCTTTCTAAGCACACAAAAAATTACTTACGAGTAAAGAAGAATAAAACGGATGATAAAAGGAGGCTTGTGTTGTTGAAAGTATTCCCATCCCCATATATCTCTCAGAATAAATCCCATATCATCTTTCTTGAAAGCCCGAGTCAATCATGTGCTTTGATTATAGTGCAGTAACTGGCCACGCACTAGCAGGAACACTGCAGCAGAGTCAGTATGTTGTCTCAGGGAAGGAAATGAAACAAACAAACAAACAAACAAAAATCCTCCAATAAAGCCATTTTCCAGAAGCAAGGAACAAATCCAGGTTCAGAACATACTTGTTTCAGTTTAGTAGAGACCAGTGGCCTGACTGGACACTAGGGAGAATATTCCATAGGAGGGAAAAACAGTCCTGTAGGCAAGACAAGATGTTGTGTGTCAGATATAAAAATCATAAGCTCAGGGAAGTGACCACATTTGCACACTAAAAAATTAAATATCCAGGGTTAGTGTGGGAACTAATTGTAAAAAATATTTAAAAAAAAAAAAATCCTTGTTGCCTTTCTAGCCCAGAGGCTTTACAGGAAAGTGGGAGCTGTTGTGAGCTTAGTGTGGTGATGTACAGGGACAGTTCTGTCTTCTCAGAGTTCCCTGCTTTCTGGAAGCTCAACAAAAGCTGACAAGAGTTGTATGTAATTTCTCTAGACTAATCAGACCTCTGTAAGCAGCATTGCAAGCGACAAGAATTGGGTCAAATTTTGAGTCTTCTGCAGCTTCAAACAGCCAAGTACAAAAGCTGAGGACAGATGCTGGAGTACCCGGAGCATCTGCTATAAGTCACTGGTGGAGGAAGATCACAAACTCTGTCATTATTTGATCTGATTCAATATGACAGTCCTTAAGTAGTTATTCCCCAAGAAGAAAGACTGAAGATTAAGGCTGGTATGAAGCGATCTAATTGAAAGGCAAGCTTCAAAAGCCAGGAAAGCTTAGGGAGGAGGCATGGGGAAGGAAGGGAGGAAGGGACTAACAGTCTGAAGATCTTCCCCACCCGCTCTGGCTGCTGATTAGGAGAAGGAGCAGTCCTTTGTCTGCTGATGTCTTTCATTCCTATTACAAGAGATACAGAAATAACTCTTGAAAACAACCTCAACTATTGGAGAAGGGTTACCTTTCTTCAGTCTTCTGAACCACCTTATACACTGCAGAAAGGATCTAGTCCTTGACAAAGCTCCTTGTGGAACGGGCTGATGATGGACTCATCAACAAAGAACAGAAAAATGTGGCAGACACAGTCCTTGTTGCTCTTCCCTTGCCCGAGCCCAGAAGAGTTGTCTGTTTTCAGGCAGTTGGCATGCGGATGGGCAGAATGGGGTCACAGAAAGAAACTGATGGGTGGGATTGCAGAGAAAATTTGTAGGACTGAGCTTGTTGAGGGCCAGCATATCTCTAGAAAAGTAGTTAACACAGTTACTGGGAAAATGCGAGATGGGCTAGGTTTTTGCTGGTGGACCAAAGCACTCTACTGATCTTGAGAGTTGGGGAAAAGATTATTTGAGAGTCTCACTGTAGGAGAACCGTAAGATGATGTCCTGTCCTCTGCACAGTTCCCTACTGTTGGCTTCTCACCTGGGCGTTACTTTTGAACACTAAAGTCATCTTACCAGGAAAAAAAAAAAAAAAAAGAAAAGAAAAAGGGTAGGGGAAAAAAAGAAGGCTCTAAATCTTAGTTGAAATACTGAAAAGGAGTGTCGTATTGAGAGGTGAATGCATATGCAAAGAGAAACAGGAAAATGGGGCCCATCTCTTGATATAAAGAATGATAATTCTCTTTTACACAATAAAATGAGGAGGAGCAACAAGCCATTTAATCCATTTGCCCAAATACTCAGTTCCCAATTCAAGGCAAAACCATAATGAATATTGGATAGGGTATAGTTCTGCATCTGTGGTATGTTGGTAAAGAAAATGAGCATTATCCAAAAAATGGCTCTTGCCAACTCCCTTTGTGTTACGGCAAGGTACGAGGCAGTTTCAGGCTGAGAAAAATACTGGAGACTGTTTGTTCCTTGAGATTTTTACGTAATTTTCATTATCATTTGCTTTCAGGAAGGAGGATGGGAATGAGGCCTGTCTGTAACTCTTGTCTTTAGGTGTTTCCAGCTGTGCGTTTTCAGTGATTACTTGTATCTGCTTGCAGGTGAGGTCAGGTTTTGTGTGCTGTGTTATCAGGGAGCGCTTCCATACAGTGAAAATTTCAAAGGCTGCTATAACTGTTACTCGTAAAATTGTTGTTCTTTGCAATGGCATTTTTTTTTTCCTAAAGAGTACTCAGCTGTGTAGTCCTCAAAGTTTGCTAAATTCATCGCATGAGTTTTATGTGGGAAATGTATGGAGAATATGGGTTAGCCAGTCAGGGAAGTATGTGTTGTTATGTTTTTTTGCTGGTATGTACCCTCTTCAAAATAAGATGAAAGATTAGCCAGATTTATAGAAACATCACTTTTTATGGAGACCATACGTGGAAATGTTGGCCCAAAGAGTGAAAGGTGGTTGCAATAGAAACTGTTGTAACTATAATCATACAAGTATCTGGTAATGCTGACCACGTAATAAAGTTGTAAGTTAGCGAGAAATAGCACTATGCGTGCTGCTCCCTGGGCTTCTAATAAAAGCATTTTAGTGAGAAGAGTGAAGCCACTTACATATCTGTTGGAAGGAAATGCTGAGGCTTATGTGTATAAGCTTATTCGGGGTTTTCTGTTTCTATAGGTGTTTTAAGACTAACAAGAAATGTGGCTTTTAAAAAAAAAATCCAGATTTGTCTTTAAATCTGAAATATCTTACACATATGCAAAGTGTCCATATCTTAGCATATTTCATACTCTCCCAGCTTTTGGTAAGGCTGTTCATTAGAGAAGTCCTTGAAACTTTTAATTTTTATTTTTTATTCTGGGTAGTTGGTAGGGAGTTTGGTGGTAATACACTCGTGTTTATTTTTCAAAAGTGTACACAAGTCACTTTTAAGTGCATACTAAAATGTTGAATATTAAGAAGTCTTTTCATTATACAGTATTATTCTGCGCTATCAGATTATCAGAAATACTCAGCAGAGCACCTGATTCTGTAGCCTTCAGAGGTGTGAATCAGTTTTAATGCCATTGATAGAAGAGTTTTGTTTTTCTTTATAGATTATTGCCTTGCATGAACAAAACAACAATTGTTTTGTTTGCTACATGGGGTAAAATACTGGGCCCTGACTTTGCAAGCAGTTTTAGGTAAACCTGCAAGCTTGCATTAATAGCTTTTGGGGGAGTTATGAAAAAAATTGAGCAGGATGAAATATTTAAGAGTTTAGTCACTTATTATGGAGTAGCTTATTAAAACATAAAGTGATTAATGATCCCATTAAATCTCATTATGTCATTTTATGCTGTATCAAAGGAAGCAATTAAACAAAAAGGTAATTGCCCCGGGTTAACTCTTGAAAATGATAAGTGTTTAATAGCTGGATTACAGAAAATTATATCTTTAGAATTTGTATAGAGTACAGCAAACCAGCAGGTATCGTGCACTTCATTTACATAATGCAGAATTCCACAGACCTGATTAATATGATGGACATGTAATTACATAATCTGATATTTACAAGTACATTAATTGGAACACAGAGATACCTCAGTATAATTTTGTATATATCTACTTGCCCTTCTATCCTTATGGCTAACGGTACAGTATGTTTTTTACACTCATTCACAGTATTTAAATTATTCTGATTTTTAAAAGAATTCCAAAAAGATTTTAGATAGATTATTCATCTATCAAAATAAACCATCAGTTTCAACGTAAGTTTCTAGTAACATTTTTTTTTCATTGAAACTACATTCCATTGTTAGAGTAATGCATTTAAAAACGCGTATTGCATATGACAACTGTGGTTGTAGCTGTTAAATATATAGCTAATGATGGTGCCAGCAGTATGACGTGTTGTTGAGTTTCCTCCATCAGCATGTCGATGCCCAGCGGGACTCCTCCTGCAAGGAGAGCCAGTGTTTTACAGGGGGTCTGCAGAGCAGTGAACCCACTTTTCTGGATTTTGTAGAAGGCATTGTGCTGGAGGAGATAAGATGATATCCTCTTACAAAGGTTATTGTAGTTCATTCAAAGAGGCTGTTTGTTTAAGAGCACACTTTCCAAGTTTTTTTGTGTGCTGGAAAAAGAAAAAAATCCTTTTTGCTGGTTGTTTACGCTGTAAGCTTGTTAGTTACAAAATGTTTTACTTTGTGTATTTGATGAGAACTGGTTAAAAGAATCATTTGTAGTACTGCGATACAGTACCTCTACTCACTGTGTGTCTGACTTCAAGGCAAAACTAAGTGAAACTAGGATGGTTAAAGCAAACACTAAGATCAGGTGAGTTGAAAAGATTGAATGTGAGGCTTGTAGCATCCTGGAAAGAAAGGAAAGATGGTACTAATGGAGATAAACAAAGTAGAAGCAAAATATCTTGATCCATTTTGTTAATTTACAGCAGCAGGATGGAATTGTTGCAGTGCCTGGTGTAGTATCATGAGCAGGCTCCAAATAATAGCAAGAAAACTCTGCAGGTGCTGAGGGGTCTCATATATGATGATGGCAAATGCTGATTGTGGGGAAGTGACATTTACCTACAAGTGTCTATAGCATGCAAGCATCGGAGGCAAAGGAGTAATTGAGTGGTTTCCTATAACTAGGAATAATAGGATAAAATTGAGGTATAGCAAAATTAGGCTTCATGTCCAAAGAAAGCCTAAAGGCACGTTCTCTTAGTGTGAGAAGCTGTTTTGCAAGACAAGTAGAAGTTATTTTGTTACGGTTGTTCAGAACTAGGATTGGATGATAAATTAATGATTTTTTTTTTGAAGTTTTTTTTTTTTAAAGTAGGATTCTTGATAGAGGCATGAACGGGATGACTTAATGTCTCCACTGTTATCTTAATTTCAGACAACAACAATACAGACCCACACCACCAGATAGAAAGCTCATGAATTGGAAATAAATGCCAAATATACGAACCTCGTTGTTACTTATCTTCCTGTTGGGGAAAATGTTTTCTGATCCTCACGTGTGATGCAATAGAAATGTTGTGAAGTAAGGATAGGTAATTTGCAGTGAAATGAGGTACTGTGCTGAAGCTGTGACTTTGGATCTCTGCTCATGCTGATGGAGTCGGGGCATGAGAAGGTTGGGGTGGTGCTTGCTGTAGGCGTATGCCTTCTCACGCCAGGTGGGAGCAGTGGCTTCCTCCACTGTTCTCTGCAAGGTATAGATTTGTTGTGTTTATTTGGGAGGTGGAACTTAGGAATTAAAGAGAGATTTATCTGTTTTATTTTTCTCCTCTGGATGAAAGGAAATAGAATTACAGGCCTTTATGAGAATCAACCTCATGTTTGTATCTGTAGGAGTCCTTATTATATCCTCACTGGCAGTTTTACACCAACTTGCTTGTCATCTTACTGACATCCATTGAAGCCTACATCCTAGCTAAAATATTTCCCTCTGTCATCTTCAGTGGGTAAAAATATTTCTATGAGTATATGAAAATCTTGGCTGAGTTACAATTTATTGCACCCTGGATTATTTTTAGACTTAAGTTCTCTGGTTTGTTTTTCTAGGATCCCCATGCTGAAGAGTTTGAAGACAAAGAATGGACATTTGTCATAGAGAATGTAAGCTGGAATGTTGTTATGGTTTTGTTTGGTTTTTTTTTCATACATGTGAAACTTAATAATTTAAAAGATTAAAGGGTGTCCAAATGCTGAAAAAGGCTTGAGTAAAATTTCAGCTGCTGAACCACAGTAAAGCCTTGCTCTGTGGTAATAAAGGCTTATTAAAATACCTATTGTTATGTTACAATTAAAATACAGGAGAGGGGAGTACTATACTACACTGCTTAAATTCTTTCCCTGTAAGCATCAGTCTTCCTTGCATTATTTTGCTATGAGCAATGGAGTAAACAAGTTCGAGCTGGGTTATGACTCATTGTTTTATGGGTTATGACACATTATTTTTCTATGAGCAGGGGAGTGAACAAGTCAGAGCTGGGTTATGACATCTGTGCATCCCAAATGGCAGCACACCCTTCCCGGTTTTGAATGCCACTCTTTAGCGAAGAGCACAGTTTCATCACCTGCGTTTTATACGAGAGGAAATTGAGGCAGGGTGGAGAGGTGGGACCAGCTATGGTCACCTAAGTGAAGAGTAAGATACTCATGGCATGCCCCCCTGCTCCCTGAGATCCCAGTCTCGCGCTCTCTCCCAGGGGGAGCCGTCGTGTGCACCCAGTGAAAACCCAGAAGGTGGCTTCTGTGAATCTCTGACTCCTCTGAGTCAGGAGCTCCCAGAACTTCCCAGAGACCTGAGCTCCTGAGGGCTGTACAAACAACATGCTTTGCCGAACAGCAGGGCTTAACGTTGCACAGAGCAAGTGCTTCATGAAGTACTTTTTTCCTTTCCCTTCTCTGTGTTGGGCTGCTGCTTCTGCTTTGCAGTTGCCTGGGCTGAAAAATGGGGAAGCTGCTTTACCTGGAGTTTCCTTGAAGAAGAAACTTCTTTTTGAAATACATTTAAAAGGACTGTGGTATCAAGATGATGTGCTATCTCTCATTAATATAGTTTCATTATGGACTGTTTCTCAGTAACATGATTTAATTTTTATTTATGTTGTTTTTAAACAAAAAAAATATTGTTCTTCTACTGAGTCATAGTAGTACCACACAGCACTGAAGTATGGGGAAGCAATGGAATTTGCATGTTATCTTTTTGGCCTAAAAATGCTGCTTTTTCTTTCTTGTCGATATCAGAAGTGATTGGGACATCCAAATCCAGGTTTATTCTGATCGCCAGTGACTGAACATTTAAAAGGCCTGAAAGCAAAGTGGTTAATTTATACTTTTGTTTTTAAATGTCAGGTTTCTATTTTCATTTGTGAGACTTAGAAACACAAAACACAGTTTAGTTACTGTTTCCTGGAGTTTCCTTTTCTTTCTCACTTGGTTTATTTTAATCAGGGAAGTCTCCATCACCGATTGTCACTGTGCAAGTAACTCTGGATAAAACAATGTCAGTGTATTTCTCAGCCAGCCCCTCTGGGTATAGCTGGATTTCCTGTGACGTTGCAGCAGATTTTTTTTCAGAAGTTTACAGCGGGCACATAGACTTCATGTCCTGCTTTATAACATATTGCTTTTTTCACATGTCATCTTATGATATACAGAGGTGGCAGTAGTACATCTGCTGCATGCTGTTCTCGCTCTCTGCCTCAAATCCTCTCTGAGCTGCAGTAACGCTTGCAGGGTGGGAGGTTGCTTCGGTTGCTGCGCCCCAAAATGTGGCCTTGGCTGAAACAAATGGAGATGGTTGCAGTATGTATCAATGATGGAGTAATCTTTTGTTATGTGCAAACTTACTCTTTACAACCTCAGATATGCCATTAGTTCATCCCACGCGAACTGCCAAATAGTCATTGGTAGGTACGTGTTTATCCTTGGACTAGAGGATATATAAATATTATCCTCAGAATAATAAATTTAATAGTTTTACTGCAAAAATTGAGAGCTAAAGCAACTATAAAACTCGTTGCTTTCAATCTCCTCTTTTTATTTTTTTTTTTAAGATGAAACACTACTGAAAGGTGTAGATACTGCCAAAAAAATCCGGTCTGCAAATATACCTCAAGATATGGAGAAACTCTTTTCCAAGAGTAACAGCTCCACTTAGTGGTGGATGAAAATATGTTCATCTGTTCGAACAAGTAACAAGTGATCCAATGGCTGGTTGACATTTCAGAGCACAAAACATCTGCTTGTTAAAAATCTGGGAGCTGGGGGGGCAGGAGGTTGATCCCCTTCCTCCTTAAATTGTCAACATTTACCCCTTTCAGGCTTAACATATGGTTTTCCTGGTTTTAAAGGAACACATTTATCATCAAACCTGACAAAGACAGGTCACCTTTGGGAAGCACGGGGACATTTGCAGTCCTTTGGGGGCTTTTCTTTTTTGTCCAAGTATGTTCTCTGCCCTCAGAGGCTGCAGGCTTTCCCTTCCTCTTTGGTTAGCAACACTCAGAATGCAAAATACTGAAGCCTAAAAAGTTTATGGACGTTCTTTCATTATGAAGCAATCGGAATTCTGTTAAAAACATTTCTTTTGAGCTTTTTTTTATTACTATTAAAAGTCAGTCTCCAAAATCATTTTGTAATGCTTCCGTACGGCTGGGCAAAGATGTGCCTCTGCTGGCAGATGCTACCAAATTCAAAACAAGATTATTCTGGACTTTCAGAGGAAATTTAAGTAGCGGTGAGGTGATTTGTGCAAGATAACCATGCTGTAAATGAAAATGAAGCAAGATATTTGTGGGTTTTTGGGTTTTTGTTTGTTTGTTTTGGGGGGGCGTGTCTTGTTTTGAGTTTGGAGTTTTTTGTGTTTGTTTGGCTGGTTGGTTTTTTTTAATCCTGCAAATTCATGCACTTTGTTATCCATCCATCACCTTAGTTATTGTAGGACTTTTTTTCTAACTGTATTTTTAATGTCTTAGTCACTCTGTATTTATATTCTAGTCAATGAACCTTTGTCATCTGCTGTCTGTCTAATCCATAAATAATTTGATCATAGCACAGTTTCTTAATATTTAAACGCTGATATTAATTTTCCATTAGCCTCCTCCATGTCCTTACCTTCTTCACAGCTGTGTTCTTTGTGTATTTACTGCTAACTTTCTTGTCTCTAATTTCATCTTTGTTTAACCACACTCTGTGTATTTGATTATCTGTTTTTTCTTCACGAGGCAGTTCTTGGAGTTGTCTTGTTTTTTGTGCTCTTCTGAATAATAATATCGGATGTTCAGATTGGCTCTTGCAAGTTGGAGAGCAAGAAATTCATAGCTAAGAATAAGACTTACCCATCTGTGGAGAGGTAATAGGCTTTCAAAATCTTACAGATTGGCGTTAGTTTATTTTGCCTATTCAGTTTAGAGAACAAGGACTAGTTGCTTTCCATTTAAAAATATAAGCCACTTCCTCTAGTAAGTGATTTTTCTCTCATTGCTCTTGCAGGTAATATGAACATGTGCTGCTTCCACACTTGGTTCCTTTCAGTGTCTCAGCTCCAACTTCCAGTGTTATTTTTTTCAGCATTAACTTCTGATTTCTCTTATGAATTGCTTTCTTGGGGTTTCTGGTGTACCAGTGCATAACAAAGAGCTTCTGTGTGGTGAGAGACTCTATAGGTACCAGGGAAAACTCTCACAAAGAGCATTAATGCCTCCATCAAACTTTCTGCGGGGTTTCCATGCTCTCCCATTTAAGTAAAAGAACAGTGCATGTTTCTAAATACATCTTTGTCTTTCAGCAGTAAAACAGTTTTCAAGTGAAGTGGCCTGTGCTGGGGCAATTGTTAAGCGTCCCCTCAGAGGCACCAGGAGGATGGCAGCTGATAAGTTTTAGTCAACTTGAAATAAAGACTGCACCTCTAAAAAGAGCTCAGCTGACCTGAAGTTTGGGCTATGTTTCTTGATCTCTGCAGATTGTCTAGCTAATGGAAGAAGAAAGGGACAGGAGGGAAGAGTGGAGGTTTGAATTGGTCCCAATATGTTGAAGCTTTCACTGGCTCTATGTACAAGAATTTTGCCTAACGTAAAGGTAGCTGAAGTGAGGGAAAAATGTCATTTTGCTTCCTAGCATGCTCAAAGCATGGAAAAGCACATAAGAACATCCATTGAGGATGGACATTTGC
The DNA here is from genome assembly GCF_047370975.1 of Nipponia nippon. Taxonomy (NCBI): domain Eukaryota; kingdom Metazoa; phylum Chordata; class Aves; order Pelecaniformes; family Threskiornithidae; genus Nipponia; species Nipponia nippon. The sequence goes on along the minus strand of NW_028262358.1, from coordinate 11,895,885 downwards.
CTGTTTGCTGACAGCTTTGTAGACAGCTGCCTCCTACATTCTTAAATTAAATTGAAAAATTCTTAGGATGTTTACAGAGGGTAAAAGATTTGGTCTATGAAACAACTTTTCCAGCTTTTTGTGAAAAATGTTTTTTGAGCCCAGATTTGTATCTCTAATACCTAATAAATGGCATACTAATATATTCCAAGGTTCATTGTAGGCTTCTCCATCTTCCCTCCTGTGCCTTGTTTTTCACCTTTGTATATAGGTTATTCACAGGGCCCAGAGTTGTGGTGCGTGAGCCCTTTCCAGTAGCATCGATGTAATCAAGGCACTGGCAATCATCGCTGTATCCCTGATACTAACCATATTCCTCTTTTTATGTGGCAGGCCTATTAAAACTTGGTCTTTGTTAACAACAGTAGAGGACATTCCAGACCTACTAATTTGGCAGATGAATGGAGAAAAATGCCCCACCTGTTTTTGGAGCTTTGCTCATAGATTCATCTAGGCTGGGGCCGGAGGCAGCCTCGCCTGGCCTGTTGCCTCAAGGCAGCATCATTCCAGGCAAACACTTGCCTAAACTGTTTTAAAAACTTTAAGGTGGGGCCCCTGCAGCATCTCCAGGCAGCCTGTTCCAATGCTCCATTGTCCTTGCTGTTGGGAATTGTTCTGGCCTAGATATGTTGGTACAGTTTAAGGCTTCTATTTCTTGTCTTACCAATTACAGCTATGGAGAACAGATTCTGCTTTCCCTGTGGCTGGAGGCTCCCTCCTTTCTTCTCACCTCTGACTAATCAACCACAATAATGTGATAGTGGTTACACGTGGGATTTCATTTCCCTTGATTGCATTAGCAGATCATTAGCATTCTCTTTTTAAGGACTCATTTGTGTGAGTGAGTGTTCAGTGTCCTGCTCCGCTCATGCTGCCCATTGCTTTCAGGGACTAGCAGCGCCCAGCTCTGCCTGCACACCATCACCTGCCTGGTGGAGGATTGCCCTGAATTTCCAGGCTGTTCTTGTATTCAGATCTTGGAAACTGAACTTGCTTCCACATTTATCCTTTCTAGAGAGTCTTCCAAAATGTTTTGATGTCCCTTTTTAGACCACTGTTTTCTAATAGTGCGTTTTTGAATTTTAAGGTAAAGAATGGTGAAAAAAACCATGCCAACCTTTCAAGTCTGACAGTGATTTATTGTCAGATGTACATCCTTCTGTGAGACACATCCATGCTTCCAGTCATTTTTTTATCTCTTAACCAATAAGGGTATTCTAAGTGGTTTCTCCAGGAAAATATGTTCAATGAAGCTGCTGAACTGAGAAGAAAGGAGTTTAGTGTTTGCTGTTCATGCTAGCTTACAGCACACGGTTATAAAGAATAACAAGTTTAGGCTGAAAAATGAGATCTGTCTTTTCCTTTTGTCTATGGCTCTTGTGTAACTTCAGGAACCCTAACCCAAAAAGAGGTCCGAACTGGCCTCCGCTCAAATGTAGGGAAAGCCTCAAAATTAAAGAAACGTGAGAAAAAGTTAGAGAACATTTTACGTAATCTACTTTCTTTTTATTGGTACAAGTGCATTGTTTTGTTTTTTTCTTCCCCCCCTGGAATTCTCTATCATGGTTGCTTATGATTATTTCTCATTTTGAATGCCCTAAATCATCTTATATGACTCACAGGTTTGGTGAGATTATTTCTCTTTCCTAAAATGCCTATCTGTTATTTTTAGGCATGACAACACAAATAAAGGTGATAAGTAATGTGAAAGTGATGGGAAAGAAGAGAGCAGGTGGATGAAGAAATGAATTTGTTTCTAGTCTTAAAGGTGACAGATTTTAAATGTGATACAATAAAATGAGGAATTAATACAGCTCTGAATATGCTGTTTTTCCAAATTAGGCTTTTCAAGAAATAGCACCTCATTTGAATTTGAACAGTAATTAGCTCAGAATTTTGGTAAAATCAGACTTTTATATTGGTTGTTTAAATCCCTTGTACTACAGCAATGCTGTGACACTAACTTCGCAAGAGCAAGTTTTGCTTTACATCAGAATAAAAGCCCAAGTCTTGATGTCAAATCTTCCCACCTGTTTCTGGAAATAAATGTTGGGAAGCAAATGCCAGCGTAGCATAGTGAATTGAAATTCTGAGTACTGTCGACACCGTTTGCAGAAAGAACCTGGGGGAAAAGACTGGCATACAAAATAAGCCGATTCCTTATTTGTTGATCAGTTGCTATACCAGAATTTGTTACAAAATCTTGGCTATCTCTTCTAGTGCATCTTTGTAGCATGTGGGGGCTTAAGCTTAAATTGGCTATTTGCTTTATTTAAGAAAAAGTAATCAAAAAAAGCTCTATTGTTCGTTTTGTATTTTCTGCTTTAAATAAATTTTCGCTTAGAATAAGAACCGACCAGGTTAGCCTTTTTCTGAATTAAATGTCTACATTTAATACATTTAGAATAGGAAGCTCATCGTTCAGACATGCTTTCCTGGTCCTTTAATACCCCTGTCATATTCTGCTGTATGTGATTATGTGAACTGTGACTGTCTGTCTGTGTAAATTAGGCTCCGTATTCTGGTCTAGATATAGCTAGGAATTAAATGCTGCTTTGTCAGCCATCTCACTCTTGCTCTGCTTTAAATGTAATAGAGAATCAGAAAACTTGTTTTACTTTTAGTTTTTGCTTACATTAAATATTTAGCACTTCGTGCTATTTAGAAATCTCCGAGATTAGGTTTTTGGATCAAAACTTGCGGAAATCGTCGTCTTGTTTGGCTGCTCTGGCTCTGAAGGAAATAGGGTAGGAAATCTTTCTAGGATGCCTGATCCCGTGTTTTTTCAGTAACACAATGCTGTTTCTTGTGCGCACCACGATGGCGTTTCTGTGCAATTTTAACTAAAAGTAGAACACAATCAGAGGCAAGGTCTTGGCTTTGGTAAGGAATGGGAGGGAGGCCTGAGCACAAACCCTGATTTAGGGTAGATGTCCAGGAGTGGGTGAGTCTCGTGTCTGTGCGCACTGACCCTGTGGGGGTCACTTACTTAAACAACCCCCTTAGATTAGGCACCTTCTCTGAAAATTACAGAAGGGTAACGGAAGCAGATTGCACGCTTGAGTTCTGCTGGAGAAATTTTACATCAAATGCTATAGGACAAGTAAGTTACCACCTGTATTTCGTGCAAGTGTTAATGTGAGCAAGGCATGAAAGACGGCGGGGGGGGGGGTGTATGAGTGTTTTCCCCTCTGTATGGCACAGCATACAGAGAGGAGAGGCACCTGCAGTCCTGGATTGAGGTAGGCATCATGAGGGCAAGTGCTGTGTAACCTTTTCTGAACAGCTCTGTCCATTTATTTATATTCTGACCCGCAGCTCCCCCCCCGCCCCGTATCCCCAGGCAAAGCCTGCTAGTTGCTTCAAATCGTGTTCGCTCATGCCGTGCTGCTGTCTGCAATGGCCATTTTACTTTTGACCAAAACAAGACTGTGCCCAGATCACCTGAAATTAGGGCCACCACTAATCCTTTTTATCTTTAATATGTAATAATCTATTAAACCAGAGCTGTGAGATGACAAAAATCTTATCTAAATGAGAATTTTAGATGAGTTGTTGAAAGAACTTTTAATATCTAATTAACTTTTTACACTTTTAATACCTTATTTATCTTGAATCAGTAAAATAGAATACAAAATGTGAGTCCATCCAACTCTTCTCTACTGCGTTTTTTCAAAAGTAGTTATAAAAAATTTTGTTTCGTTATTTGATCTTTATCTCCCAAATGAAATGCAGCGCCCAAACTGTCCTTTAAGTAACGTTGTTTCTGATGCTGTGTTAATAACTGCACTAAGTGGATCTGTATCAAATATAATTTAGCAGATGATATGGCAGTTTTGAAAACTATATCACGGCATTTCAGTTTAAAATTTTCTAAAAAAGGAGACATCTTATTTTCTGATATTTATGCCACAATTACATGAGAGAGTCTTGCAAATGGAAGATGGAGACAGGAGGCCGCTGGGCGTTGGGCAGAACAGCCTGGGTATTAGGCTCCAGCTTTATAAGCTCAGTATGTGCAGTACACCGCAACATTTACAATGGAACGAGTTTGATGACATATAATTTATATGGTTATAGTAAAGTACAACTGTTTTCTAAATTGCTAGAACCATTTTGTTTAGGTTTTGGGGAGGGTTATTTCCTGCCAGAAGAACGTGTCTCCTGTAGATGAGAGTACTGTGCAAGACAGCTGATCAGAGTTGCTATCAGTGGTATTCTTTGCCAGCTGGAAGGAGGAGCTGATAAACAAGGCAGACAGCTTTGGGAATGAACATCTAATACTACATTAGGCATGTTTAAAACCAGCAGTGTGTTTCAGCCACTCTTAGCATATGTTTATTCATAGAAAATCAGCAGTAAAATATACTTGCCAGCGCACACAAGAGGCAGAGTCTGCATGAGGTCGTATCTCTTTCAGACATCAAATACAGAAGAGTGTCTTGGTAATTGTTTTACAGTGGGGTTCTAATCATACTCTAGGTGTAAGCTGAGCCAAGCAACTTGCCTTTTAATAGAAGAGTATTTGCTTTTAAGCTTGTTCAGCTTGCCACTTTTTTTTCTGGTTTTATGTGTCAGAGTGTGTTTTTACATTTACATACAGTCACGGTTATGTGTTTGCTCTCGATGTAGTTCAGAATATCATTATGTAAAATGCCACTGTCTGGGGCAACATTATGATGGATAAATCTCATTTCTGACCTGGTAGCTGTACGGTGTTAAAACAGCATATGTTGCAGCCATGTAGTACAAAATATTCAGTGTGGAAAATGGAAAAAATGGCAACGCATTTATTGAAAAATATTTTTGACATAAGTCACCTTCAAAGGCAGATAATCTGGGAGTCCAATTGAATACGTTGGTTGATTTGAGATAATACTTTGCAATTGCGTGTGCTCAAGGTACAGAAATACGTGTCAAAAAAGAATTAAAATATCCATCATTGTGTAAAATGTAGCTCTGCATTAAGTAACTGGATAGGATTGTACATGCAAGCAGTTGTAATTTAACTCAGAGCATATTATTTAAAAATAGTTGCCACCAGCAGAACAGTAGCCAGCTGACAAAAATAAAAGTTCTGGCTTCCTGAAAACCTTTGCTATTAGGACAAACTATCTGGCACTGTAATAGCACCGAGCGTTATTGCCTTCAGCCTCTTATCTTTGGTTGTTAGCTGTCTTAATAGAGTTTAATATAATGGAAATTAATTGACTTCCATAACTTAATTGATGCCATTTCATTCAGTTTTTTTCCCTCCCAGCCTGTTCTTCATTCTCAATTGATACTGCACTGTCATATTGGTTTTTTTCACGTGAAGTTTCTCCTTTCTCGTTGTTTTGCATTATCTATATTTGAGTCAAATTGCTTCTTCAATCTTGACAGGCAGCATAAATGAACTTTTTCTGGTTTAGCTTAGGTGTGGTGGCAACCTGAGACGAGGCTGGAAAGATTGCCTGAATAAAATGGCATTGAATAAAGTGCCATAAAATGACATCTTGTAGCTGTTCAGTATCTTTTGTGGTTCCACATACTAGCATAAATACAAGATTAATCTGCATTTCTGCCAAATTCGTGACCCATACAAAGCTGCAACCCTGAGCTCAAAGATTGCTATTCTGAGCACTGTGGTCTATACTTAAGCAATGTTTCTTATGTTTTCCAGTGTCTTGAAAAATAAAATGTAATAATATACCAAACATGATGAATTTAAAGCCTGAAGATGATACAATTGTGTGTTATGTTATGCTGTTAAATAGTAATATTTCTGCTTCTGGTGTGTTTTCTGTAGACCAGAGCTGAGAACTAACTGGACTGTCCTTACTGGGAATGTAGTGGGTTGGCAGAATGGCAGGCTGAGCATGATGGACGCCAGGGTCTACAAGTTTATTTTAATACCCTGTTGTGCACTGCCCGAAATAGGAAGCTGCCAGGTCTGGCTCTGAGAGCTTTGCTTGCTATAAATAAACAAACTTATTAGTTTTCAGAGATTTTCTTTAAAGGCTCTCAGTTTTGGCATATAGCTTTAATGATTTATACCATAAGAGCACTTTGCTCAGCAAGGGGTAAGATGTGGGAAACTCTCTAAAGGTTTGCTCCCTAAAGCAAAAAAAGTCCCACAAAACAGTCACCAGTTGCAGGAAGGCATAGCACAAAAATCAAAGAACATGTACAATATTCACCAAATCAGAAGTAACGTTGAAAATTTCGTGAAGAATTATTTCTCTTAATTTTGTCTGTAAAGTAGATCGTGAAATGGAAATTAATTATACTTGCATTTTTTCTGATGAAGAGTGAGAAGTTACTTGGAATGAGAGCTTTGTCAGTGCTTTCCACATTTAAGGGCTAAGTAAACTCAGAAAAGAATACAAGAACAACACAGAAATTAACTGCCATCAAAATCTGTCTCTGACAAAATCTTAGACCTTTTCACCTCTCTTCCCCACCCTTGGGTTGTTCCCCCCCCCCCCCAACACTATTTGGGTATTCTCTGTCCTTTAATATATCTTTCCCTGAAAATGAGAAGCACAAGACCCAAGAAGTAGCTAATCTTGCTGCATAAGGAACTGTTTTCTGCAACAGAAAGGTGAGACCAAGGGAAACTGTATGGTCAGGTAATGTGGGCAGCAGGGAAAACAGGAGCAGAGAGAATGAGCTGTAGCTGGGCCAAAGTGGAATAAGAGCGAGGGAAATGCTCTCGTAGAAGTAGCTGCACTAAGTGCCAGAACCCTGAATGATCGAGCCATCGGGTGCTTGCTTCCAGGGACAGCCACGGGAAGGAGCGTGATGAGTTAGGGGGGGTTTGTCTATATATCCATCAGTGAAAGGACAAAATGGAATATTTGGAAAATAACCCTAAAAAACCTGTCAGCAAAGAATTAGTATAAAATTTATGTGCTTCTTGTTCCATGAATCATCTGTATAAATCTTCCCCATAATTAGTTTTAATTCATATTATATAACTTTAATTAAATGTTATAATGAAAGAAACTCATTTATTAGGGAGGATTTGAGGTATTAAATAAATAGTCTGCATAAATAACTAGTAGGGACCTTGTTGAGGAAGGGTATTATCTCGAAGGATATTCGAGATGTGTGGAACAATTTGGGTGTTTCACCTGGACTTGGTTGAAATAGTTCTGGCTTTAATGCAGCCTACTCCATCACTACCTCTGCATCCCTTCTCTGCAGTCTTCCCTTTGGATGAAGCAGCCCTCTGCTGCTTCATGGAAACCAAGTTCTTTTGTGTTTTGGTTTTTTTTTTGTTTTTTTTTTTTGTTTTTTTGGTTTTTTTTTTTTTGTGTATTTCTGTAACTCGTACGTATTGTGCAATACTTTGGGAAGTAGCTCAGCATCTTTTCAGTTCGTAGCATCTTTTCAGTTCGTTCTTGGTAGTGTCTTAATGTTGTTTTTTTTTTCTCATGTCTAGTTCAGCCTTTGGAAGTTTGTGTACAGGTTTCCTGTGACGGGTCTATATTGCAGAATCGGGAATTTGGCTCACCTACTAAAGTGAGCAAGTGTAAGGGGAACATGGGAAGTGTGAAGTCGGTTATGAGGGAGAACATGGGGAATTTGGGGAATTTTAAGGGCTGACCTCTTTCTGCATTACAGATTCCACTTGTCTTTGGTCCACCACACACGAGTGTTGCTTTGCAGTTGATGAAAGTTCATTATTAGTCTTAACACATGTGCATTGTAACTGTACGCTTCCTCAGAACGGCTGTGGTAGGCATCCCAAATTATGAGTGGTTGCGGCGGCAGGTTGTGTAGACAGACCAGACGTGAGAACATTGCTGCTAGTTTTCGGGCAGATGGGAACAGTCTCAGAAGAATTTGGGCCTCGCTTGCCTTGAGCATTTCTTGAGCATGGACTTTTCTTTGTCACTACCACAGGAAAAATATGGTTGAAGTTACGTCCTTAAAAAGTTGGCGGTTGTGCTGGTGCGGTCATGGCTGTTCAGCTTTTTATACTTTGGAGCCAAACCCTTTCAGAAATTAAGAGAATCATGTCTATCTTCATCAATTACATTCGAATCACATTTTCTTGATATTTTCTTTGCAAGCGCAAGCTTGAAGGTGTTATTTTAAGGGACAGTTGAGTTTCTGGAAGTCATGGTGTGGATGGTCATGATTTGGTGAGACACAACTGGGTAATCTTCAGTCTCATCTCATCCCCCCCCAGCGAAACTTCTGTGTTCTATGGCATGTGCAAAACGTTTTTCCTACAGTAGCAAAATTGCCACAGTTTTTAGAAATGCACCATTCTTTTTGATTGGAAAAATCTGTCTCAGTGCACTGGAAAGTAGTTTTAGGTTTGATTTTTGGTTGGTTGGTTTTTACCTGACAGGCAAAGGTGAGTTGGAGTAATGGGCTGTGGTTTAGAGCTGATAGTATATGGATTAGAAGAAAATGGTTAAATATGAAATGGGTTTTGGCGATGGAGTATTTCATCTGGGAAAGCCAGTTGTTTGGGTCAGATTGAATGCTTGTGCCGGAGAATGATCTGTCAAGTCATCTTTACTTCAAGTTGCTGAGTAATGCCAAAGATGCTCATCACTATCATAGCAGGGAAGAGCTCTCACATTATCTTCCAATTCAGTATGAGTATATATTAACAAGTAATCTGTAACTCAGTTTGATTTGAAACTGGGTGTGGTGGCACAAGTAATTGTATTTATTCTCCCCGTCTCCTGTGAAACCCCCACCCTGCAGCACCCTTCTTGTCCCATTGCTAGCTGGGAGGCTTTTCCGAGGTTATTAAGGCTGCTCTTAACTTCTCCTCTGATGCACAGTGATGAGTAGCTGAGCATGCAACGGCCAAAACAGTCCTGGAGCCTGCTGACCCATACGGTGAGAGATGGAGATGTCTCCTGCATGGTGGTGCCAGCTGTTAGGCTGAGCTTTAAAATTTAAAAGGAAGAAAATGAAATGATGTGGGACCACCATCTCTCAGCATCTGAATTTTTCTGAAAACTTTAAATTATGGCAGAGTTTAATCCACCCTGCATAGTGTGTCCTGGTGAAACCCCTTGCAGAACACTAACTTTGCATAATGCTGGTAGTGTGCTGCAACCACTTGATGGCACCCTTTGATTTGGTACATACCTCATTAGCCCTAGCATAGTGCAGTGTAGCTGTAGTATTTGTAATGGAATAACACGTAAGAACTAAAGACTGCAAGGTATCTGGTTAATGTAGAGATGAAATGAATGAAACAGCAAGGCTAAGCTTTCCTGACCCTTCATGAGAGAATAGATGAAAAAAGGAATAATAAGCTATTGTGCCGAAGGGAGATGATGAAATTCAAGATCCACACACATAATCTCTGGCTCAGCCTCTGAAATGTTAATCCCTGGGTAGAATTATTTGAGCTGTAGATTGCAATTTATCATCAAAATGGCACTGTGTCAAACAATACTTCTTGTATGTGTGATGTTTAGAACTATCCAATTTTAATATAAAATGGTTCACAGAGCACTGTCTAACATTTAAGTAGCAACTCGTTAAGCTCAGGATGTTTTTGCTCGTTTCTGTAGACCCGTGGTAATCATGTAGAGTTATATTCCATAGAACACTCTTAGGGTCTTTTGCTAGCCATATAGTAAGTTTTAGAGAGTGATCTGTTTTGATCTGAGCAGTGACAGGTGATGGGACTGCTTGAGAGTAATTTTAACACAAAGTGGTCCGGGGTGTTTATTTTGAGGTGCTCAGTTAATTTTTACAACGAAGAAATCTGCCAAAAATTTGCTGATGGCTTTGAAATCCCCAGGAGTTGAGATTAATGTTTTGCTAATTTGTGTGAACAATTATTTTGAGGTTACAAAAAATATTTTCTCATTAAGGTTTACAAGCTGGAACGCCGTTCAGGTTTTTCTTTCCTTGCTTTTAAAGTACGCCAGTAGAGGGAGGAGAAAAATTACCATCCCCGTAAGGACAAAATATTCCACACTAAAATTCAGCCCTTTCTCCTTTAGAAATCTTACTGTTTCATACTGTAGTCTGTTACTGAAAGTAAAAGATCCAGTACCCTGAGAAAATGGAATTAGGGTAAGATAAACACAGCCCAGATAGTTTCTGAAATGTAGGCATGTGTGAAACAGCATAATTATTAGAGAAAAAGATTTAAATCCAAAGATATATTTAGAAATATGAATTGCACTTTTTTCCCCTAGTACTTATGGCTTGTTTGAAAATCACCATGTAACTTTTTTGTTACAGCAAAACTCAACGTGTTTTAGTGCATGCTAATAAATTCATTTCTTTGCGTTTATTTTTAAAAGCGGCCTCTCTATAAAGGTGCAATTACATTGTGTGAGGCATTTGCAAATATGAAATACTTAAAAATAGGGGGTTTCGTTGCAAGTCTTGCATTTTTTGCTTGAGAAAGGTGAGAGGCTGAAGGAGGAGAAGGGAGGAAGCGGGGTGTAAACCCTGCCAGCCCGGCAAATTCATCATTCCTCTGTAGGAGTTGTTTCAGAAGGCACTGAGATTTGAAGCGGAAACTATTTGGTGATCTTCCCGTGTTTAAAAAGTCTCTTTCAGCGTGGTGGTAATTAAAGTCTCCTCTAAAAATATGCCAGTATCAACAAGAGATTTTGAAAGTCTTTGGCGTGTTTGGTTAGCAGGTATATACCCAGCGTTTCGGAATCGTAGGCCTGACTGAGCAGTCATGATGGCTGTGAACTGAACTATGAAGGAGACATTTGTCTTGGAGTGGGACCTTTTGTGTTAATCCTTCCAACCTTTATATCGTAGCATTTCGTGATGGTATTTAGTCAACGAATAACTTGTGTTGTGTGCTTGTGATCAGAAATGAGTGTCTGTGTGGAATAAGTATCAGTGTTAGATAAGAATTATTATTTTATATTTTTCCTGCACTGTGGCCTTTTTTTCCTCGGAGGCTGGCACCTTAGTAGCACATGTAGTTTCTAGATTAATATTTATAAGTGGATACTCCGGAGATGAACGTGATTACATTGAGTGTGCAGCTGTTTATTTGTGCATGCAGTTGTTTTCTGTGCACCCTAGATAAACATGTTATCAGAGTATATCTGAGCACAGATATTCATATCTTAAAATTGCACATACCAGTGAAGCTTCACCAGTGTCTGCCCAGCCCAACCACACTGGGCATAGAGTATATAAGCACCATCACCAGAGTTTTGCTGCTTTAGAAAAGGTATTTTTCCCCTCTGACTGCCATTTGCATGTCTCTGTGGTGTGAGTTGCTACATCAGATTGCTGTTTCTGTTTTTTGCTGCTGCATCAGCCTTGGTATTTTAGCTGTTCGGGCTTGCACTCACTTCCGTGCTGATGTTCTGTCTCCTTGTTAATTCTGTGTGTTACACTGAAAACAGGCATGCTTTCAGAAAGTCGGTATTGGACAAAATTACACAAAGGCATATTTTTGTGCTAATTTGTATTAGATGGTTAAAGGTTTTGCAAGTTAAACCCAGTCATCCCTTAATTGAGTCTATGGCTGTGGGGTTTTTTTGTTAAAAAATATGGTCAAAACTACTACGTGTTTACTAGAATCAAGAAAGTTATGTTTTATTCTTTCACACTGCTACGAAAGTGTTTGATAAATGGGAAGTTCAAATTTGGTTTGGTAATAACTTTTATACCAGATATTTTGACCCCTGAATTATGTATGAATTCAAGGATCAGATTGGATCAACTTAGTAACACTAGGATATTTAAGTGTTTGTTTAAACGTCCATTACATAGGAGACACTTGATTAAGATTCTTGTGTCCCGTTTTGCAGCATGGTGGCAATTAAACAAACATAAAATTTGTCTTTAAAACAGAAATTGTACAGAAGCAAGTCACAACAGATCTTGATAGTGTTGTTTTGCATTCTGGCTGGAAACATTATGAAGTAGTCTGTTAAAGAACAGCTTTTAAATGTGTCCACAATGTGTACATGGATTTCACTGTCAAGCTTTTAAAAATTATTTTCTTCGAAGTAAAGATTTTGAATTGCTGTATGTAAAAAGAACAAAGGGGTTTTTAGCTTCTTGTCTCTGATTTTTTTTAAAAGTAATTCTACTGTATTTTAGAGCTGCAAATAGGGAAAAAACCCACACGTTTGTGTACATTGCGTGTGGATTTTTTTACTGAAGCAAAGCTAATGGCTGTCAAGGAAACTTTCTTCTGAGCTTACTGTGATACCAGGCTTCTATATTTCTTTATAAGGAGTGTACTAAAAATAAATAGTGGTAATCACTCTGTTATGATTTTAATTTTGAATTTATCTTTCAAAGAAAACCCAAGTTTAAATGCCCAACCGAATTTTGACTTGACAACATCAAACCTGAACAGATTTTTGTTGTGCACATTGCGAGCTTCTGCATTCCCGAGCTAATTGAATGTAGTGTCACGCAGAATTGTAGCATTTGCTGGTGAACCTGGACAGACAATAATAATTACTACATTGAAGCTTGTTTTCTGTGCAGTTGAAGCACAACGGTGTACCCTTGGTTTTGTTTAGGATGGATCTGGATTAATGCTGGCTTGCAATTATTACTCACAGGGCATTATCATTTCAGATCTGTGCATCTACTTTTAAGGTATGCCAATTGCTGTAATTAATTAAAGTGCTGCAGATGCTGCTGGTTAAGCCAATTTAAGGAACAGAGCGTGAATTTCCAGTTATGTGAGCTAGATAATGATAATGCCTTAACGTGGTAGTCGCTCTTGTGAGCCAATTACCGCTCTAGATAGCTGAAGCAGGTCTGTGGTTCACTGTTTCTGCCTTCGTCCGTTCTGAGAATGCACGTCTCCTTTTTATGCTTTTTACTGCTGAGTAATCTTGGTTTTCCTCCCTGGTTGTGGGGTGGTCTGACTGACAGCTTTTACTCTTAATAAGCTTAGAGGTAATAATCCAAGTCCTGTAGGTCACATGTACAATATGTCTTTTAGTTTCATTTTTTCCTGCTCTAGTTTTGCCAAAACGTCAGGCTCCCTGTACTATAAGAGTGCTATTGCTAACTACCTGGAACTGAAGGAGTACTAATTGATTAATGCAGATGTCTTCTAAGTGTTTTTATGTTACAATAATTGTGAGATTAAGTCTGCTTATGTTTTGTTTTTCCATTTTCTTTAATTGTGGAATATTTTTAAGTATGGATGGATCAAATATTAAGTTAATTAACACTGAGATTTTTTTCAGTTCCCTAAGTTAGGTTAACTTCACAGCCAAGAAGCAGAGAAAAAAATATTTTCATTAGAGAGACTCTGTATTTATTAATTTATTCTTGTATTTGTCTTAGATGGCAACATGATATGTTAATAAATAAAGCATTAGCAATGCCTTTGCTTTTTGTACACATGTGAACTTGTTTCTAGGGGAGCTTTAGAAATGTTGACAGCACTTGTGCCTGTAACACTCCAGGAATGTTCCTGACATAGCTGGAATGTGGAGAATAACGTATTTTAAAAGAAACTATAGAAACTGATTATTTGAAACTGATATTTACTTGTAACACATACTTTTGTGAATTATAATTTGTGCAAGTCTAATAATAATATATGTAGGTATTATAAATAAATGGGAAGCTGTATAACATGTGACGTACTTGCTGTTTGACTTGCCAATGCCCAATTTCAAGTTTCAGGCTTAGATTAGGGAGACTGTGCCATGAAATGTTTCTGTATTCTTGGAGTCAGCTATATGATTGTGTCGGGTATATTTGAGTAGGGCTAATAACATACTAATAACCTCAGGAGTGGCAGCCCCTTAAGACCGTGGAGTGGCTGAACCTTAAGAAAATGAGTGCAGCTGAGTTCACATGCAAAACGGGGAGAGAGTGGAATTTTCCTAGAATCGGAGCAGAGAGAACAGGTTTGCATCCTGGATCTGTAAACATAAAGCCTTAAAGATTTGGGAGGGCTCAGAGAACCTGGTGTAGATGCACAGAGAATGGGCCTGGGAGAGAAACAGGGGAACATTGTTTTGTAGTGGTTGAAGCTTGGGCCCAGACAGAGATGGAGGAGGAAATTGTCTGCAGAGGAGAGAGACAGTCCATAATTTCTGAGAGGGGGTGGACGAGAACAGAGTGCACTACTTAGATGTCTCTGGCCTCATTCCAGAGAGTGCAAATAAAGATAAGAAAGTGCATGTGAGCATTTATCGCTTTGTCCTTTTGTGTGCTCTTATGTGACCTGAAGCAAGGAAAAAAAATCTTTTTGGGGAACATTAAAAAAAAAAATAAATCTTTGTTTCACTTCAGCTATCCCTTATCTGCAAGGACGGGGAGCTGAATACACACAGGCTGGAATGGGAAGAGTGAATCTGCATAAAATACTGGGGAGCCTGAAAATGCAGCCACATGTGATGACTGAACCAGTCTCAGTTTGCTGCTGTCAAAACAGGTGTTTTCTTGCCCCTTCCTCTCTGCTCCTCACTTCGTGCTACTGCCCCTTCAGTCCACCAACACTGGTGGTCACCTGGCCTTTGGAGAGCTCATTCATCTCCCTGACCAAACCAAAAACATTGTTGTTTTTTTTTTCCTGGATGAGTTTTCTGCTGGTTTAGTGAGAGGAAATGGGTTGTGAAGGAAGAGCCAGCAAAGTGCCAGGGCTGGTGCGAGGCAGGAGCATGGGGCTGGAAAAGTGGGATGCAGGTAGGGGATGAGTTAGGATTCAAACACCACCTGATCAGCCGCAGTGTCAGGTAGGAGTTGTTACCTTGTGCCTCTGCTCTGGATGAGGGAAATGAGGAGAAGTGGGTGTTTCTGGGAGCCTTCGTATTTCTCATGCCCTGCAGGAGTTCACCAGTTGCACTGCAGCATGGCTGCTCCAGATTGGCGTGGTTGCCTTTGCTGGCCCTTTCTTGCCCAACCTGCAGTGTATCAGCGCTGGAGGGTCCTTCCTCCAGACAGGTCTTGGGTGCTTCAAACAGCTGCCAGCTAACAACCGTGTCCTTTCACGGGGAGCAGAGACCTGCTGCTCAGAGACCATGGAGTAGCCTGCTTGGATCAAAACGAGCTTTCCATCTTCTCCTCTCATCCAGCGCTGTGGTATTTCAGGGGCGCCCCAAGAAATCACCTTCTTCTGTATGGAGCACTAGCCATCCTTTCTAAACCCAACTTGCGTCAAATTTTCCTTGGTTTGGGCTGTTTCCTGCCTCACGTTATGGTAGGACTCTCTCTTCTTGGTAGTACGATGAAAACCCTAAGTTCGTGCTTTGTTTTTTGTGATGTTTAAGACAGACACTTAATAGACTTATTTCTGTGACACAAAGGTGTTAGCGGAGGTATTATTAAGGTGCGATACCATCAATCTTTGTTGGAAGTGTAGAAAAGAATGAGGCCGCATTGCCTGGATGACATTCGTGGCTTAGAAGCCGTTGTGGCCAGACCTCCTCCTAACCTGAGTAAGAGCTGCACTTACTGCTATATAGTTACACTAAAAATAAATCCCCTCTTGCAAAAGTCTGCATAATACTCTGTGTGTGTGCACGCGCATGCATGTGCATGTTTGTTTTCATGTGCCATAAACCCCGAGATAGAATCTCCTGTTTTATAAGGGCTAATAATTTATTCCCAGATTTAACAAGGTGCTTAGTTGCATGGCTTTCTTTAACTTGATTTAATTACAACTCGATTATGTGCTTGAAGTCAGGCATGCACTTAAATACCTTCCTGAACTGAAGTGCATCCTTTTTGGTGTCGCTATATCGCTGTGTTTAATGGACGTGGAGGAATTATGGGCCTTATAGATGAGCATTTACACACATGTTATCCTGTCGTAGCTGCAGTCAGTAACACCAGATCACGGCCAAACTCTCAGTTACAACTGGCTATAAGTTTCCATAAGACTTCTCCAATACATCTTCATTTTCATTATATTTTTCATGTAATAGGAGAAGAACCCTGTAATTACGATTTGCTGCCTGTCGTTAGTTTTGCAGTCTTTTTTTTGGCTAAGTTTTATAATGCAAGTTATGTTTAAAGAAATCAAATTGTGGGGCAGAATTTGAAAATTCCTTTTTATTATGTTAAATATGCAATAGTTATTGCTGTTTGTTACGGTTGCAGCAGATTGCCTTGAGACATAAAGCTCTTACTGCTCACTACTTGGTGAGAAGAAAAAAAAAAAGGTGTATTAAGTTTTTTTGCAATTAAAAATCTGGAAAAACTTGTTTACGAAAATGTTAGCCCAAGAACACGCATCTTTTGTCAGTATGACTGACACGACTCTCTTTATCAACAGTACAGTGTTTCATATTTAATCAACATAAAATGAAGTGCTTCCCTCACATGAATGTAACACAGATCAAGTCTCAGCCAAAGCAAATAAAAGAATGAATGCTTTGTTAATCATCCATAACTAATTTGTGCATACACAGGAAAAAATGAAATCTGTTTTTGACAAGACCTTTTTCATAGAAGCAGCAAGGGAGAATTGAACATGTAATGTGCATTAGTAATACTGAATAGCAATGGGGAGATCTGAGATGTTTGCCTGGGATGACTTCTATTTCTTGATAGTAACAACATTTAACAGAAACCCAAGATAAGAGAAGGGAGGATATTTTTTTAAGTTGTTTGCCAAAATATAAGATGACAAACCTGTGCTGATGCAGACATGGATGGGTTCTTGTATGCCTTGCCATATATTCATAAGTATTGCAGGAAACTGCCACATATCTCTGTGACAAACTCAGCTAATAGATAATACACAGTGAAGAAAATGTTAAATGCATTGCTTCTTTGCACAGGGAATATGATTGTGTTGCTCTAGTGACAGTGTGGTTATGGTTGACAGAGCAGCTTCATTACAATCCCCTGTTTTCAGGCTATTGCAGCTTTAAAAAAAAAAAAAAAGCACCCATTGGACTGAAATTTTTTATGCTTGTCAGCCTTGAGGTGAATTTTACTTTAAGTGCAAAGTTAGAAGAAATCCATATAGCTGTTTCCCTGGTTGAAACCAGTTTGGAGGGATGGGTAGGCTTTTAAAAAGTTGAAGTTTATATTTATGGCAAAGCTGCATTTTGGAATGCTTTGCATTTGTCCTTGCTGCTAAAATGTAGATTATGTTGGTTTTATATATATATATATATATATAATAAGTAACTACACGTCCACCTTACACTATTCTCAATTTTGTGTGTGCATAGGGTGTGACAGCTGAGATGTCTTACATGCACGAGCATGCCCCTATTCTAGCTTCACACAGATCTTAATTTTCAGCTACCTCCCTTTTACCCTAGTTATATACCTACCCTTTTGCCCCCTGCTTCTTCCTGCATACGTCAGATTCAAATCGCACGTCAGCGGTACGGTATTGGCTAGATCCATTGATTCAATATTTCTTTTTCTTCCTTTGCTCTGTAGAGGGGAGTGCTGCACACAGGAACCATCACTTGCAAACCACACTGCTCTTAGATGATAGCCTGGAGCAGATTTGCATATTAAAGTTGTCTCACTGAATTTTTGTCCCTGATAGTGAGCTGCAGGTTTGGATAAAAGAAATAGTAATAAGTGGCACAGGCAAGAGAACTGTATGTTTTTATGAAGACACTCTCTTGAAGAGCCAACTCTTCCAGACTGAATTTTGTGATTGGTATCATGGCTACAGAGCTGTAAGAGTTATGGTGGTCTTGCAATGTGTCCTCCAGGGTGGTAGCTGGGAAATACAGTGAGAGGGAAGGGCGGAGAGAGAGAGAGAGAGAGAGAGAGAGGGAGGAGCACCAGCAGGTCCAATAATTTCTCTGTAGTTTGGGGGACTTTACCAACTGTGTTATAGCCTCTTGGGATTATGTATTTTGGTGGTTTTGGCGCATGCTTAAAGTGAAGTTGTGAGCAAGAGGGAAGAGAATAAAAAAAACACAATCATTAACTTAATAATGGAGATACATTGGTGCTCCAATAATAACTAAGATGTTCACTTCAAATAACATCATGTTGGGTTTTTTTGAAGTGGCCTTTTAGCCTAAACCTAAGATATTAGCAGTATGATAAATAATTTGACCCAAGGGCTCTGGTTCTGACAAGGAGAACGGTTGCTGTGTGAGCATCACTGCTCAGCACACAGCCATCAGGCATTACAGACCATACATCCATTCATTCTGTGCTTTTCAAGCTAAGGTCCAACTTTCAGTTCAGAAACAATATAACATCAGAGTCATAAAATCTTCGCTTGACAACATTAAGAGCTTTTCTGTGTCATAAGTCTGGCAAATTTTATGTCATTTAATATTGTGCATTCACTCTATGGAAGTTAGCCTCAGGTAATAACAACTGGTTGATGATACACTAGTATCTTATAAAACGCATTTAAACAGGTTTTATCTGTGCTAGATAATTAAGTCTAGAAAACGTCATACGCCGTCTTAAAATATAATATTTTCTGGAAAGGTGAATGAAAGTATATAAAGGTCACTGGAACAGTTAATCATTTGACCTTGTTGCTTCTTTAATGAGTGTTACCTCAAACTTGCTTACTTGTTGGAGATTACAAAGGAGCTGAATAATGTGTTTATGTTTGCTTCACTGTTTAAATAATCCGGAGTTAATTCTGGGGTCTGTATCATGTGTGTCTTCCTGCGTGGCATTTGTTTCCTCAGCAGAAGGCTTGCAGGTAGGCACAACCTGATGTACGGAGCTATAGACCTTTCAATGACTCTTCTTAATATTATATTGAACTCATCTTAAATATACACTGCTGAGCTTGACGTATTATTTCAAACCCACTTTTTTAACATAAAAGATTCTGGGTCTTTGTCTTGAAGTGACACTAACAGAGCGTAAGCAAATGTAGAGCCTAGGATGGAAAATGAAGCTGCAAGCAACAGAAGGGCTTTTCACGTCTGAAACCAACAATAAATAGGTAACTAGTTTACCTGCTTTTAAAAAAAAAAAAAATTTTTTTTCCACAGAATTTTTCTGTCAGGGGACACTAACTGGACATCTCTCTTGTGTAACTATTTGAAGGTTCAGTAGCACTGTTCATGGGATACTTCTGCATAGAGCAGGTGAGCAACAGAGTGGATCATAAAAATGGAGACTTCCTGCCAGGCAAATTAGAGCTGAAGTGCCAGGCACTGGTAGGTGAGCTTAGATCCGGATTTTATGACAAGTATTGCCTATTATGTAAAAACAAAAGCAAAAAAAAACAGAAAACAACCTGTGAGACCCTTTAGTCAATACATGGAAAAATGTGGAGCTGTGAGTTGCTGAGCAGTAAAGTCAAGTCGTGGGTATCAAGTCAACTGCACTGTCCTGCCCCTGGAAGGAAGAGGTCTCACATAATAGGTGTTTCTTACTCCAGTTTCAGCTAAAAATTTAGGAACCAACTTTATCATCTGCTGTTTCTCTCCTTCTAGCATTAGGTAAATTATCTGTATTTCTACTTTTTTTTGAAGCTAACTCTACAGAAATACTACACAGTTATGCAATGAACTCTTCAGATGCAGGGAGAAAAATAAACCCAAACCAGGAGGAATACTGTTTGGAAGTGCCCAGCCAAAGCGGAGCACAGGAGTTGCTCACAGAGATGGACAGCACGCTGTGGAGGATCTGGCTCAGCAGCACAAAGCTCACAGAAAATGAAAGACACTTATTTTCTGCCAAACTGCCAGCCCTGCATGCAGCACCTTTCCCAACAGCCAGCCTCACCTGCCATGTATCAGCAGCGGCTTAAGCCCAGACTTCTTTAAATCTGCTCCTTTGAGAGCAAAGGTTTGAGGCTTTAACAGCCAGTTTGCAATAACAAGTTTCTCTCCCAGCTTTGGCCAAGCCTCCGTGAGCTTGTGTCCTGTGTCCACGGTAAAATTAAAATTCTGTACGGGAGTTACAGTAGGACTTACGCTTATAGTCTTTGCTGTCTAAAAAATGATTTAATCTGAATGGCTTTTGCTTACTGGTGATTTACGTAGTAATACACGCAGACTTGCACATAGCTGTACCATGTACCTTAGCAGGCCCAGGGGAGATGGTCATGCAACTGGCTGCTACGGCATTTGGGGCCAGGAAAGGGATAAACAGTCCCTACCATGCGATGATCCCAACAGGAGAGAGCAAATGGCTGCAAAAGGGAAGCAAAATACCAGACAATATTAGGGCGTTAGTGAGCTCAGCATGTTGTGATCTAGGTATTGCAGGAAAGGATGTGATTCTTGTCGCTGCCAAGTGATATGGGATAGTCAAGTATTCCAGGGCTCCTGAGTAGTACAACACAAGCTGTATCTCTGCAAACGCAAGCAACAATTCATGTACTTTACAAAGCTAGAGTAATGTTTGCATAGAGCATAAGGACAGAAAGAGTTTAGCAGGTGATTGAAGGCATCTAACAGTAAATTTAAACCTGTCATTAATGGAAAAAGAGAAACTTGCACAGCATCTCTAGAGGAAGCGATCTGAAAGAGCAAGGAGGAAAAAGGCTACAACTACTAGAGCAAATGTTTCTCAGCGTCAGTTATCAGTCTCATTGCATCCTTCTGTGGGAGCGTGTTCAGGAAACGTTCCTGTTTTACTAAACAGGAGAAAGCAATGAAGACTTTTTAAATGGACACTTAAAGCAGTTACCCACATCCTTTGCAAGGTTGAGTATTTCAGGGTTCAGTAGTTCTCTGCTACTTATTAAAATTGTCCAGCTCACCTGTAAACTTTTTTCTGTTGCCCTTAGTAAGCATCAAGCCCACTTTAAAAGGGGATACCTGTCTCATACACATGGTCTATTAATAAATTGCCCGACTAAAATTTTGGTTGGGCACATTTTCTGCCATCTGTCCAGTAGTTGTCTAAGCAGCTTAATAGTATTTTTGTTAGCAAAGCAGGACCTCCAAATTTTTTTTGGTGGTAGTTTGCACAGTGTAGATGAATTACTTCAATTTATTAGGTATCATTTCACTTTCTAAACTTCCTATCTGATGTTAATCTCCGGAGATTTCCAGAGACTGTGAATGCAAAGGATTAGTCTGTGAAGATGAATGGTCTGTTGTTATCCACAGCAGGTTACTTGAGCATACCCACAGGTATGGCTTTTGGTCAGAAAGAATTATTCAGTACATACCTCAGCCTCTCAGGGCACTAGTGAAGTCTCATGGGGCTATCCTAAAAGCAGACCGTAAGAAGACAGTAGCTGTAGTAGGATATTGTATTTTCTCTTTGCTTACTGGAAGTATTGTCTCCACTGGTGCTGAGCAAGAAAGTGTGTTATGCTTCCAATATAATGATTCATTAATCTGTATGTGCTATAAAACACATCATGTTGGTGTTGTTGAAGTGGCCTTTTAGCCTACACCTAAGATATTACTAATGTGATAAATAATTTGACCCAGTCTGGCAAGGACAATGGTCACTTCGTGAGCATCACAAATAAATAACTATATAAAATAAAATGAAGTGTAGCTGTTTCAGCACTTACATATTTTTAATTTCCTTCCTAGTCCTCATGTCTAGGGCTCAGACTTTTCTGGTATGTGCAGAATTTTTTAAACATTAAATTCTCCATTCAAATGCATCATAATTCTTAATAATGTTCTGGATACCTTGAACCATTATTTGCTTTTAAACAAGTTTTCAGCACAGATCGTGCTGCCTGCATTCGGTCCTCCAAATCTCCCATCCAACTGTCTAAATTATTTTAACTGACATAGTTTCTAATTTACTCTCTCCAGTTGAGAGAGCTCCCTGTAGCTTGTCTATTTTAGCATTTAATTGCTGTATACTCTCACAAATTAAATTCTGTAGTGATCCATTTTGCTCTGCCGGTGAAGCAGTGATCTTTTCATCTAAGCAAGATGGTGCTTGCAACTCAGCCGGCAGGGCTGGCATTCAGCATCGGGAGAGGGGGAACTTTCCGGTTTCCTCTCCTGCGGTGTGTGGTGGCTGTAGGGACGGTGCCAGCGGACAGCTTTCCTTCAAAACGTTCTCCATTTAATTCTGAAGCAAAAGGAAAGTGAAATCCTCAAAACTTTCCTCTCAATGGTTTTTTATAGCTAGAAAAGTTGCTTCGTCTAATTATTTTATGCCCAAGTGTGCAGAAGAATGCTCCTCTTTAAAATCTGCATATCTTTGTGGGCTTTTTAGCATTTGCTTTTATAAAACGTGGAAAGGCAGCCTCTAAAAATATTACTTGGTACGTCTTCCTTTTCTGGGAGAAAGATAGTCAAAACTCATTGTTTCTTTTGACAAAATAACAATATCCGATTAGGAAACTTGTTGTCTTCCCCAGTTAGGTCTTTTTTGGATGATGTTTGTACAGTGCTTACGCATCACTTAATATATTTCTATTAGGGAGGGAGAGGGACCATTTAGTATCTAAATCATTAAGTAGTACAGTACTTTTTGATCTAGTTTCTGCTGAATGGAAATGTTTTACTGTGTTTTCTCAATATGTGTGTATCAAAAGGAGAGGACAGTTGAGTCTCGGGGAATTAAAGACTACGGTGCAGCAGGGGTTGAAGGTCTGTATAGGCAAGCTGAGTTCAGGTGTGGAGAGGTAAAATATATTCTGCTGTTTTCTGTGAAGGGACTCTTTCCCCAGCCCAAATAACCCACAGGAATGTGCCCCATGAACAAAATTTGTCCAATATTTTGATTCTGTGTGACTCTAGAAGTGTGAAGCCAGTTTAACAGAAAATACAAAGCTGTTTCTTATTTATTTGTGCTTCTTATATTAACCTTGAAGAAGACTTACCAGGCAGTTGGCAATTACAGGACACAAGGTCATTAAAAATACATTTTTAAGGAAAGAAGGATGCATTAAATTTGCATTATTGCATTATTGGGGTCTCCTTTAAACTAAGAGTCTGAGTTCAAACCTTTCATATGGAGGTGTTAATCTTTTGACTTGCTTCATTCAGAAGAGGGTTGGGCACTGTTTCATAGTGCAATGTGACTGTCTGTCATCTGTGATCATCATCATCTGAGTAAAAATGGGCTGTTTGTTTTGCGTGTGTGGTACAGATTATCTGGTCTTAGTTCCTTTGTTAGAGTATTTTAGTCCTATTTGCCGTGAAAGGTCTGCTTTAGTAGGGAAAAATGGGGATGATTCCTAGAAAAGGCTAGTGCATCCTAGCCTTGCTTCACATTATTCTCCTTGTAGCAGGAGATCAGGCTATGTGCATCCTTTGCATCAGGCAGATCGTTATGTAAGGGTGGCACTTACTATATAGTAACTTTTGAGATGTCTGACACCGCTCAGAGCCATGAATATTGTGGAAGAGAATGATGAGTGGCTGCAGTATTGAAAAGACAGACATTTGTGTGATAAGTGAGTCTTGGCCTGTAGCTGTGACTGTAAATCAAGCTTCATTGGTTTCATTTGAACTGATTGCTGTTTGGCCAGTGTTAATTTTCCCTTCTCTCCCCCAAAATTTGTAATATGATGGTAGTTTGAGAGCTTGTGGAAGTAACTTAAAATGCTGTAGAGGGATAGTTTTGGGAACTGCTCCTTGAAGACCAATCTACAGCTATTTAAATCCCTGCTTGCAATGTATGTCTGTGTATGTACTATAGGTCTTCTGGCTTTGACAGAGCTCAGTGCAAGGTGCTCCCATGCAGTGAGAGCTCATCCCAGCCTGGTTCTGCACTACTTGCAGCTATGTGGGTTCTGATTAACTTGAAAAAGAGCAGGATTTTGTCTCTTTGGGATAGGTTCCAGCTGACTTGCATGTTGCATTCGTATATCCCTGCTAGCTCCTAAACCATGTGTCCTGATGCCAGGTTAAAAGCAAGTAGTTGGTTAGAAACAGACACATCAATAATGGCACCAGCAAGTTGCACCTCTGCTGGTGTCTGAGATGACAATGTTTTTAAAGTCTGTACAAACACATACAGTGTACTTAGAAATTGGGAACTACCTAAATTCATTACTACTAATACTCTTCCATACTAAAAAGGAATGCAACTTCTATTAATGTACGTAGTATTGCCTGCTCT
Organism: Nipponia nippon; assembly: GCF_047370975.1. Lineage (NCBI taxonomy): Eukaryota > Metazoa > Chordata > Aves > Pelecaniformes > Threskiornithidae > Nipponia > Nipponia nippon. Next base: position 11,871,957 of record NW_028262358.1, on the reverse strand, counting down.
ACATATTTCGTTGTTTGAATTCAGAAATCAAAGTACTCCAGGTTATTAGGAGGTCTTTTTATTTTCTCTATTCATTTTTGTTTTGCTAGCTTTGAGCTCCCCCCCCCCCCCCGCCTCCTTTTAGTATGCCACTTCCCCAGCTGTGAACAGCTGATACAGCTTGGTGCAGTGCACAGGTAGGGTTATTTCACCCAAAATATGGTGTATGCTAGGGGCATTTCAGGGACTAAGGGGAGTAGTAGGAGGAGTGTGTCAAGGGGGATGGAGCTGTTTGCGAGAGAAAGGCATAAAAGTTTAGAATACAAAAGCAGAAATTCCCCAGCAGAGTAGAGTATTCTGGAGAAGTATTGCTATATGTTTGTGTGTGGTTTTTACTCTTCTTTAAGTGAATTATAATTATCGCTTTGTCAATGATATGCTTTGTAAATAATATACAGGTTTCTCAGAGCTTTTGGTTGATCCAGCACAGCCATTATACTGTTATTCAAGAAGATAGGCTTCAGTAGTTTCTGCTAACATACCAACTAGTTCTTTTTTTAATCATTTATTGGTGTTTTCTAAAAGAATGCCTTTCTTTCTGGTATGCTGCTTCTCTTGCTAGAACTATACAGTAGCAAACATGAAACAACAACAAAAGATTGTTAACCAGTATTCCACATATTATCTTATGAACCAAAAAGTGCCTGTTCTCAAACATGGTAGTATGTTTGAGCTGGAAGATAACCTAGAGGTATTTGTATTTTACCCGTATTGTAAGTTATCTTCTATCTTTCTGTAATATTCAAAATATCATAGTTGATTTTATTTGCATAATGCATTTTCTTTCTTTAAAAAGTAAAGAGTTTCCAAATTACTGTTTTTTTACTGAATGAACTCCATCTTGATAGTTAAGTGTGGTAAAGTATTTTGTCACCTCTCTATTATCACATGGATCATTTCCCTCCTGTGATTTCAAAATTGATTTTTCCATGCACCCTTTCACAAAACGTGATGTGGCAACTCTGGCAGTCACATGTATGTGAAATACCTGGAGGGATAATTGAGCCTTATGCATTTTAAACTTTGATTATATAGTGAAAATCAGAGAAGTTGAGTAATTAAAAGATTTGTATTGGGATTCCTGCTTTACCTTCCACAAAACTCCATGTGCTCGTATGAGACGCAAATAACACCAGATCAGACTTTTACTATTAAATGGATGTTATATATTTAGTATCTTACCAAAGTGTGCTTCTGTTTGAAATAACTCATTCCAGCCTACTTCTGAAGCTGTTCCTGTATACCCTACTCAGGTATTTCTCTTGGATTATTTTGTCTCTGCTGGTTAAAAATGATTTATTCTGCACAAAAATCTCTCTGTGGTTCTGGGGTAACTCAGATTGTATTATACAAAGCATGCAGGGTTTTTTTGAAGAAAATGTTACAACCTTTGTAAGAAGTAGTTGTTAGCATGTTCTGACATTTAAAAACAATTTTTTAAAAGTTAGTTGTATGTCAGAGTAGAAAACATAATATATCGTGAAATCAGTCATGGACCTAAGCACCTTGAGAATATCCTTTTCAGGGGCAAAAAAGAAGTCCGTCCCGTCCCGTCCCCCCCCCCCCCCCCTACTTATATAGCTAAAACCATATAAGGCCAAGCTTATAAAGCTTAAAAGGAGAAAACATTGCAACACTTCCAACACAATTTTCTGGGAGAGTAGGAGGATGTACTTAAACTCACACGTTAAGGAAAATAAAACTTGTAATATCAGAGACTGTCTGTTTTTGTTTGGTTTTATCTTCTTTTTTTAATATGATAAATCTACAAATTTGGATTTTTATAGGCAATTGGAACCTGAAAACTCAACTTCTGTCTTTGGCCCACAAAAAGATTATGAAATTAATTCCTTTCTCAGAAAGACTGAACTTCATTGCCAAATATGTCTTATTCTTCACAGCACCTCAGGATATTTAGTGCTAAGAGAATCTTCTTGCACATGGCTGGCTTCTCCCCTTTGCACTGGCACACACCTGCCTGCACTCTTGTCTCCCTCCTCTTCTACGCCAGCTACCCCCAGCAGGTTTCACAAGGAATTGCTGATGATGATCTTCACTGGGAGAACTTCACCTCTTCCTGATTCAGGTCTCTTATTCACTCTCTGATCCAGATAATCTGAAGCTGCAAATGGCAAGATGATCATTTTTACAATAAATAGATATTAAGTGAAAATGTAATTCCACATCATTCCAAAATTCTCCTGCCTTGATATCTACGTCCAGCTTTTGGGTGCTTGCAAGTTTAATGCTCTGTCCTTCACTTCAGATTCACCATTGGGTTGGCTTTGCTTGTTCGCTTTGACTTTTTTAGTAAAATCACCTCGATAAAGACAACATGCGCCTCAGTCATGTTATCAGATAAGATGGTGTGTTTGTAACAAGAGAAAGTGGCTCTGCCCTTAAATACACCTTCTGTTTCTTGGAGTCACTGAAGTGTCCTTGTGTTCCCTATGATACCTCGCAGGGACCTCGTGGGAAATCTGTGTGTTGCTCTCGTAGCATAGGGTGTAACAGGTGAGCCAGCACTGAGAAGGCATTGGAGGTAAGGAAGGAAGTAATCTAGGTCTTTGTTAAATTGGGGATGTTTACAGCTGCGGGGACATGATTTTTATAGTCACTGCGAAGAATACGTCAGAACACGGGCAACGGTATGGCTGATCAGAGGTTCATCTAGAAGGCTGCAACCAAGTACCAGTGTTCGTGATTTCTTCCCTATGCCCATTTCTCACTGGGTGTAGATACACCTGATCTTTTTTGGGGTGTTTGCATTGATGAAGGGGAGTGAGGACATGACAACAGACATGCATCTTTAAAAAGGAAAAAAAAAATCTGAGCTTTTTTTTTTAAAGGAAAACCTAATTGCATAATTTGGGAATAGTGAACAAATGAAGAGTCTTTCCACATATTCGAGTTATGTTGCTAAGTATCATTTCAGTAAGAATAACATTGATACCATAATACGGATTTTGAAACCAGCTAGGGTATAACTGGTTTTTGTCTGCAAGCGTAAGCTTATCCCAACCAATTCAAAGAAGACTCAAGTCCAAAGTGTGACAAATGTTTCCTGGTCATTATAGCCCATAGGTGGAAATGTTTGCCTTTGGCCTGACTGCAGGTGAGGGCATATGCAAGTTAGAATCGTAGAACCATCAAACAGCCCAGCCTGGAAGGGATCTGGAAAGATCGTCTGGAAATTCACAGGAAAGGGAGCTTAGATGAGATTATCTAGCGCCCTGTCTAGTCGCATCTTGAAAACCTCCTGCAATGGGGACTCTACCACATCCCTGGGGTGGTTGTTCCAGTGACCGATTACTCTCGCTGTAAAAAATGTCTTTCTTATATTGACACGAAACCTCTCCCAGTGCAACTTGTACCCCTTGCCCCTTGTCTTCTCCATGTGGCTCCAAGTTACTTTGTAATTTCTGGTTGCTCCTTTTCTGTTTGGCAGAAAAGCACATGCACCAGAATTGGCAAGTAGTTTTTACCATGCCAGTTGCATAAATGTTTGCACACCACATTAAGTATACCAGTTTTCTCTAAAGATACTTAAAAAAAGTAACTAGCAGAGGTTTAAGCAAACTTCCTTTCTATTCACCTTGACCACCATTTTCACACCATAATATGAATACTGAAAATTTAGCTTTACGAAACAAGTTGCTGTTAAGATGCACACTGCTTCCCTACGTTTACCTGGTGAACACTCTAAAAAGAAGTGCCATGTCTCTTATGTTGCTTTCTGAACAGGCGCCGCAGTAAATCTTGCGTTTGGTATAATGAGTTGTAATGTTTAGTTATGCTAAAGGTACTGTGCAATAACAGATTATTGTTGTTCATATCTGTGTAATAATTGAAACTCCCTGATCATACTTCCCATTTTACACATTGTCAGAACCTTGGACCTTAATCTCACTCTTTGATTGACAGTCGTGGCCAGGGAAAGAGCACTCATATTGTTTGTGATAGTCGCATCTGTTCAGTTTGATTCAGTTGAGAGTATTTGCATATTCTTAAGTATTTCTTCTGAGAGGGCCTAAATCCTTCTCAAGTGTTTGATGCATTTTTGAAATTCATTCATAAGGTATCTACATGCACTAATAGTTCTGTATAATATTGCTGTGCATAATCTGACAGATAAGGCTAGTTTTTTAAACAAGGTATTCTTTGGGGATGACATATTACATTCTGACTTATTCTACTGGGCGGAAATGTCAAGTACGTTGAAAAAAGATGCTTGAATGTTTTGGTTGAATTAGTATTCTTCATTCAACACAAATTGTCAACTGCAGTAAAATGTAGTCTTTTTGTGAGAACATTTTTCAAAAGAGTTAACAGCAGGGCTTTTTGTTTTATTTTTGTTACTAGAGCGTTATTGCATATTTCTTTGATGCTGATGCTAATATTAGATGGAACAAGGGAGTACATGCTTAGATGCATTTTAGATTAATTTGTCTGAATTGTTAAACTGTGAGCAACACCTTTATTTTGAAATATAACCTAGGCTTTTATCATTCTCTTTCTTGCTTTTCATTTTTTTTTCCCTTGCAAAATTTTTATCAATAGTTTTGGAAGCATTGTCAATCTTAATTTCAGAAACCTACCACTGCTAATAGTACATGTACAACACTAGTGAGAAGTACCATCGCTTTGAAGAATATTCAGACATTATATTTGAACATTAAACACAGATAGCAGTTCAACATATTAACTTGATGGCCTTGTACTGTTATGTAAAGAAATACATGCATAATTGAAACTGATATCTTCCATAGGTTGGAAGTGCTAGTCCAGGACTATCCAAGTTTGGACAGAACTAGTCCAGATTGCTATCAGAAGAAATGGAGATATATTCCTGCTTGCTTAAACAGATGTGTGCTGTGGATGCTGCTATAAGCTCAAGCCCTTAAAGACCTAGGTTCTCAGATGGAAGACCACTAATCACAATGAATAACCTTTTTTTTTTTTTTTTTTTCCATTGCACTAAGCAGGTGTTCAAAGAGCTACCATTAGTGGCTGACCTAGTTTAAGAAATGGGTTTCTGCCTCTAGAAGGGACCATAGCAATCCTTGCTGCCTGCATCCTTGCAAAAAGAATGATGCAGATTTAATAAGTGTATGTTTTATTTTATGCACACGCAGGTTTTAGTGTAACAGCACCTTTTACGTTTATTTTGGTTTTCCTTTGCTTTCAGGAATCTCCTTCTGGACGCAGAAAAGCGCTTGCCACGAGCAGCATCAACATGAAGCAATATGCAAGCCCCATGCCTACACAGACAGATGTCAAGTTAAAATTCAAGCCTTTGTCTAAGAAAGTGGTATCTGCCACACTACAGTTCTCTTTATCTTGTATTTTCCTGAGGGAAGGAAAAGCCACGTAAGTTGTTGGGGTTTTTTTTTTGTTGTGTTGTGGTTTGTTTTTTGTTTTTTTTTAACCAAATAGCCTTTGTGTTGCTTTTCAAAGAATTCTTTGGATAAACATCTCTTTCTGTATAGAATGACAGAATTTAAGAGTATCCTTCAGCATACCTATCATTCCTGCCATACTTAGTTTCTTAGCTGAATAAAAGTCGTTTCTTACTCTGATTTTAGTCTTGTGTTCTTCAGAGACAAATGGCTTATCCTCTACCATTATAGACATTTTAAATAACAGTAGCTTAAAAATATCTACAGGTTTGAAATCAGCAGGAGTGTACATCAACAGACTGGAAGGGAAATGTGGGAAGGAGAACTTATTTCTATTTCACCTATTTATATTTCACAAAGAATGAAAGAAGGACAAAGCCAACTGTAAGGTGAGAGAGAGTGGAGTCAGAAGTAAGATTTCGGGTTGAACACAAGACCATTGTGTGAAAAGAGTTCAGTTGGGCACTGATTACCACTCCCCCTACTTACTCACCTGGTTCTGTCCCTTATTTCAACAGCCTTTGGAAGGCAGAGGATACAGATTATTTTTGCAGGTCCTATAACCTCTCCTGCAAATTCTGTCAGATTCAAGATGTCAGATGTTAACAACTTCTTGTGGCTGGAGGATGGATTGTTTGTCACCCATCCTGTTTTGCTTTTCCTTTCTGTCTCTAGAATATGGGAATGTGAGAATCATACAATTATAGAATCACTTAGGTTGGAAAAGACCTTTAAGATCATCGAGTCCAACTGTTAACCTAGCACTGCCAAGTCCACCACTAAACCATGTCCCTAAGCTCCCCATCCAGCCGTCTTTTAAATACCTCCAGGGATGGAGACTCAACCACTTCCCTGGGCAACCTGTTCCAGTGCCTGACTACCCTTTCGGTGATGAAATTTTTCCTAATATCCAACCTAAACCTCCCCTGGCACAGCTTGAGGCTGTTTCCTCTCTTCCTATCACTTGTTACTAGGGAGAAGAAACCAACCCCCACCTCGCTACAGCCTCCTTTCAGGTAGTTGTAGAGAGCGCTAAGGTCTCCCCTGAGCATCCTCTTCTCCAGGCTAAACAACCCCAGCTCCCTCAGCGGCTCCTCAAAGGACTTGTGCTCTAGACCCTTCACCAACTTCGTTGCTCTTCTCTGGACACGCTCCAGCACCTCGATGTCCTTCTTGTAGTGAGGGGCCCAAATCTGAGCACAGTACTCGAGGTGCGGCCTCACCAGTGCCGAGTACAGGGGGATGATCACTTCCCTAGTCCTGCTGGCCACACTATTTCTGATTCAAATGGCAGAACAAAAAGGGGTAGATGGGGAAACTACTGCCCTAGAGGTTCTTTTACCTCTTTTTAAATTTCTTTTTTCCCCCAAGAGACTAACAGTTTACTTCTAGCTTTCAGTATTCTGAATGCACTTGTAGACATTGCCCACTGCGATACAAGTGCCCCAAAACTGTTGCATGAACAGCATGACTGTCATGTTAAGGCATACATTTTGACACAAAAAGGTTTTTTGTCTGCATGCTTTGAAAGCCACAGATGCATTAATTACAATTAATTACTATTACTGTTTCCCTTCTCTGATTAACCTGTTGTGAACCAAATTTTGACCTACCATATAAGAATGAAATTTTGAAGTATTTAACTGTGGTTTAACATGGTATTGCAGCTGAAAATGGGAATCAAAAAGTCAGTATCTGATAACTTCCTAATTTTTTTGGAACAACCAACATCAATGAACTATACAGTAAATAGCTATACTAGGCTCTTAGTGCTTTTTGAGGCCATAATTTGTAAAAGCTGATCCATTTAGGATCACATATACCTTCTTCTCATTGAAATCAATAGGTTTCAGACTGAGAACTGTAAGTCAGGTAGACAGTAAGTTAACAACAGGTCTTTAATATTGCCCTGAACCAGGGACCTGATGAAAAAAAAAATAAGCTGTTCTTTGTGAAAGCATTGGTTTCCAGTATGTGTAAACAGAGATTGTCCTACTAGTCAAAATAAGAGGGAGAATTCAGATGTCATATACATGAACACGCAAGAAAAGGTAGCTAGGCCAAGGTTTATTTACATCTCTTACAAACTGTAGTAGTTCCATAAAGTGAGATTTACTTTTAATTTTATTTCATGCACTTTATAAAGAAAATACTGCAGCCTGTTGCTGTGCAGTACCAAAAATCATCTTATTTCTGAAACACAGAAAAAAATATTATAAAATATGAATACAGGAAGGACAGTAAAAATAAATAGTACTTTGGAGACCTTTTAATTTCTAAACTTTACATGAACAAGTGATTTACAAGATCTGAGTGCCAACTGCTCCAGCTTTTTGTCTTCAGTGCATAAAAGAGCCCGGCCATCAATGCCTCTATAGGGTGCTACGTTTTCTCCCCTGTGCTTAAAGAGTTGATTTAACCATTGGTTATCAAAACGGGAAGATGAAACCTTGAGAATTTTGCATGAAGAGAAAGGTCTTTCTGACTTGTTGATAGTTACTTATTTTATGTTTATTAATACTTCTTACATGGTAGAAGTACTTAGTTGTCTTACGTGACCGTGGGTTCTGTAATGCTGATTACTTTGAATGCGCAGAGTAGCAAATGATTGCCCCCAGTTTAATTGCCCTGAGTTTAATCCCATGTTTTAAGTGCCTCTGTGTTTCTGTGCAGATTTGAGGCATGATTAGTATGTCTTTTTTTATTCCTACAAGTGGTACCTTTAAAATAATTTGTATAGTTTTCTTGGCATTGTTAGGCACACAATCTGTGCATCTGGTTTTATCATGGTCAACTTCAAAGAAGATAGAATAATTCAGGTTGGAAGGGACCTGTACAACCTCTCTGGGCAACCCATCCCACCGCTTGTTGATGACTGTTCCAACTTTTTTCTCACATCAGATCAGAATTTCTCTGGTTTCAATCTGTGTTCACTGTCTGTCATCCTCCTGCCTTGCACCACTGGCTTCTCAGCAATGTCCTCATAGGTGCTGGTAGGGTGCTGCTAGGTCCTCCTGAAGCTGTCTCTTCTCCAGGCTCCACAAGTCCATTTCCCTTAGCCTCTCTTCGTAGGGCAAGTGCTCCAGCCCCCAGCCATGTCAGTGGCCCTCTGCTGACATTGCTCCAGTTTATCAGCACCATTTCCTGTACTGTGGGACCCAACACTGGGTGAAGTACCCTAGATGCAGTCCAATGAACTCCAAGTAAACGGGGCTCATGACTTCCCTCAGTCTGCTGCTTGTGGTCCTGTTTTAATGTGTCTCAGGATGCTGTCTGCCTCCTTTGGCTGCCAGGGCATGGTGCTGGCTCTCCTTAAGCTTGCTCTCCACCAAGATCCCCAGACTGTTTTCAGCAGAGGTGCTCCCTAGCCAGGCAATCCCCAGACTGTTTTATTGTAAGGAGCTAAAAAAAATAAATTGATTAACCATCTCAATAAACCTATTGAAATGGTTTTAAACGAGAATGGGTAAGACTGCTGTTGCTTCAAGAATGATATCATGTACTTCAAAAATCTTGGGGTTTTTATGAAACAAATGTAGAACGTCAGTTTCTCTGAATCTTTGCATGCTGTCGTCTTTTCATCAAACATACATTTGATATGAAAGGTACAGTTATGTGAAAGATATATATATATATATATATATATATGAGATACAGTCAAATGAGAATTTAAATTGGCCATTGCTATATAATGGGTTTTTATCTTGTTAATGAATTCAGATGTTTAGAAAAGGGATTTTAATTTCTGTAACAGTGTCAGGAGTTCTGAATGAATATAGTGATAGGTGTCACATGCAGCATATGGACAATAGGTCTGACCAAGCAATTAACTTCAACCAAAGGAGACCAGATAAGTGTTTACTAGCATTTCTGGGCTGGTTTAAAATTTTGAGAAGCAGTTGCTAAGTTGACTCCTAATGCACAGGCAGGACTGTTTTTACCCTTTAGAATTTTGTTAATAGAAAACTTTCCCTTCAGAAATTAATATACATGAGTGCATTCATTTTGTTCTTTCACTATATTCAAGATCAGATCTGAGATCAGAGACCTCCCTGAAGAAAAGAAAGCATAAAAATATTTAAAGGATTTTTAATAATGCAGCAGTATCAGATGTGGTATTAACAGACTGCATTTTAATGCCTGGTTTGCAATTTGTTATTTAGGGATGAAGACATGCAAAGCCTGGCTAGTTTGATGAGTATGAAACAAGCTGATATTGGAAATCTAGATGATTTTGAGGAAGACAATGAAGAAGATGAAGAAAACAGAGTGAATCAAGAGGAAAAGGCTGCAAAAATTACAGGTTGGTTTTGCCACACAGATGGTAAAATATAGTTCCCTTAGCTAATTGCCAGCTGCGTTCCATGGATTTTATCCTTATGCTATATTTGTATTTAATTTTAAACAACGCGAACCAAACCAAAATTTAGGATATTTTGAATGAAGAGGGACTCATCCATAACTCAACAAAGTTTAATATTTGTGAATTTAAGAGCATTGATTTGTGTGTGTGTATGTGTGTCCTGTTTTTAGGAGAGAATACACTAAGTAGGTAGCATTTTAGGGAAGCAAAGAACCAGAGTGAAAAGAGGAGTAAAAAGATGGAGGGAAGGGGTCAGCAAGCGAGAAAGCAAGAGGATGAGCTGAAGTGAAATAATGAAGACAGTTTGTGAGAATAACTGCGAAATGAGTTGTGCCATGGCTGGGTGCTGAGGTTCGGCTCAATAACATGGTAATTCCAGGCAGCATACTTCTGCCTTTTGGTTGGGGGTGTCTCGTGGAAATGAAATCAGGAGTCTGTTAAAGGACTTTAACAGAATTTGATAGTCAGGTTGTTTGAAGTGAGATAGCATAACCTACATTTGAATTGCTTACTGGTGACAATGCTTAGTGTGTCCAGGATAGCTGAACTAATTGATGCAAGTCAGCTCAGGATGTGATGATGTTAAATTGTTGGTGGAGATCGTTATGTAGTACTGCTCCAGATGAGTTCTGTAGGAACTCTTAGTGTAAAAGAATCAGGAAAAGACAAATAAACTTCTGGTGCCAGCCTTCAAGCCTGCCAGTGCTCTTTAAAAATGTCTGTTGAAATAATGGGATCCTTCCCTAAGGTGGGGAAGAGCATCCCAAGCAGAGAAGTGAATTGTCAAATATATTCTTGAAATTCCTGAGGAACGTTGTTTCAGTGCTATGAAACATTAGTTGCATCTCTTCTTTTTGAGTTTTCGTTGCAATTGAAAGGTTCAGCCTGAAGCGGTTATTACTTAGTTATATTTAGTGTTGTGAAAGGATGCAAATATGTTTTCTCCATGCTTTACATATTTAATTAAACATTTTGTACCCTGACCAAATCTCTACTTATGCTGTATGTGTCTGGCACAGACCAGATTGGAAAGTCCAGAATGAAATATTTGAGAGACAGAGATAATGCACTCTTGGTCATGGAGTGGAGAAATACCAGTCTGGTCACACTGAAATCATTCTACAAGGTCTTCCTCTCCTTTACCAGTGTAACCAGAATAATTCAGGTGCGTGTCAGAACACCAAGCAAAACCTGACATATTCACCAGGGCATCCAATAATCACAGAGAAGACAAGGGCGCATAAAGGAGAGGCTACATAAAGTCTAAATAAACTACTGTGCAGGCGTGTTTTATTAAGATATGCCTAGATAAAGCACTGAGGACTGCTATGGAAAACCCACATGCAGGACAGTAGTTGAAAAGCAGCAGATCTGGCTTCTCAACTTTATTGATTTTGCAGCATTCAGCATCTAAACAAGCCAACAAACGATTCCTGAACAAGCAAAAAGCTGATGTAGATCAGTCTAGTCTGTCCACTGTCCTTTGGCTATGTAGGACATCCCTGGAGATAGATGGGGAGGGGTGAGCTGTCTGATGTGCAATTACAATACCAACTTGAAAGGCAGAAGCAATAAATTGTGAACTAAACTATATCTGCTCATTGTTCAGCCTGTTCTGATACTGTTTTCTAATGATACAAGATGGGAGGGTTGGGTTGGGTTTTTTGTAGATGCATCATTAAGGAAACCTGAGGGGGCAAAAGGTCAGCCTTGGACTTTTTCTTCTTGTGTTGGCTACAACAGCTGAGTTGCTTCATTAGTCTGGCTAAGTTTTCCCGCATTAGGCAAGGAGAGGGATGAGAGGGATGTTGAAGGAGAATGAGTGCATGTAGTTTCCCAAGCAAATGGGAGAACATAAAACATAGGACAGTAAGTAAACATTAATAAGTAAAATGTAAAGGATCTATTTCAACATGTGTTCAAGACTGATTTCATTGGCAGTTGGAGTGACTCCTGTAATAAATATAATGAATGGGAAAAAGTAATAAAACACAAGGAGAAGAGCTGAGGAACCGAGAGAGAGAGATAGGAATCATTGTAGAAAAATAGGAAGAAATATAGAAAGAAGGAAATGGAAGAAAACTGATGTAATGAAGTACTCTTTTGAAAATTTCTTTCAAAAATAATTGTGTTCACAGAATCCCATAAAGTTAACTGAGTAAGTTACATAACCGTTTTGAAAGCTTGCTGCTCCCAACATTTTCTCATCTGTTGCCATGTTAGGGTGTTGGCAGCTGAGCAAGCTGGAATGCCTTCACTGACTCAGAGTCCCCTGCGGCAAATCACTTTGCCTCAGTGTGCCTGTTTTCCCAACTGTAAAATGGGGATACTGGCTGTAGCTACTTCACAGGAATGATGGGAGAATTATATGGTTAATGTTTGTAAGTGAGCTTTGAAAAAGTAAAGTACAAGCAGTAAAGCAGAAGGGATTATTATCTTCCTTTTGACTCAAGGTCTTCTCACAGAAACGTTGGATGACTTGATGACTGAAACGTTGTCATTCTCAAGCCACAGCTACAGAAGCTGCTGCAAATCTTTATCACAGACATTGTTGCTTTTTGCAACATACAGAAGTTCATTAATTTTTTTACTGGGCCCAAAGTTACAGTTTTATAGATGGATAAATATATCCACCACTAGGAGAAGAAGAGACCTGCTGAATGGGGCTGTAGATGGTGCAGGTGAGTTAGGAAACGCTGCTTCTCTTCCTTGATGTGTTGCCTAACCTTGGGTAAGTATCTGTGCCTCTGTTTCTTCAGCTATGAAATAAGTGGCGCAATACTGACCTACCTCAAAAGCACGGTGGAATTTGGTGTGGTCAACATGCGAGCTGTTGCCGTACAACTGACCTTAAGATCAGACTGAAAGATGTTTTCCATTCAAAGCACCGCTTTAATTTTAAAAAAATTTCCCTCCGTCTCAGATTTTTCCTGACTTCCTTCCCAATATTTCTTGTTTAAATTTTACATATGTAAAAGCTGTATCTCCACCTAACTGTTCTGTTTTATGTGAACTTGAAAATGATGTTTGTAGCCATGAAATAAGTTTCAAATATTTTGCTTCTACACTATTAATATAGATGAATTTAAACTGCCCAGAATTATCCTGTCCTTAGTCTTCGTTTGAAGACAAGGCATCCTGGCATACTTGAAGAAATGTGGCTCATAACTCACAAACTTAGGATAGTAATAAATACACTGCTTCTTTTAATGTTTTAATTGATACTTAGAGCCTCATGCTGAAGTTGATAGTTGCCTCCTGCTCCATCTGCACAGGAGCACGATGACTGCCCTGGGGCGCCACGTGGACTCAGCAATGTGCCCATGTGCTACCTATTGCAGGAGGCTGAATCCCAGTATACTGCAAGAGCAGGCTTCTGGAGAGCAATATGTGTAACCCTTTCTTGCCATTTGCAAAACCATACCTCCTGTGTCAACTTCTGATACCTTTAATCTTCTTTGTCAGTAGCACCAAGCTGCTTTAAAAAAAAAAAAAAAAAAAAAAAAAGGGAGAGCAAGAGGGAAGAGTGAAAAAAACCCAGTGATTTATATGACATACTTGTAGAACAAGCTAGTATACGTTTGTAGATAATGAGATTTATAAAAGATAATACAGGACATAAATCTCCAACCTACCATTTCCACACTCCAAAATATGACATAAACCATTTGATATTGTAATGAGAAACATTGTAGTGCATACGAGTGTTTAGGTTGGCAGATGGGACCAGGTGATTCAGACCACATCAAAGAATTCCCTCTTTTTAAAGCTCTGAACTTAATTTGTTATTTTCTGACAATAAAAACAGAATTGTAATTGTTTTGGGTTTTTTTCACATGCTGGCATAATAAATTGTAAATCATGTCAGCATCTCAGCCTGTTTTAAACTTGTAATTCGTTTGTACTAGTGTTTTATAAGGTCAACTCTGTTTTATTTGAGTACAGCAAGGTATTTTCCATTGTGTATCTTAAGTCTTAAAAATTCCCAGAAGATAGTATTATATTGTTCAGATCTCTAAGGTGTATATATGATTTTATACTCAGGAAGTGAAGAGTTTTGGGGCAGTTTTGGTGTTATTTTTCAGGACAATAGTCTTGTTTGTTGGAGCTAAAAATAAGGAAGTGAGGATGGTGAAATTAACTGTGTAGATAGATATAAATGTAATCCCATCTGAGTAGATTTTTGCTTTAAGGTCAAGAACAGTTAGGAGGTGCGCTAAAGAGGAATTCTGCTGTGGCTTTGTCATTGTCAGCATAGATTTTGTCCAATAGATATTGGCAGAATAGATCATTTCACTCGGTAGTTTGCAGATTGGCATGTCTTCGCAAAGCAGCTTAAATTTGGAAAAGAAGTTTTTAACCGTATGACTGGAATATTTTCAGGTTCTGGACTCTGCTTTTGGCTATTTATGTTGTCTGTGAAGGCATGAAATTGAGTTGTGTCAGTGTGTCAACTGGTGAAGGTGTTGCCCTGTGAGAAAGCGTGAGTCCCCTCTGCTAAGGAAGTTCTGGGTGGCTGTGGGCACCAACATGAGTTGGGACAGTCAGAATACTACTCAATTTTTCACTTCAGTCCAATATCTTGCTCCTTGTAACTAGTTCCTAGAACGAAGATTACCGTATGAGATTCAGTGACAAATGTTTGCTTTCCCAAACAAAAGCCATATGAGAAGAAGTCAAGTTCAAAACAGCAGCGAACTAAAAGCGTTACAAAGAAGTCACTTCTTGTCTACACAAGAAATTGGAGTTGAAAAGAAATCCAAGAATGATTGGCATGAGAAGTGTGCAGTAAAGGCATCTACGTAGCTTTAACTTCACTGGTGACACCAGAAGACATCATCCATTTATTTCATTGGGAAAAGACAGGAGATGAAAAAACCTGTCAGAGGGGCAATGTTATTCAACAAACAGAATCACCTCTGCTGCACGGGTTTCTCCTGCCTGTTTGTCAGCCAAAAGGACGAGGAAGGCTGTCCCCTCTCCACAGAAACCTATGCTTGAGGTCTTTCAGAGATGCCCCAGGTTCAATCCTCATTACTACAGAAACTGCATTTGTCAGATGCTGTGGATAGGACTGCTTTAGGAGGGGATCAGAGGGGAATTTTTCCCCTTGGGGCAGGAGCCACTAAGACCTAGTTGGTTTTTGCTTCTTTCTTTCCTTCCAGAATTATGGAGGCATCAATGTCTTGGCTAGAATTAAACATTCATACATTTTAAAAATTATTAGTCCATGGCGATTCAGAGCTCTCCACTATGGATAGAAGGTGAAATAGGATTTTACCAAGCAGTAAGGTGTTACTTGCATAGCATTACAGTGGCAAAGTCAACTAATATGTATGTTCAGCATGCATTCTCATAGCACAATACTGATCATATCTTTTAGAACTATTAAATAAATTCAGCTTGTTGTAGGTCAGAATTTAATGGTGACTGATTGTAAATGTTAAGTAATCAGAGTGTGTGTGTATAAATAAATAAACTATATGAAATGTATGTGTATGTATTCGTTTTCTGTAGCCTTAAGGGTTTGGGAGGGAGGTAAATTGTTCTGGGGCTGGTTTGTGTTGATTGACAATGGTTTAAAATTCATATTTTCTTCATGAGCAGGAAAAGTTTTTAAATTATATCTAATGCATCTAAGTTTTGAACTGATGTGTGTACTCATCCTCATAAAACTAATTACTGTTGCTGACACCAGGAATCCGGCAAGTTTTGTTTATGTCTGTTAACTGGGTTTCCTGTTAAATTATCACTGAAACACCTATACAGGTGCTTTACTGTAGGTATATCATTGTAAGGACTTGTTCTAAATGTATTCTTTTAATTAACTCTGAGTATCTTCTCTTTTACCCTCTCTCTCCCTCACTCACTCTCTTTCTAGTAACAGTGTTAGTTCCACTTCTGTGTCATTAAATGCCCTTGCCTTACGTTTGTCTTGACTGGCTTCTATTTACAGAAATTGTAAACCAGTTGAATGCTCTGAGCAGCTTAGATGAAGATCAAGATGACTGCATAAAGCGAGCAAATATGCCTTCAGCTAAATCAGCCAGTTCCTCTGAAGGTCTAAGAGCTTTCCTCCTTTCTTTCTGTTTCTGATTGTCTGTATTTACTGTGACCTGTTACCTTTTGACTCCTGCTTGTATTCAGCTGTCAGTTTTATCTCTGTGCTTCCACCCAGCATGACTCTCAGTAATTTGTAGTGCTTCCAACAGGTAACAACACTATAGAGAAAAAGCCTACGTCCTCTACAGCTCTGTTGTCATCTGATAATGAACAAGAAAGAAAAAAATGACAAAAAAAACCCTTCAGACTCCAAACCTAGAACATTAGTTGTGCAGTCAATAACACTTGACCTCTCTAACTTGACAAAATGTCCCCTCTCTGATTTTACGTGCATGTTGCATCCAAAACTTAAAATTTCCTGCCGTTAGTTAACACGTATGTGAACAACCGAAAAGAAATTGCTGTATTTAGCTAGTTAGATGTTCTGCAACATTTATTTAATGAAGATAATAGAAGGTTTTCTTAGTAGTCATTTCTGTTACTTAATGTTCTGATCAGCGAAGAGAAGTTTTAATTCATTTCACTTTTTTTTTTCTCCTTTGTTGGTGTACAACTGAAGTGCATTAGCGTAGTTGTGCAATTCGTGCCATACCCTGGTGCAGTGTTTCGAGGGACTGGTGGTACGGGGTGTTTTTGAGCTTGAAATATGTTAGATGAACAGTTTGTATCAATATTAAAACAATATTCCAACCTGTTTCTAGAGCTTATCAATAAGCTTAATTTTCTGGACGAAGAGGAGCAAGACCTGGCCAACTCCAGTATGAACCCTTTTGGTGATCCTGACACAGCAGAATTAAATCCATTTGGAGACCCTGATGTAGAAGGTAATAGATTTGTATTACATAATTCATCATTAATTGCAAATGCTTAATGAAACATGATTTTTTTCTTGTAAGGCTACAAATGAAAATTGTTATTTTGATTAAGTACAATTATTGCATGCAGTACTGAGGTAGTAATAGCAGTGACCGAGTTGTCACTGGAAAATGAATTTATCCTTTGAGTCACAGCCTTATGTGTATTTGCCACTGGGGGCTGCCAGCAAAGAGTTGAACTAAGACTTTTAGACCTATCAGGTGTGTTACTAGTACTCACCTCATCTGGTATAAATGAGCAACACATACTATCAAGCACCTCTGTTCCACATGGATGCTGGTTTATATCAGAACTTCCTTTACTGCAATCTTCACTGCATCACAGCTATTCTTCATTAGCACAATCCCCATTGTTATAACTTAATTGTATCTCTTCCATTCTTCTTGTTTTTGCTTTTATGGCTTCCTTATTTAAGCCTTCTGGCATCCCATCTTGCACCATGTGGTAGGTGTTAATCCCCTTTCCAGACTGACATGCCCATTCTTGTTCTATTTGAGTGAGAAATACAAGCTCTGTAAGTTTTTAATCTGATAAGGCTTCGGCCCCAAGGCCAGAAAGGAGCACCAAGACAGCAGGCATCTCTGCCGTCCTCAACTCCATGTCCGGATATGCAGGCTTCTATCTGCTTCCATAAAAAAAAAAAAAAAGAGGGGTGTATGACTTCCTTAGTTTGCAGCTGCTTGAGATGCCAATCCATAGTGAATTCCCAAGTTTGAAGCTGCACTCAACCTTTCCTGTTCAGAGCTCCAAGACTTTTCTTCCCACAGAAAATAGCAAGGAGCATTTGCCACCTTTGACCAAACCCCAGGAGCCACTCTGTAATGGCTGTGGAAAAGAACCACACTGAGCAGGGGCAGCTCAGGGTACAACCATGGGATTTCTAATGATCTAATGAGGATACGTTTCTGAGCTGCAGTTTCCACCTGTGGTTACTCTCTTTGGACAAGCTCAATGTTTACTCACAACATGGCTTTTGTGCCTTCTGAGTCCACAGAGGCCAATGAGGGTGGTGATCTAAGTCCTGTCATACTTTGGCTGTGGTGTAGGCTCACAGCTTGTATTTCTCAAACAGGGACATTGCCCTATCTTCTGTATTTGGCCATTGAAGCCATAAAGCCACTATCCCAGGCCCCTTCTCCCTCCTATAAAGTTGTCAGGTGTTTCTAGAGCTGCAGAAGTGGGTTGTTTCAGCTTTGTAGATACCAATGTATATGGATTAGGTTCTGGTGTCTTGATCTTTGGCTTCGTTTCGTCTGTTCCTCAGCTGTGAATTCCCTTAGGATCATGGAAGGCAGTAGAATAACCAGGGATATAAAACACCTATTCTCATCCATATGGTTGCTCATACACAACTTGCTCTAAGTTGTGTATGCTCGAAGACTCACCCTATATTCCTTTCTTCCTTCTCTGCTCTAGAAAGAGCTCCCTTCTCCCTGGAGAGAGATGTACAAGTCGCATCCTATGTAAACTGCTGTTTTCCAAACCCAGCTTTTCTTTCCTTTCCAGAGAGAACCTGCACTGGCAGAAGGCAGCAGGCCTTCTGACCACAAAATATAGGGACTAAGAATCGATTCCTTCTCATCTCAGGGACAGGGAGTTATAAACTGATGGTGTTTCTTAGTGCTGGAGTAGCTTAACACCTCATGTCAAGTTCCCTATGAGCAGCCTGCATCCAAGGCTCCAGCCTGCTTATGTTCGCAAAAGACTCCCAATATATGAGGCATGTTTTTTCAGTCAATTCTGGTGCCTTTGGTGGCATCTAGCCTTTACTGCCATCTTCAGTCACAGTCATGGACGCTTCTCCATTCCTCTGGGTCTGTTCTGTGTACTTGGACAGTTTCAGGGCTCAGACTGTTGGGTCCACAAAGAAGTCCCATCTATATGGCTGTGGGCAGCAATGCTGAGTTGTTGGGTGTGTGTGTACCAAATATTCCTCCCACACATTGTCGCCATCATCCAGCAGTCAATGTACAACAACATGACGGTGATTTTGATAAACAGGGTGTCACTAGATTCTTCCTACTGTGTCATAAGGTGTTTTTTATTTGGGAGGGATGGAGCTTCTGTCAGGTTCATGTGACAGGAGTATGTCTTCTGGAGCACTGAACCAAGTGGAAGATCTAGGCATTTCAGGCTGTCAGACAAAGACTGGGACATCTAGTGTGTCATTTTTAATGCTTTTACTTTATGATTAGTGGCTCCCCAGGAATTCTTCTGGTCACCTCGGACACCTCTGAGAAGTGTTAGCTCATCCACTCCAGAGGTGTCTTCTCCCTATAACGGGCACTGGTTGTGTTCATCTTCCCTTGCTTGGCCTTCTTGACATGTCTTTCCTCCAGTCCTCTTCCTTCACAGAAAGCTGAGAAGGAAAAAAAGGTGCTGAGACAAATTAGTTAAGACAGTTCGGGTCTTCAGCAACAGCAGGAATCTGCTATGTATGCCTGTGGCTAATTGGATCAGTACCTCTACATGGGGTGCACCTAGACCTTACCATTTTGGGGAGATTTCCCTTTCTGTTGGACTACATTTTGAAGCTACACAATATTGAGTCTGTTCTTACCCTGTCGCTCTGCTCTACTGCAGAAGGCTGCCCTGTTTGTTTCCCATTTGGCCGCAGGTATATTCCCTCATGGTTTAGGACGTTTCTTCTACTCCGAGACCTCAGTGGAACTTCCATTGCTGCCACCTGTTTTTAGGAAGCTCTTTGAGACTATGCCTGTTTGTTTGCTTTTGCGTCCTTAAATGAATGTGACCTTTTTGGTGGCCATCCCCGGAGCTTGGGACCATGACAGAGGTTCAGGAGTTTAAGGCAGACTTTCTCCTACAGGCTTAAAGAGTCACGTTACCTGTTTCACTTGTCTTGTGATCTGCTTAAATCAAGAGATTAACCTTTTATGCCTGCAGGGATAAAATATTTTTCTATTCACTACATGGTAGTCTGCTTTATCTTTTTATCGGGACAAGGCAAAATCTTGAATTTAGACTTTGTTCAGAGTCTTTCCGTAGAATTTGTTACTTAATTTCCCCAAGATGTGAAGAGCAGCCATCTGGAGCCTCCTTTCCTGAGTACTTTGCCATCAGACGCTAGGAGGCATGATGTGCCATTTGGCAGAGATATTCCAGGGATATTCCTAACAAGCCCGTAACCTGTGTGCTTAGTGAGAGAGTGCTTAGAGCCACCCAGGGTATGAATATGTATGTATTAAGAGTCACTCAAAGAGAAAGGAGGATTACTTGCCAGTAGATACTTGTTTCCTAGACAGATATTTCTTGTGCCTGTTCACAAACCAGCTACTTTCCCTCTATCTTACTGATCCCATAATCACCTCACCCTAGGAATGCAGGGTGGAGAGAAACTAAATACGTGAGTGCTCCCAGCATCCATGTACACACTGTGGGTGCAGTGCATGACAGAGGGTCATCAGCAAGTTGTCTCTGGATGCTGCTGTGGTTTAAAAAGTCCTTAGTGTAAATGGTCTTATACGCACAGCAGAGTGAATGTGCATATGAGCAGCTCACCTCAAAAAAAAAATCTTCAGCTGTGTTTCTTGATTGACATGTCAAATTGAGGCTTATTCCCTCTGTATCTAGTAGGTCAGCTAACATTAGAAATCTGGAAAATCAAAAATAACTCTTTGAACAGTATATCTCTACAGCTTTATGCTAGACAATATGTAGATGATTGTATAAAGACTGCCTTTTGGATTGTCTTTTAGTCACGTTAAATTCAGTTAGTTTTTCTGCAAAATATTTTACTTGGGGAAGTCAACATATACAACAAATGCCAACAGAAAACAACAACACGCTTTCAGTCCTCCAGATATTTTTTTAATTAGGAGGGGAATGCAAATTTTGAAGTTGCATGTGACCAATACAAGTTTCCTGCAACACGCCTGAGACATAAGAGTAAATATTTGCTGGCACTGCCTCCCCCTTTCATTTAAAACAGCATTTACTTTACCGATGTGTTTCTTTACCTTGTGTGCAGTCTTCTGAGCTCCCTGCAGCATGTATTACACTGCAAATGAAAACGGTGCTACAATGCAGTACCAAACCCCAGAATCCTTCTAGGATAGGCCTAAGGAGAGCAGTACAAGAACCAATATAGAGGAAAACGATTGCTCTGTCCCTTCTCCTTATATTTCTTAATGAAATGTAATGTGTTGCTGGTGTATTAATAAAAGTAATAGAAAATCATCAGTGGTTTATAGGGATGCCAGTCATTATGCTTTCTAGAAGTACTGAGAAGTTACATTTTTATTCTGTGCTGTTTGTTACGCTGCTCACATCACCATCGTGACTGTGTGCCTGCCAGTAGTGCAGTAAATGGCATAACTAAATATCTTTCACATGTGGCTTGTTCTTTCATCCCCTGCCAAGGGGAAAGTGGTATGTGTAATGTTTTGGTGGGGGTTTTGTTTGGTTTTAAGCGATGTGTCACAATATGTTTGTATTACAAAAGGCAAGTGGGTTGAAGGGCAGGGTGATTTTTGGAGATCCTCTGGGAACTAGAAGGCTGATTGTGCAGATGGGTAGTGCCAGAGTGATTACTATCATGAGCAGTCTTTCTCAGTGGAGTTAGGGCAAGTAATGTTCCCAGAATCTAGCACAAGAGCAGCTGGTGCTTCTGCTGTAGTAATACTTCTACCTCTCCTCTTGTCACTCCTGCCCCTGTGGCTTTATTACTTAACCATGCAAAATTATTGTGCATTTGACCCTTGGAGTGCCAAACTGCAAGCGTCTCTGTCTGTCTGTCTGTCTTTCTGTCTTAAATATCAGTGTAGAGAACTGCAATTAAAAAAAATAGTTCCAGTAGAAACTGAAGTCCTGTGTTTTCAGCTGTGATTAATGACTGGGGGGAAGCAGGGGAATCTGTCTTGATTCCTTAGTGTAAAATCAGCTTGAAGAGGGAAATAAGCCCCTTTTAAGCTGTTGTATGTTCAGCCACACAAAATGCACTTCCCAACACCGTTAGGTCCTTTAAAAAATAGGAGTGTCTTTGGTATAGAGAAGGTAACAGCGGCTGCAGCTTTAAGAGCAGTGTTGTTGAGTCACTGTCTTAGCAATTTAATTTGTTATAGGGAGGCTCACAAAGTGATGACCAACACTTGACATAAAAGCTAGTCCTAAAGAGTTTCAGAGACCCCATGGGAGATAGCCTGGTTGGGTTCAGGTGGGGACCCTCCCTCCTGTGGGGACATTGAAGGAAGCAGAGGCGGAAAAAAAAAATAGTATCCTGGATGACAGGAGGAGAGAATGAGCAGCCAAGTTAGTGGGTTCTAGTTGAGCCCCTATAAAATTCTGCCTATAAAAGTTACTTGCAAATGATACTTTTAGAAGCTCTTTTAATTTTAGCCTGTGTGTAGGGTTTTGCAAAATCTTTTAATTAATAATGAGCCAGAGGTCTCTGAGTGCTGATCTGCAATGCTCTGCATCTAGGGCCAAACCTGTAGTTACTGTTGAGCCAATGAACAAGAGAAAGAATTTTGTCTTAGTTAGGGTTACAGCACTTGATCCATAGTGTTGAAATATGAAGAATTGCAAAAAACATTTGCATCGCCCCTTAAAATTTATCAGACTTAAACAAGCATTTAACTCATCATTCCCAGGAGACACTTAAAAGCAAATGAAAAATAAAAGCTTACAGTATAGTTTTAAGAGATTGTTTCCCTGAATGTTTTTAACTTCGGGAAATATTACTGGCATTCCGTCTAGTAATATTTGTTTGAATACTGCTTCTTGAGTTATCAGCAAGTTTTGCTTATATATGATAATGTGTATTTATCAACAGATTCATGTGCAGATGAAGTGATCTATCACATGGAGTTGCAGAAGCAGGTTTTCATAGTTGTGCACTCTCTTGATGAAATATTTTAAGATTTGAGCGAAGTTTAAAGTAGCAAAAATTTTAGTTAAAACATCATCAAGAAGTTGCACAATTTGAACAAGACATACATCAGTTATTTTTCTGCATTTCATTAGGTTACTTCTGCTTGTTGTATGAAACTGTCTTTTGAGGGCAGATCTCAAAAGCATCTCTGCTTGGCCTAGTTCATCAAGTCACTGAATGTGTGGTTAACATTAGAGTAGTATTCTGACTACCATGAGCTTCCAGTCACGCATATCTATGCAGTAAGGGTGGGATTTGGCTCACCTGATTTTAGACATTAAGAGTTTGAACATATACCTGTAAGCTTTGACTGTAAAGGGGTCTAGCTCAGCTGCAGATAGCCACACTAAAGGTATCTCAGGGCAAGCAGGGTGAAGCTTTTGCTTGCCATGACCACCTGCACTGGACACTAGAGTGATGTAAGTAAGCCAATGTAGAACCTCTTTTCCAGTTTTAGCTTAAAATAAATGAAAAAATAAATTTAAGATGTTGGGCTCTGATGTATTTAATCAATCTATAATACTGTCAAAGGATTCTTGCTTGATTTGATCATATTTGTGTTTTTAAGAATTTCTGCCGTGAATGATTTCTTTTTCCTTGTCAGTTAAACTGTAGACCTTCAATATTATTTTATTGTGACTTTCTCTGAAACATCTTTCTTTATAAGGATGCGAGCTTATGAACAAATCACACATAAACTAGGGTGTGAGCTTAATACACATCACCTACCGTGCAGTAACTACCCTTTCTCCCAGGATAAGCGCCCAGTAGTTTATTCCCTTTTATTAAGGGATGAGCATGTTGTATTTACTTGTGGGTAGGAGTGAACACATACACTACAGCTGACGTACTGCAAATACACACCCTGATTTATCCTGTAGTAGTTTGTCTATATGTCCATCTCCTAAGACACAGCTGAAATGTTTAGCTAAGACTATTATTGCAACCTTGATTATTTGGTTTTTTTAGTTAGTCATGAGGATTTTGATTAATTAATTCTTTTTAGAACACATTTTGATAGTGTAAAGACTGACCATTAAGCATAATAATGACTTAATTGTGATCTCACTTTACCTTCGTCTCATCCCATTTCAGTGTAGTGTCTGGTTTATACTTCTCAGTCTTTTTTACTCTAGTTTTTGACTTGAAACAGTGTTAGCTGCGTTCTGAAATTCAAGTTAAATATAAGAACTTATGAGATACATAAGAGGTAGATGTGTACTGTACATGTTGCTTCTTTAATGCTAAGTTGGACCAGGTTGCTGAGGGAATAAGAAACTGCAAACCTCACCTGGAATTAAAAGAATTTTTTGAAGTAATTTTCTGAATAATCACCATAGCAAAATCCCACAGGCACAAGCACTGTGTGTAGTCATAAGTGTGTCTACCAGCTAAAACCTACAGTATTGCCTGGCAAATTTTATTTTGTTTCACCCAGCTGAACTCACTCTCAATCTCAGATGAGTGATTTATCTCCTGAGGGTCCACATTGGGCTAAAGATTTTGATTAATTTATTCTGTTATTCCAGCCATATGCATTTGATTTCTACTTTCTGGCCATAGAGAAATGATCCATCACTTCAGAAACAGACCCTTAGAAATAGTGTAGAAGACAATATAATAATGTAGAAGACAATATAATAATGTAGAAGATAATATAGTCTTTGAGGTTCAAATGTGGAGAACTAAGAAGAGCAGCACTAGAAATGTGAGGCTCTTCCTAAAATGAAATCTTTTCAGTCCCTGGTAGGTTTCAGTTGTTCTGAGAAGGACTAAAGCCTTTCCTGCTCCAAGCCTTTGCCCTGGTCTAGTGACTGGTGACCACTCCAGTGCATAGATAGGTGAAGCTGCTACCTGCATCCGGGGACCATATTCCTGTCCAACTAGGAGGGGCTCTTGTTCAAACTGTAGATTATAGTCAGTCACACCACATGGGGTAGGGCTTTCTGTCACCTTGGGCTGTGCTAATGGCTGGAGACAGGGTGACCTGGAAGTTTACTGGCAGAGTAGAGAACACTCACATTTTCTAGCAGTTCACCAGGATTAGCAACTTGAGTACATCAGCCATCCAAATCCAAGTAACGACAGTGCTGTTTCTTTCGCTGCCCCTTCCCCTTGTTAGTTAGGTGACTAGTGCTTTTGTCTTCCTGAATATTTGTTTAGTGACAAACACACTTGGAACTCCATCTTTTTATTTTTTAGAGCCTTGCTACAAATAACTTTTTCTTTTTTCTTTTAAAGCTAAAAGGTATGCTTTATTCAATTTAGTGGTTGAGTCCCCATCCCTGGAGGTATTTAAAAGACCTGTAGATGTGGTGCTTAGGGACATGGTTTAGTGGTGGACTTGGGAGTGCTAGGTTAACGGTTGGACTTGATGATCTTAAAGGTCGTTTCCAACCTAAACGATTCTATGATTCTGTGATCTGAAAAAGAAACACTTTTTGTTAAGAATAATGTGGGAGTGGTTACTGAAAATTAGGTTTTAATGACACTACAGTGAAGTTCCTATTTGCATAGATTTTGAAAATACATCAAATCCAATATTGAACTGAGCTTCTGATCATTTGATGCTGCAGGAAGAGTAAGATTAGCACTAGTAAGTGTCTTTGTAAGAAATGTTGTATTGCTGTATGGGGATTTGTATTATTCAATATCCAGCAGCCATTCACTTTTGTGTAATGTTCTTTCGTAGTGTCTGTTACTCCAAAGAACTGCACACAGCTCCAGGTTGCTAATAACTTTTTGTTGTACAGCCCAAATAATAGATGAGTAATTTGATTATCTGTCTCTAGGGTTAATTTAAATTCATTTTTACTGTGAGACTAGGTATTGTTACCAGGAACAGTTAGCAGTGAAAATATGTATGTTTTGAAATGTAATTACTGGTCATACCTAATAACTGACTTTTTAGTTCAGTCATTTTAAGAAATGAAAAGACCGCCTACTTACTATCACCATTTTTAATATCCAATAAAAGTAATTTTATTCTGAAATACAGGATATCTTTTTTCTTTATTAAAAGCTCAAATAATTAAGAACATTTTGTTAGGATACAGATTGGCTAATAGCTTGGGAAGATGTTTTAAAATCTGTTGCAATACCATTTATATGACAAATAAGAAAACTAATAACTAATTAGGTTGAAAAAGCTTTAGTAAGTGAGAAAATGAAACCTATTCAATATAATCTAGATGAAATGACCATTTGAAAGACCTATTTTTGAATAAACAAGGTTACTCTGTAAATTAATAAAGCGTGAAAATTCATCTAAGGCTAGGACTTTATGTATTGAGAGTTAAGAAGCAGACCTTATCATAAGCCTTCAAAATATAAAGATCTGATAAAATGGTTTCAAATTTTTTTTAATGTTAAATCTGTTTAATGATTTTTTTGTTATTTGGTAGAACCGGACACTGAAATAGCTTCATCTTCAAAGCCAGAAGAAAGTTTCTATGCTGACAATTACAATCCCTTCAAGGACGAAGATGCCCCAGAGTACTTGAACCCATTTGATGAGCCAGATCCTGAGCCTGAAACATTTGTAACTGTAAGAGATTCTCCTCCACAACCTGCAAAAAGGAAAAATGTCAGACCAGTGGATATGAGCAAATACCTCTATGCAGATACCTCTAAAGCTGAAGAGGAAGAGCTAGATGAGTAAGTACGATTCTTCATCTTTCAGCAGCTTTGGAAGCATTAGTGGGATCCCTGGCTTAATCTTGAGGTGTATTGGGTTCAACCATGGTGATCCTTAATCACCTCCTTAGGCAGCTCAGCAGCAGGAAATACCATACCCCCAAGTCATGCTATTCAGCTGAACATGATCAGTTAGGAAACTTTCCTTTGCCTCACTGATAACAAATTACTTGATAGGGAACAAGTCTGTGTACCTTTTTGGCACTTCATGCCCTGACAATTGCAAATGAGCCAAAAATTAAGGAGCAGCAGAGCTTGGTCCTTCCTGTCCTTTTTGCCATTATTTTTACTACATAAAATAATAATTTTTGTTAATGATAATGGAGAGTTTGTTTTATATTGGTGCAGTATGTAAAAAGGAAGAGTGTTTTTCAGTCTGCATAGCACGTTTTTGAGTCTCATAAAACTGAATCTCTGTATGGGAAAGATAACACGATATGTCCTTTCTTAGGTTATTTCTTTTATCATAACCACACGTTAAACTTTTATAAACTCACACTGACTGCCTTGTGTTATAGTACAGAAACCTAACAAGGAGTGAGAGCTTTTTGCAATAGTTGTGCAGCTTGGGACGTTTGATGGTATATACTTACTCCTTGTTTGTGGTCATTAGTCACCAACCATGCTACTCATGAGATGGTTTATGGTGTTTACACGCGAGCAATTTTACAGGCAACAACTGTAATTAACATTTAGTTTTACATTATTTAATGAGATTTATTGTGGCATGACATTTGCATTGCTTTCATATTTAATATTAATACAGGTGTCATATCATCATCTTTATATTTCTCTGTTTATAGCTGTGTTCTAGGAAATGGAAGGATTCTCATGCACACTAATAGAAATGTATACAGGACCCTGCAGGGTTTTTTCCTTTTAAAGCTCTGTGGCCATGGATTTGTTGTTGTTGTTGTTTGTTCTGTGGAAAAAAAAAAAGGAGGGGCATGTCTGTGCCAGCTCCATTCATCAGGGCACTGCCTGAACAAACAGCACTGGCTGCTGTGTCTTCAGAGCACAGTGTGATCACACTGTTGACAGTCCCACCAGGCATCCCTGATCATTCACTGATCACCAGAATCCGCGGGGAGGAAAAATATGTATACTTTTTATCTGCAAAGATATGGGTATAGAGGACAGCAAAGACTGAGGAGAAGAGCAGAAAGAGCAAAAGCTACATGGATGGGCAAGTGAAGAATTTCCTCTGTTTTTTTCCACCCTAAGCAAATCTGTGCCAAATGGGCTTGCAGCAGTGTTGTAACAGGCAGCCTTGGCTTTTCTGTGTACTGGACCGTAGATTTCTCTAGCCCTTTGTTTACAACAGCCACCTTCTTATTTTAATGACCCCCATTTGCTTTATTCC
Organism: Nipponia nippon; assembly: GCF_047370975.1. Classification (NCBI taxonomy): domain Eukaryota; kingdom Metazoa; phylum Chordata; class Aves; order Pelecaniformes; family Threskiornithidae; genus Nipponia; species Nipponia nippon. Next base: position 11,844,268 of record NW_028262358.1, on the reverse strand, counting down.
TTTTTTCTTTTTTCAAGGATAAAAATAAACTCCCTATAGGTGGATTCTACTTGAACATAAATCTGATCTGTGTTTTCCTTATAAAAGCGATGTCCCGTGGAAGGATAAGGAGTCAAAAAGCACTGTAAAATAGTTTTGTACGTCTTTTACATAAGTTTTTTTTATGTCCTGACCCCCAAAGTAGCTTCCTCTTCACGTTTGCCTCCCAGGGTACAGGAGCGCCATGTCATTGAAAAAGACGTGGAGACCATTTGTTAAATGTATTGGGTAGAAGTGTGGCAAGGAGAACCTTTGAATCTTTATACTGAAACGCTCTGGAGGAATAAGTGTAATAATAAAACTCCAGTCTAGAAACACAGGACTTGTGATACTAACTCACACCTACAAGCACTATTATGCCTTACCTCATGTTATTAATTTTCAAATAGTTCAGCAGAAAGTTTCTGCTAAGGTATGGTATGGTATGGTGAGTATCAAAGGAAAGATTTTCACGGGCAGTGCCAGTTGGTAGTTTTTGAGTGCTCTAAATCATGAGGGTTTATGTCCAGATGTGTATTGTTTTTTATCTAATGTGAATATTGATGCTTTTATTATCTACATAAGTGGCTAATCTTCTTCAAATCCTATTAAGTCTAGGGTTCAGTGTCAATTTGTGGCAGAGTTCCACAAAAAACCAAGATCTTATATGAAATGTGTTTCCTTTTATTGATTGTAAATGAGTTACCTTTCCAATCCCATACACTATCTCTTCTGCTGGCTTATCAAAACAACAATTAGTAGTATTGGATTTATCTGCCATAAACAGTTGCTGTGTTGTGTATCTCTAGCGTATTCACCATTACTTGTCACTTGTCTGAGTTAAATGGTGCTAACTTTTTCAATCTCTCTTCATACAGAAGTCTCTTCATCTCTCTAATAATTTTCACCGCACGTCTCTGGACCCTGTTATTTCTTCTGCTATGTATCTATTTTAAGATGTGTTGACTTGGCCTGAGCAGTGTATTCAAGACAAGGCTGAACAACTGAGTCATATCACGGCATTAGAAAACTTTGCATTTTATTTTCAATTAATCTTTTAATTTTTTTTGTTTCGTTTAATTTTTTTTGTTGTCTTTTAATTTTTTTTGTTTCATTTTGAGTAGTTTTTGATCATCTTTGATTACTGCTGGTATGGTGCTTTCCCCAGGAGTGGTTTTGAACCTAATAGATGGAAGGCATGAGAAATAGAAGGCTCCTGAAAGACGTTTACTGTCGCTCAGGAAATACAATGTATTTTTGTCCCTGCATCTTAAACATTTCATTGGAGTTCACTTAACACACCACTTTGCATTTCACACAAAATACAAGAGGAAAATGCCATGATGTGTCGTGGAAACATGGACACATCAGTTAGCGTCGGGACCCTTGTCCCACTCTGGCAGATCCCTAGTTCTGATTCCGGACTCAGAGCTTACACAAAGTACCCCAAGAGCTGAACTCTGACTCCAGTTTTCTAACAGACTCTCATTGTAATCTTGGAAAAGGTGCTTGCCCTCACTGCACCTCTGTGAAGGATTTACCTTGGATAATTGACTTAATTGAAACATATTTCACTAATGGTTGTGAAGATAACATAAGATTTCACAACACACATAAGCAAAGCAGAGGCACAAGCATAAGCATAATGAGGCGTTGCATGGTACAGAGGGACTTAGACGATCCAGTATGTACATTCTGCTGTAAAACTACGCTCTCACAACTTACTTCCTCTGGCTAAATTCTCATAACTAGCTAGAGATAAGGAACCCATTTTCCTTTTGTTAGTTTGGGTATTTGAATGTTAGTGTAAAATTCTGCTTTTGCCTTTTTGAATTTTATCCATTAAAATCAAAACGGTAGGTGGCTACCTGTTAATAAAGGACAGCACACCTTGCTAAGTTAAGTTTAATTATTTGAAAATAGCATAGCTCACAACTACTTAAAGTATAATGCTTTCAACCTTAGTACTTCTGATTGGTAATATTGCCTGATCTTTTAACCCTGCCACACTGACAGCTTTGTTTTTCTTCCTCAATAAATGTTGATTTTTAAATTTTTTTTTCCAGTTAACCAGTAATGCTGGTCAAAATAATTTTTCAACTGGTCAGAATAAAACTTGCTTTCAGATATTATTTGGCTCTGTGGCTTCTTATCTCGTTAATCATTGCATGGCTTAGAATAACGCTGTCTAATTGAAAAGAGTATCGAGTCGCCATCTATTGAAGCTGCCTGTTGCACAAGAAGCCGCAAGCCACCACACTGCCAGTGACAGCTTAATGCTAGGTAGTTTGTCAGGTTTGGTTTTTTTAATTTTGTGGTGGACAGTCTAGTATCTGTTTAGGCAAATCACATGGTGTGCATCAATTAAATATCTTCACAGAAGCAAAAAGTATGGGAGCTGACCTCAGAGAAAAGTGCCTTAATATTTTTCAGCTAAGGCTTTTTTCAGCCAGACTTTTCCCATGCGTAGTTTCTTGTATAGCCATGTGGAAGCCACTGGACCAAACTCTGCTACATATATCAGACCCCCATGACCTTAAAATTTATAGCCTCTTGCAAAGGCAAGAACCGTTTTTTTTCTATATTAATATTTCAAAAATCTTTCTCAATATTTTTAAGACCAATTAAAAGGGGTGCAGAGGGGAAAGTGAAAAGTAGTGCGTGTGTGTTCTGCCCATACTATGACCAAAGTGTGAGGATTTAGTCTGGCTTTCAAGCAAGTTCTTCTCTAGGAAAAAAAGGCAGTCACTTGTCTCCTTACAGTACTTCCTTCTGGTGCGTGCAGTAGGGTACAATTCTTCAAGATTACGCATGCAGCGCAGACAATTCTGGAGCATAAAAATTCAAAAGGTGGTTCTTCCAAACTTTTTTACTCTCATTGATAAGGTGTTTTTCTTTTTTTTTTTTTTTTTTTCTCTCGCACCAAATTCATTTTAACAACGTACGAATACACCTTTCTGATTCCAAGTACGCAGAGGTAAACTACTTTCCTGCCAAACGTACTGTGTCTATTGGCTGTTCAGAAGGCTAACTTGTTGAACTAAAGAAAACCTTGTGCTCTCCTGTAGAATGCATTGTTCTTCAGCCTTTATCTCTTTTATCTTCATTTTCACCTCCCTTTGAACTTTCTGGTGTCTGAAGACAGCTGGACTGGGCTGTCAGCTAAATTAGAGCTACTGACAGCTAGGTGCATTCTCCACTCCAGCCTGAATACCCTCCTTTTTCTACTGCCTCCCATGAAAAACACCCATCCTTTGCTATTTAACTCGTTATTTTGATGTTGCCTTTAGTTTTGATTGCACTGGTGGCTTTGTGCTTGATGGGCAGCAAAGTGGGACCACCTGAAAGTTGCCTTCAGTCAGCAGATGAGTTATTTTAGTGTTAGTCTTTCCTTTTGCTTCAGTATCTGGGTTTAGATCTCTTTCTCTATAACAAGCAGTGGCAGATTCTCAGAAAGGTCTGGAGGTTTTATGCCCGGTCTTCACTTACGTGCTTCAGTAAACTTTGCCTTTCAGAAGCAGACTTATTTTCTGTGGTGTGGATTATCAGTTGCTTGCTTTTTCTCAGTGAAAAGAGGATGATGGTAAACTGCATTAAAATAAATTCTAAAAATCAGTCTATAAGACTGAAAGACATATTTTCATACTAATAGTACACAAAACTGAGAGAAATTTGGTATGGTGTGAAAGGAAACTGGATGAACAGTTGGTTTTTTGCTTGTGCCCAAATTTTGCTGTTGTGGTTGTTTAAAAACAGTGTGTAGTAGCTCATGACTCTTATCCTGAGAGGAAATTTGTAAGTGGATCTAGCTAGGTAGGCTCTTGTCTAATGCTGTATGCATTATTGTTTCCATCTAGAGTTGAATTCAAGGGACTGAGGTTATTTGTCATGATTAGTTACACTTTATATAACTATATGTAGATAGATCTTTGGGAATTGCAGTGACTTAGTTACATAAACATAGTTTCAGATATATGATAAATATACCTTGCAGGGAAAGTATGGACTAGAAAGGAATTAACATGTCTGTTTCCATCCAGTTTTGGATTGCAAAATATGAAAAGCAAAGATTATGAATACAATAATCCAGTGCAAAGAAGGTTCCCATAAGTATCCCTAGCAGGATACAAAATTGCTGGCTCTTCTAAGTGCGTAGTAGAAGCCATTATTTGATGTATTATTGATTGGTATTTGATGTATCAAACTAATAGATAAAATTTGGGAATGCTGTGAAAGTATTTCTTTAGGGTGGAACAAATGCGGAGCTGGAATGTGAACACCAGAGTTAAGAAGAATAATTCTTTGGACTGCATCCACTTGGTGGAAGATGTTTACTGTGTTTCTTAAATGAGGTTTAGTTATAAAAAGCACTTTTAAAATAGACGGATGATGGCTGCTGGTATCTGTAGAGAGGTGTACACAAGTCAGCTGTGTTTTTTTTATACTATTCTCTTATCCAAGGAGTGTTCTTGAAATGATGTGGTGCTTGTATGCTGCAGAGTTTAAAATACACTCGATGTGGATTGTGTACCTACGGAGGCCAAAACTTTCAGACTTGGACAGCGAGGAGTGAGGCCTCTAAAGCCATGTTGAAGCATGTGTGTAGAAGTGGCCTAATTCTTAACTCTCTTAATGAAGCATTCTTAATTCTGTTCATTCAAATATTAAACAGCCAGCAACTTCACTTAAATTTGTTGGTATTGAGCTTGTCTGTGAATCAGATCACTCTCTGATAGATAGCTAAGTATAATTGAAGAGCTAGCTTTATGCAATTGATAAAACTTCTGTAATTTAGAGGACTTAATAAAATTTATGGAAATCCTGACCTAATGCAGTTCTAACTGTTGTAATTCACTTTTCAATCATATGAAAAAGTACTATCTAAAAGCACCTAAAGGCAAAACATATTCTTATGTGGGATAATAAAAGCATTTTAGTCACTGGCTTCTCTAAAGAGGTCTTATTTTTTGTTTTAATTCCAAGGAGATAGCAAAGAAATATGTTTCCCTTCTTTTAATTAGATCAAATCCATTTTATGAACCAAAATCAAGCCCTGCTTTAATTAAAGTTGCTCCGCTGCAAGAACCAGAAAAGAAGATGAAAAGAAAGGCTCCTGAACCACCAAACCTCTTGCCAAAGACAGAGACAGGCGTGAGTGAGAACATGTCAGCTGTTCCTGCATCGAGGGAGCTTTCTTCTTCTCCTAAGGTAGGCGGTTTTTTATACCAAAATTTTGTCTTTGTTATTAACAGTACCTTTATGTGTATTGCAGACATCCTATTTATTTCTGCAGGCCATCTTAAAAGCTTTGCTTATACTTAATAAGGTGTTGGCTCATCTCTGTTCACTTGCTGGTTCATAGAGAGAGAGCAGCAGTAGGAGCTTGTATTTTTTTCTTTAAGGATTTAATGACAGCAACTGCAGTTTCAAAGAAAAGAGTCTTCTAGTAACAAATTATAGAATTATAGAATCATTTAGGTTGGAAAAGACCTTTTAAGATCATTGAGTCCAACCATAATTGAATAAATTGTCCAACTCTGCTGAGAATACTGATTTTAGGTTTTAATTCTTATTCTAATGGAGTCCCTTTCATTTGCAATTCCACATTTCATGTTACGATTCAATTCAATGTTACAGGACAGCTGGATATGCCATCAAGAAGGGAGAAAATCATGTTGAACAATACTTTGTCTTGATCTATTGTCATGCTGCTAAGCCTTGCCCCTGTTGAAGAGTCTGTCTCCACATTTCTGTTATAAATCTGGGTTTTAAGAGCTTAGTACTGGGTACTGTTTATTTGTATTGGGATTTATATATGTCCAATTCCATAGGTATGTCAAAGTAATTTAAAAAAAAAAGACAGTCTACTTTAAATCAGATTAACTGTTTATTAGGAACGTCCAGACTAAGCATACTGCATACATATGCACATACATCTGTGTTTGTCAAGGGAAAATATGAGTTAACTTCTGTTGAAGTGGGCAATGTGCTGTGTAGGTGTTCTAGGATTACAACAGCTAACTTCTGTTGGTGTGAATTTAAACTCCAGTGTTTCAGCAGTTAGCACCACTTGTGCTTTTTTAAACAAAATAAGCATTTAATAGTTAATGGGCTCTTCCTAAAATTAATTTGATACATGCCGACTGCTTGTTTTGAAGGGTAGGAAGATGAGGACAGACGGCTTCCCTTCCAGCACTTCTCTCCCAATTTATGTATACTATCACCTGTTTTGCCTCATATTGGAGCTGCTGTACTTTAATTTAAGAATTGAATGAAACTACTTGTCATACCTATCGTTTCATTGCTTAATTACTCAGCCGGATTGCTGACATGTCGTTGTCCCCCAGGCTCTGATCTTGCTGTTGTTTTACCACTCAGTCAGGGTAAAGAGTATGAGACCAGAAATCTAATCTGTGTCTGCTCATAGCAAAACAAAACAACATAGTAAGGCCACAAGCACAATTCACAAGTTACTTTTAATATGCAAAACCACAACCATGAAATACTAAATCAGAGTGTAGCAGTTTTATAATGCACTGAGATGGGGTTTGATCCTGTTGGCTGGGGTTCTCGTATGAAAAATATTGCACATTATTTGATTTCTGGTGGAGTCTGGCCCTCGGGTCAAAGCAAAGTGGACAAAGTAAAGCATTTTGGTACTACCAGGCGGAGAAGAGACACCTGTGGAGGAGATTTTATCAGCTCACTTGATGGAGGTTGTGCCCCCATTGCTTATTGTTTGAGAGGCTTTTTTACAGGTCTGCATCCAAGGAAATACCTCTCTCTGCTTTATCGTTGTGCTAAAACAATGCATTACTGCTGGGTTCGACTGTCGTCGTTTTTGTCTACTCGAGACTAAGTTTGAGATTGTATGAAAGCTGGAATTGATTAAGAAAAGATGCAGGATTGAAATTGCTGAGAAGACCGTGTTGTTATGAACACAGTCAGGTAGTTCCTACTCTTATGCAGGGTATTAGTTCCCAAATATTTTGGTGGCTGCCTGCTTGCAGCCCACCTCTCTGCCACTGATGCTGAGGCACAGCTGAGATCAGCAAAGGTCCAAGTACTGCAACTTTGATATTCATTAGGGCCATGGGGAAATGGATCTGTATGCTGACCTCCTCTGGTACAGAAAGCTTTAATTTTTTTACAGGATTTTGGAGGATACAAGACGATTCGGGAAGGCTTCAAAGCAGATGCGGTGTCCTGGTTTATTATATTACAGCTAGAGTGGAAAGTTTCGCGGACTGGGTGTGTTAAAATATTGTACGGTCACTTGCAATTCAGAAAGCTTTCTGTAAGCACAGTCTTTTTTCTGTGCTTGAATTGTTTTGCTCTAAGGTGAAAAGAAAATTAAACAATTTCCTCACACCATAGTACAAAATAGTGCCCAGGTAGGACTTGGACTGTTGGCACAAATAACTTGTTTGTTTATTACTCAATAATAGTGACAATGTTTAGCAACTCTGAAAAAACTTGCATCAAAAGGTATAGGCACTATACAAACATGAACTTACCACATGCCCTTAGGTATGGGGAATAGTCCCATGGAGGTAAACTTAGGTAAAGGGAGGTTAAATAATGTATCTTATTCAGTGCTTTGTCCAAGTTTGCTGTGCACAGAAAGCCTCTGCTACAACTCTGACCAGAACCTAAGTGTCCTGACATGTTCAATTCCCTATCTTGGTTGTCTTCATAGGAAATGGCTGCAGAGCAGAAATGCTAATCTTTAGATTACACAAACACAGCATTAATATTAGAACTTTAGAGTTTAAGGAAAAGGACTCCAAAACTACTTCTGCAAATCTTTGACAGAGTGTTTGGAGCTCATTTTTCGTTCACATGCTAATGGTGTTCCCCACATTTGCTGAACAGAAAAAATACAAATGCTGCTATTAACATCTATATGTCAGCAAGTTTATTAGGTGGAAATTGCTCCTGAAAGATTATTTGACGCATGACAGATTCCTGCTCAAGATACAGGTTGCAGATACTTCAAATTATCTTACCCTATTAAAAAAAACATTTAGATGTTGAAAACAGTGGTGAAGTTCCTAGGAATTTAAATCCCCATTTAAAAGTAGGGCAAGAAAGGTTGATATTTTCCTAAGTATACACCCAAAAATCAAATCCTTAGGGTACGGCTGGACACCAAAATGGCTTCGTTCAGTGTTCAGCTGCTATGAGCATTGGCATCCACGGCATAGGAACACTTCCACAGAAGTGCAATTGTTCTTGCTGTTGAAACATCATAGCCTGAATCCAACGTTTTACCATTACCCAAGTAGTGGTGGAAGGTGTTTCTTGCCTGAGGGATATCTGACTTCCCACACATGATTTTTTTTGTGTGTGTGTATGTTTTCTTAATTTATAACAGCAGTGTCTGCAGTAATGAAAGAGAAGAATAAAGCAATGATTTTTTTAGCAGTCAGCAGTCTTGGACATGTCTCATTTGAGAATAGACTTAAGCTAATGCATGTAAGTGAATTGCAAAAGGCCTTCTTTTAAGAGAGTTGCATGGTCTTTTAACAGCTGAATACTATTTCTAGATTTTCCTGGAATCATATCCACAATTAATTACCCCTGTTACTCCTGACACTACAAAAATCAAACTCCTTCTAGTTCCTTTGTTCAGAGATGTATGTTGTACAAGATAATTCTATGTAAAAGTTTCATGTAAAACTAGGCAGAAAGTTCTAGAAAGCATCTTCAGATCCGGTGGTATCTAGCATCACGTGTGGTATCCCCAGGATAAAGAGGGTACTCCAGGGTGGAGTCATGAGTTGGTATTAACTTTCAAGATCTCAGTGATCAGTGAAGACAGAATATGAGACTAACAAATAGACATCAACTTTAATAGCCATGAAAATGGCAGAACTGGAGTTTGAAGCAAAGACTAGATCTCATTGGGAGACTGACATAAAAACTTACTGCCCAGACAATTATACATGATCGTTGGTCAGAAAGACCAGTGAAGACACCAAATACGGACAGTATTTAACATTTATTTTTGCCTGGAAACGATTGTTCTCAACGATATGGTGTACATGTGCCTGAAGCAGTTATAACCATAACAGTGTCTGCCACTACTGCAGGGCTTGCCTTTAGCCTCTTTCCTCCCCAAAGACATTGCCTCACTTGATGTCCCCTTACCATTCCTTATCAAATTTCAGATGTGAGAAAAGAGAGCAAACGAGGCTGTTTCTGCCAGCCCCAAACTGAGGGTTTTAGTCTATGTGAGGTTGGCTGAGCTCATGAGCACTAGTGATTTAAAGTCTTGCCCCTTTCATATTAATTCTGCACAGGGGACACATCTACTTCTTTAGCTGCTGTAAGATCATCCCAGCTGCTGTCATCTCTGTGGCCATTTCCAGCATACCTCTGTCTGTGCATTGTTCACTTTGTTCATAGGGAGGTTGAGGTGGGAAGGGACGTCTGGAGGTCATCTGGTCCAACCCTGCTGCTCAAGCAGGGCCACTTACAACAAGTTGCCCAGGACCATGTCCAGACAGCTTCTGAATATCTCTAATATTCATCTGATCTTTTTCAAATGTTTGCCTTGCACTGCTTCCCTGAACAATCCGTTAGCTGTACTAGCAAACCCTTTCCAAGCCTTTTCAATGTCTTTGCTTTGAGCAGGCCCTTTTGATCACTCGGAGATCCCCATGTCACCTGTATTGGTGAGGAAGGGGCAGTTACCTGTCACAGATAAGGCAGGGTCTAGCTCTCCATGAAGGGTCCAGCCAGCTCTTGGCCCCACAGTATTAGCTCAGTATTTGCCATATCTGGGTTTGGAGAAGTATCTTAATTCTCTCCTGTTGTCTTTCCATGTCTCCTCTAAACTAATCTAAGTCATCAGAGAGAGCTTAAAAATGCAAAGTCTGGAAGCCTGGAATTATCCCACAGTTAATCATCTCAAACGGCTTGAAGACTATGGTGTGCTGGCTATATTTAGGCGAGTCTGACAAACAAACTGCAAAGCCATAGTTCTCTTTAGTCATCAACCTGCTACAGTGCTGTCAACCCCAGTTGAAGCCTTGTTGGGCTTGTTACCATCATGTGTATGTTACTGTTCTTGACATGGTTTGGATAACCAGGTTCTGCCTTTCACAGAGGTAATGGAGACTTTAAATTTCTTCCACTTGTTGTTGACTTTGTGGAAAAAAAAAATGAACAAAGAATTTCAGGCTCAAAAAGTGGTATCAGACCAGTGCCTAGTGTGCATATCAGTGCCCATCATTACTTTAGCTGATTAAAAAACACGCATACCAACTTCAGCTGGCTGAAATCTCAGCCAGTTTCAGTATCTCTTATCTTCCCTGCATTATGTTGAGTTTATTGGAAATAAGATCCAAGTATCAGTTCCAGCGTCAGCAACTGTGTCCCGTAGTAAAGAAGCTGAAGTCATGTATGTCTCGGCACAATCATGGATTTCATTGCCTTTGTGAGAATGAGGGGGCAGGAATGCTACTGCATTTGTGTGGGAGGTGAAGAATTATTTACTAGGGAATAGGAGGAAACAGATAATCACCCTCAACCATAGAGTTACTTTTAAATGTTAAAAGAAAATAGCTCCTGCACTGGATTGGCATTCCTCATTCAATCTTTGGAAGGATAGCATATGCCCTTCCCTTCAGGAAACCATTCTCAAAAAGGCTTTTCCTATTATGTGGTAGTTTCAGCTTGTTGCCAGACTGCAACCAAGGCCTGGACCTTGCTGATGGCTCATGATTCCACTGGGTTTCTGGATACTGCAGTTGCCATTAACCTACTGAAAGTCAACAGGTATATTATGTTTGGTGGCTCCAGCTTGGTTTCACATCCTTTCTCCAGTCTTCAGGGTCTGGAAACCGGTGTTCATTAGATGCATGCTTTACAGAGTGGCTACTTGCAGGTGCATTGGACTAGTTGTCAGCCTGGGCTTTGGTAGCTCAGAGATCTCCATCTCACAGCTTCCTACTGAGCTACCCAGAATGACTCAGTAAATGAAACTCTTGCACTTCAGTCTTGTTTCTCAGGTGTTTCTCTGACAATACATGATTATGTGAACAGACATGGAATTGATATCAGACCACAGGATGCTTCTTGAACCTGTCCTTCGTTTTTGAGTTACACCTAGCAACTGATGAAAGTATATAGCACCAGGACAGGATAATAAGTCAGCTTAAGTCTGTCATATTAACGTATGCACCATTCTCACCTTTATGAAAGTCACAGTGTTGCTGATAGTCATGAAAACATAGGCACTGATTTTGTTGCTTGTAGACAAGAGCTTGTGATGTCCTTTTACATTGGCAGAAAAGGAGAATACACATTCACATAACAGTTCAAAGCCAATAATAACATTTCTGTTTGTCACTGTCATTGTTTAAGCTCTCTCTTTCTTTTTTAAAGCAAAATGGATTGTTTTGCATGCCCAGTGATAATCTGCTCTCTCATGCCAGGCAAGCTAGCTGGTTTAGGCTCTAATGAAACACATTTATAGGAAACATGTAATAAGAAATACAGAATCCTATTTCTGCATGACATGTAATAACCCACCTCCATCCCAGTATCCTTTGTAATCCGTTATGTATATGCAATGCTTCTGTTTAGTGGTAGTTCAGTGGAAGGGTAGGAAAGTAACATTCAGCGTAGTACTAGGCACAACTCTCCAAGATCTCAGAGATGCTATAGTCTCCAGTTGCTCACTTTTTCCACTTCTATTTACCTCAGCATTATCAACCTTATATGCCTGAACAGTAGGAAGAGATCATCTTAAAACACAGATGCGGTAATGCATCCAAGTGAGAAATGACATTAAAGTTCAAACGGTAGATGAAGATCACACATTGTCTCTTGGTATCAAAAGTGTCTCAGTTGTCCATTCACATAAGGACTTCCTGGCTCTCCAGAACATCATCTTTAATGATTTTGCTCCTTTCCAGCTTCACAGAGGAATTGTGCAGCTCATTTGCATGAGATCTTTGTCACTTCCTATGCAGCTAGATAGTTCATCAAGCCCAAGGAAGACTTGGAAGGTAGTGGACAGAATTTTAAGATATCTACTGTTATGAACTTGTGCAAAAAAGGCACTCCGAGAAAATCTGCCTTTGCGTACAGCCCTAAGACATTTTATCTTTTAATAGGAAGAAAGACAAGCCACACGCATAATGTGAACAGAGAGACGGTGAGATAATCATATTGAAGCACAGACAATTCATTAAACTTGCAGCTTTTCAAGTGTTAAATAATAAAAGAGGCTCTCTATTTTATACAATACTTCAGCAATTTCTTATTACTGTTTGCATGAGTTTTAAATGGTGTTTATCAACTTGACTAGCCTTGTGCTTTTTCTGTATTCCTTACTATTAACCTGTGTTTGGACATAAAACAACCTCGTTAGAATACGTGCTAGAATAAGGAGTGAACTGTTCGCTTCCAAATGCAAGTGTAATATTTTTCCATTTTGCTGAACGTATGGGATAAAGAGTACCTTCCTCTTTTCCTCAACTAATGCGTGCTTCAGGGTTTGGATTTACTGCATTGAGTTTGGTCCCTATCCTGACTTCTCACTTTCCCACCTTCCCTGCCCCACCTTGTGCCAGCACCGACTGTGAGTTATGTGAGTACCAGGAGCACGACACTGACAGAGGAACACCGCAGGACAGTCCCTTTCAGTGGCAGCACAGTCATCATTCGGCTGGGAAAGGTATCGTTAGTGTCTCGGCAGTGTGCTGGTTTGGGGTATTCATGGCTCACAGCAGCTGCAGGTTCTAATGATCCAACAGCACTTAGGCTAGTACTGCCAGGAAGCAGCCTGTTAAAACTGAAAATGCAGCCTTAGGTGAGTCTTCTAAATGTCTTTCATCGTTTAACTTTCCATCTGTTTATATTTGCAGCAGAATATTTTTTTTTAAATTTCTTTAATCATCCAAGTTCCTATGTAGTAAATATAGTTATTCTGTCAGTATAAGGAAATTAAACTCTTATTCTCTCTTTTTACTGATTTTGTGCAAGTCAAATGATTTGTTAATGAAGGGGCCACTGTTTATGCAGATGGAAGTAGGGATGCAGGATGTCATTGCAAATTATCAGATAGCTAATTTTTACAACTTCTAGGTACTGTTTCTTATATTTCTGTTTCATTGGTGACCAGAATGTTCACTAATTTCTCTGTAAATGGGAAAAGCATTTTATATACGTGCACACGCATATACTAGTAATTTTTAAACTAAAATTATGTAATGTCTTATTTGTAGGCCATATTTGTAAAAAAAAAAAAAAAAAACAACTGTTGAAGGCAGAGAATCTTAAAATTAGTACAGTCTGAGGATTTGAAACTCAGCTGCAAGTGTGGGCTTTTAAAAATTGACTTTTACAAAAGTACAAATTGCATCTTTCTAGGGAAAATGGGCATTCATTCCATGGTGGTTTTCAGTCTGCTTTTTGTCTTGGAACCATGGTGATGGGAGATGACTGCATCCCTCTGTAGCACCAAAACCAGGACAAACAGTAGAACAAATATAAGTGCATATTGTGGAGAAAATTTAGTGTTTCAGTAATACGCAGGAGCGGTAAGCAGTTTTATTGACTGCTTATGTGAGTAAGAGTTCCCAGGACTGGCCCTTAGTAAAATGGATCCACTTTTGAGATTGAGTCACGCAATGGCCTCAGATACCTTATTCCTAGAGGTGTCTGGTTCTCTTCCTTGGCTATGAAAGAGCTTAGATAAATTAGACTTGGCCAACTAATTGATAGGCATTTAAAGTTGGTGAGATTAATTGTCCCTGAATATTTACAGACTCTTGTGTATATGACCTAAAGAATAGACCCATGACTGGACAGGAAAAAATGGGAAGATGTTGCAAAAGCCCTTTCTCCCTTCAACATGCAGGCATGACTGCACATAGGAGACGTGGATATAGAGTAGAGCATTGATGGACAGAGTTGTTCAGCAAAATGGAGATCCCTTGCTTTGCTCTACCTATTTAATTAGAGATTTTGTAAAAACTGGTACAAGAAAGTGATGTGTAACATGTGATAACCTATCCATGAGCAGTCACAAAAGAGACCAGCAGAAGGGTCAACTTCTTACTATCCATTAGGGCCCAAAGGAGTAGGTCAGATACTGTGTGGAAGTGTTTGAGGTTCATGCTTTTATGAGTAGGTTTTTGCCTATGAGTGATCTCCTTAGCCTACCAAAGTGATAAATTCTTTCTTAGTTGGACATTGCTTGTTTTGCCTGTGTGGTTTTACTGTAGCAGTTGTCAGTGTTAATAATGTACCGGGTTTTGTTTCTTCGCAGCCTTGCTTGATTCCCTCCTTCTCCTTCCAGGTGGCTCTATGAATGTAAATTGGTGGAGGGTGGTGTCTGTTCTCTTCATATTATTCCTATGATTGGTGCCAACAGGAGTCAATTTTTAGACATTGAGAGTGTAGATGAAGCCAAGACCCTTCATTGTTCTGTCTGCTGCTTTCTGCCATTCTGATTGAAATATTTTGTGCCCATTTTCTAGCAACAAGCCAGTTCAACTGCTGTAAAGAAGATTTAGGTGCTGTTCTATAGCCACATTACCTCTAAGAGAGGTGCTTCCTTCAGAATTTGAGGTTTAAAACCAAGTAAGTCAATAACTTACCCACATGTTCCTGTCGTGGGAGTTATGCACAGGTTTGGAGGCAGAACTGCGCTCCTTCCAACATCAGCCCCTTGCTTCTCACCTTATCTCATTTCCAAGCATGTGCAGCAAGAAGCCAGAGCGTTACCTAGATGGAAACACATCATCACATGCAGGTCGTTTTGCTCCTCCTGCAGCACCGTATGTATATATTATTACGCAGGGAACTAGTCCAGGTTGCATGCTGTTTGAGACAAGGGCCAGCAGAAAGGCACTGCTTTCTCTGACAATTAAGCAACTGAATGCTGTCCAGGAGTACTGAATGTTATCCTTTCCTCTGTCATGAATTCGTTATGTGGTGCTAAGCTAATCTCTTGAATGAGATTTTGGACTGTGGTGGGTTTTTTTTTAAGTTTCCAGCTTGATACAACCATGATAAATTAGCAGAGCTATTGGCTTGACTCAAGTGCCGTGCAGCTGAAAGAGAGCTGTTTCGTGGCTCATGAAGTATCATAAAACAAGCAGTTGTCTGTAAGGTCAGGTCTTAGGTGGCTCAGATTGAGGACTCAAAAGCAACGGCTTCCAATAATTTGGAGTTGAGTTTTTTGTGAACCTCACTTTTTCTTTGGTTAAGTGGACTGCTACCTCACAAGGATGTCTGGAAGATTAAATGTTTAATCTTCTAGATTAAAATACCATGAGGATGAACACTGTAGAAAAGCCCTCTGATGAAATTAATGATACTGTGTTCAGTTCAAGGTCCAGGGAGTGTGCAGCAGATGAGGCATGAGGACAACCAACTAATAATTCAGAAAAATAGGAATACTGGGTAGTCCTATTCAGTGAGACTGGTCACTGAGTGCTCTCCATGAGGGAGAACTCTAGGGGAAGAAGTACACTTAAAGATTGTATCATAATACAAATATACAAAGGGTACTAATTAACATTGAATATGTAACCATAATTTTTTAATATCCCAACTTCTGAACATTTGATTTCGCAACTTTAAGTGCTACTACTTAAGTGTTTCACTGTTTCTTCTTTAGATCCTTGTTAGTAGTGGGGATGCGGATAACAGGTCTCCAGGGCTGTCCTAGAAAAATCTTTTTCATTGCAAATTAGTATACATCATTCGCAGGATGATAAATGCTTGGCTCCTTCTGCCATTTTCATAATTGCTCTTTAAGGTATTTCTGCAATATTGGTGCAGTGTAGCTCCTACTGAAATGGATGGAAACATTGTCAGTGCCTGCAGCAGTTCTGGATTGCAGCAGTTAGCAATTCTGCAAAATGTCTGTGCAAATAAGGTTTGGTAATTTAACCAGTGTTATGACATTCAAAGCCTCCCTTTTCATATTTTTATATTTAACTTACACTTACAAATTACAGTACTCAGATTTGTCATCATAAAATATTACTTCACTTCTTGTGGAAAAATATGCTCTTTAGATATGTAATGGCAGTATTTTTATATGCTTTATTTCATCTTGGAAGTTTAAAACTGTGCCCCATTCTGTGAGAAGAACATCCATCTCCAGTGGAAACTGCAAAAGCCAAC
This sequence comes from Nipponia nippon, assembly GCF_047370975.1. NCBI lineage: Eukaryota > Metazoa > Chordata > Aves > Pelecaniformes > Threskiornithidae > Nipponia > Nipponia nippon. Next base: position 11,828,095 of record NW_028262358.1, on the reverse strand, counting down.
AGGCATAGAGGGTATTGTGTGACAAAGTAAAGGGGAATATTGTTGCTGTGTGCCATTACCATGCCAGCACCATGGCATGTAGGCAAACTGTAACAAAAAATACTCCTTTCATATTTTATTCAAAAAATGACACTAATACTACAATTTCTTTAATGTTTCTCATGTAAATATATGTGATGATTTATATAAACCTTTCAGTTTCCTTGAATGAAGTGCCCAACGGTCCGTCTTACCCACAAGTGCAAGGTTGGTCAAATAAGACAATATCCTGATCCAGGAACTGCTTCAAGGCTGCTGAGGTCAGAGGAGAGATGGCCTTTGGATGGTGGGAATACTCCCGCTGCTTTTTCTGGGCTGTAGTGTCCTACGTTAGGAGGTGCATCAAATACTTCGAGTCCCAGAAGAGAGAGAGATGGGGAGAGTGAAAGCAAGGGATCTCCAGAGGAGGAGCGGGGAGTGTGAGCTGGGCTCTGCGTTGCCTTTGGGACAAGTGTCTTGTTGCACCCATTTCTACGGGATCTGGAGGGGACTGGTCTCCTCATGGACATGCCAAAGTTATTTGCCTGAAATCTGTCCTTTAAATATCCCTAAGGTGGATAAATGCAAGGAAGAAGTTAGGAGCTGCCCAGAGCATTAAAGTTTCTGGAGCGCTGCAGTTCCTAAATGTCAAGGCTTTTGTGGCACTGTTTAGATCCTCTCACAGAGGACAAGCCGGATTAGGTACAAACACCGCTGGTCAGGCGAGGCGGCTGTGGCCTGCTGAAGCGTTTGGAAAAAAAACACATTATGTTAGCTCAAAGTGAGATCTAGGCTAGCTTCTGGGATATGTAATTTGAAAATCCTTATCCATGATGAGGTCATTTTATTTTATTTCCTTTAAGTTATTTGCCTTCGCTCCTATGGCAGAAGGGAGCCAGGAGGAGGCAGGCAGACAGTGCAGGGCTGCGGGCTCCTGGCATAGGTACCGGAGGACAACCACCTTCCTGCCATTCATGTTAACCTTTTCAAAGGACGTGGGGCTTTTATTCGCATGCTTGGCTTCACAGACTATTACTCCTCTTTGGTTCAAGCTTTGCTCTTTAAAAGGTAGAAGAAAGAAGGAACACTTCTCTCGTAAGACGTTTTTTTAAACTACCATCAAAACAAAAATCCTCAAACTCTTTGCAACAAAAACCTGATAAAACCTATCCTTTTTCTGTAGAGTTTTTACACTTTTTTTATTATCAGGCTCCTTAACAAGAGCCACACAAGCAGAGTACCAGACAGCTTTTAAATTGAAAACTTGATTCTTTCCAATGTTCCCACAAAGCTAATGAGGAGCTAAGTGCAATTTGAATAAGCTGATGTTATTGTAGTGTTTAACTTTTAGTGTAGTGTTTAACTTACATCGAGCTTTATTATGGGGCTGGTTTAGATAGTTAAAGTCCTGGGTGCGCTCTGTGCCATCTGGGGCCCTCAGCAAAGTGCTCCGTGAAGGAGTGAGACTAACAATAGCCTGTTTTCTCCACTTGCCTGAAGGGTGGGTTTGGTTCATCGTGGCTGGCAAGCACCTCAAATTGGAAATAAGTGTGCATGAATAAATATTCCTTTTCTTCTGTCATGATGAGTTATGGACATGTTAAAAAAATAATTATCTTCCCTTCATAAATCAGTCTGATAGTTAACTTTGGTTTGGTTACTAATTCACTGTTGCTGCTATCTTTCTTTGGTTTGGGTTAGATACTTAAGCATAGGAATAAATCACAGGTCTGAGCCAGAATGCTTTTTTTTGTTGTTGTTGCTGGGGAAAAAAAAATGAGTCTAAAACCAAAATAGACATCTTTTGTGGGCAGATCTATGGTACAGTGATGGCCCTAAAATGAGGTGTTTGTATTAGCTGTTCTACCCTGCTTTGTAGAAGTATTTTTAGACAGAATTTTGCCTCATCTATTTAAAATAGTGATCACTGTTAGTTTTAGATGAGCCGATTAATTAAACGGATTTGTGAAGATAGGTAGGGGAAGCCATATATGCCAACCGTGCTAAGCCCTAGCGCATGTGAAATATTACCTATGTATGTTGTACGCATACTCACTAGTAAATATGAGTTAAGTGCAAATCTTTATGAGAGGGAGAATCAAGCCAGTTAGAATGAAATTGTTGTATTCCTGAGTTGCTAGAAGAAATATATTGCCAATTCATATTGCAACACAGCTATGAGGACTAGAAGCTGCGTAATAAACCAAGTACTACTGAGATAGTGCCGGCACACTAGCTGCATGTTCTACAACAGCATTTTTTAGCCATGTTCAACAGTGTGCTTGCTATCGCTCCTCCATTTGTTGAATTCAGGATGACCTTTGCATGAATAAAGTCAAATAGGATTAAGGCAGGAATTTTCAACAATGGGAAAGAGCAACAGATGTAGCCGACTTTGAACGTGGGAGGATTGTTGATGCACGGTTGCCTAAAGGGAGTGTCAGTGGTGACAAAAAAAGGGGAGAAACCAACAATTTCCTAAAAAATTAACCACATAAAAGAAAAGAAAATAAATAGAAAACAATCCAAAGGAACTGAATGATCCCAGGTTTTATTGGAGTCAAGCTGCCTGTATGTTTTTTGACTCACTGCCTCCTTTTAAATTTTTTTTTTTTTACTCTTTCAGAATAACTCTGTTCACTGTGACTATCGCTATATGAGCTATCTGAGGGTTTTGTGTGGTGTAACATAGTTTACATTCACGTTTTTTTCTGAGTTATTTTAAAGTACATAAATGGAACATAGGGAAAAAGGAGATGTTGTTTCTCTGGAGAATTATCCATTTGAATACAAAACCCAGAACCTGCTAATATTTTTAATTGGATTTATCCTATGCACAGGCATATGGATGGATCTCAAATGCATTCAGTGCAAGCACTCTATATAGATGCTGTTCTAGAAAGGAAAAAAAAAAAAGGTTAAAAACACATTTAAAGCAAGAACTCTATCTGATATATCTTAAGGAGTTTTATACTTTATGTGCCTGTTAGATAAACTGAATTTGTTTTCATCTCAATGAAAAATAGAACATGCATGTTTTTTCTTGGTAGATTTAGAGAACATTTTTGTACATTATAAAAGTATTTGGTTACCTTTTTTTAAATGCAACCAATTCTTTGAAACTCACTTGGTTTCATTATTGACAAGAGCTATTTTGCAGTTTAGTAGATAGTTGTCTTAATCCCTAAATGATACTTCATAGTTTGTAGTAATGAATAATGCACAGATTTTAAACATAGTTCATATGTATAATTTGGGCAACTCAGCTTTGAAAAGCATGCAGGGGAAAAGCTTTTAAAGTGTGAATGAAATCATGTGCTCTAGCTCAGTGAAAGGGCTTTAAAGGAGCTAGCTAGAAACTAAAGTAATTAAGGAAATCATATTGTAAACATTATGGAAAATATTGGTGAGCTTAATATATTAGAAGTTCAACTGTAATATTTAAGATCTTGATTAAACACCCATTGATTAAATGCCTACATTATACTTTAAAGAGAGCTATAATGTTGAGAGGGCAGTCTCTCTCTGTAGAAAAATCATTTGGATTCAGAGGATGTAGCATGGTAAAACATCTTCTAATACAGCTTATCCTGCCTCTTCCCATGCTCCTTTAGAGCAGAACTTGATGAGGCAAGCTGTGGGCTACCCCCTGCCCCTGTAAACTCAGAGTTGTAACACATTTCCCTTCCCCAAAAAAGGAGTCTTTCAACAGACTTTTTTTTTAACAAAAAGATGTCATCCGGTATTGAATATCTTGAAGAATGCAGCTCTAGGTGCTGGAGGCTTCATTAGTCGTTTTTGTTACTTTAGTGAAGGTGCTGTGGTGTTTAATTTTGAGACTAGAACCAACTTCATATGCATGCCTGGCATCTTCAGCACCAAGAGCACGTAACTCTACTGTTTGAATTGAGTGGATTTGTGCCCACTGTGGCTGTAGAAAGTAGTCTTCATTTTCTGTGGGTTCACAGACATTGTCCTACACATTAAGCTCACAAAAGTGTACATAACTGCTGGCTGTGACTGCATGCACAGTTGTGTGAAAGGCTGTCATATTCACAAGAGCAATAACTTAGAAATATATTTTGAAATAACAGTTTGATGGTTGCAATTAGATGCCTCGCTTTTTTTAGGAGTTCATGAGACTTAATGGAGAGTCCACTGAAGGCAACAAGAAGTTGAAGTCCTTTAGTTGCTCTGCAATCAGGTTCCTGGGCAGTGAAATCTTTTCAACCCAAGTTTCCATCCATAAGTATGAACTGAGGCAGGTTAGAGCAGTTTCTAGTTCCTTAGTTGCCTTTTGTATCTCTGAAGGGCAATCCACAAGGAAGAGGACAGTGTCTTTTTCTTTGGTGGGCCAGCCAAAATCTCCATTCTCCCTCACTTCATCAACACCTCTGAGGCAAGGAACTGTGATCTTCCTAAAGCCTTTGCAAGGGTCATGTTTCCTGGCTTGCTTTAGTGTGAATTGTTCTTTGAAATCCAACTCGGCCAATCAAGCTTTAAAAGTATCCTAAAATGTTAGACCATCTGAAATAATTATAAGTAAAAATAGTGTTATATTTTTCTGTTCTTAATTCTTAATTAGCTTAATTAATTCTTAATTAGCTGCCTTGTATTTTATGCTTCTGGAGTGTAATGAAAGTAATTCATTGACAGTGTGCGTATATATTCTTTGTGTGTGTGTATACATAGGTATATACAAACTTAGATATTAGTACATCGGTTACTATAATACGTATGGTTATTTGTTACATACAAAAGTATATAACAAATGTACCTTTATTATCTGCATGCAAACTTTCTAAAAAGCGAATTCGCATAGTAATTTAATACAGATGGCTTAGCAGATCATGGCTAAAGTGTTTTGTCCTAGAATCTGCTTAATTACTCAGCCATATTAAATAACACTGTGACCCCTTTTCATGAAGTTGCCAAAGTGCTCTCAAGAACTCTGCGAAAAGCTTTGTTTTTATCACTAGAAAGTAATGCTGAAGAATTGGTGCATTTCTAAAGTGCCCATATGGCACTCTACTATTGGTAAGTAGTCTGTTGTGATTTTCATTGACAGCAATGAGTCAGTAACACAATGTGACTTTATCCTTTGCTTTGAGACATGGGTGTGTAGACCAGAACCCAATCAATAGGCTTAAGTATAAAACTATAGCAAACAAAATATTGTTTCAGTGCTCAAATTCTTATAACTGTAACTGCAACCCTTCTATTGTACTTAAAATGCTAATGGAATATTACCATTATTATTTAAAAAAAAAAATATGGGGGGAAAAATGCTTTTGAGGGGTTTCCAAGGGAAGGAGTTTTCTCTGCAAATGCATTTAACTGTTTTTACATTTATTTCTAGCAACAATATTAGGCTTTTACAAAAAATAGTTTTGGGGTTTTGCCTACTAAAATTAGGTTTTATTTTCGCACAATATCTTTTTATATTTACTATAGTTTTCAAATGTAGAACCAGAATGTGAGATAGGTATGAGTAATAGGGAATAACCAGAAAATAATTCCAATAAGAGCTTCCAGGTTGCTGGAATTTTCTTCTATTTCTGGTCTCCATGGACATACACTTGGTTGATTTAAAACCACTTACAATCTGTCTTTTTTGCAAGTATTTAAAGAGTCTGAGAACCCATACAACACGTAGGACATTACGCGGTTTGCTTCAGAGCACTTTCATCTTTTTCGAAAGAATGTTTTCTTCCTTTTTTGGAGGAAGCAAGTGCTGTGATTGGTCCCCAAACAAATGAAATGTATTGCTTCAGATTTTGAGTTCTGTGCATTTTTTTTTGTGCACAGGTGACACATAATTTGCCCACCATCACCACTTGTGTCACTTTCACTGTGTCTGAGATGGTCGCTTCACCAATATTTCATGCCCCATACAGGGAAAAAGAGTAAACAAAGACCATGCAATGCATCATTTGAGCACCTATTTTCTGACTGCGTTTTAGCAATTTCACATCCTTAAACTCCTGAACATTGTCCCTGCTGCTTTTGGCAAGAGTGATGGGCTCTGTGTGGAGCCCCAGCCAAGTGGTGTGAATACTGCTGGAAAAGGCATATCTGCTTGGGAACTATTTGAGAAATAGATTAGCTTTTTTTTAGAAAAAATATATTTTAAATGGAATGTTTTCATATTTATTGAGTAAAAAAGGGGTAAAATCCTACTCTAATTTTCTGTTTTGTCCTTTTGAAGTTAGAGGATTCTTTTAAAAACTGGTTGGTGAGTTTGGCCATGAGTTGTAGGTTTAGACTCCATAAGAATATCCTTTTTGACCTCTTTTTGGAGTGAAGTTACTTACAACTGTGTTGCTTGTGTTTGATTTAGGACATAAGAGATCTCTGGAGTTTTCCATAATGTGTGGGCAGAGATAGCATCCCCTAAGGCCAGCGTGGAGCATCTAGGCCAGACTTCTGCTCTGCAGAGTCTTCTAAACAACCCGTCTCTCTGGACTGCAGAAGAGGTCTTGGGAGACCAATCCTCTCTACCTAAACTCCCCTTTTGAAAGTCCAATACCCTCCTCTTCCCCAAGCAAACTTACAGGAGGCATTGAAAAGCTTAAAATGCAGCAAGGTTTTATAAATAGGAGATAGTAAAAATAGTTGCAGAATGACTTCTAAGTATTTACGTATGGTAGAAAAAACTTATGTAAATGTAACTCACTGAGAAACTACAGTAGCACGCACACTATATATTTATCAACTCATCATTCTCCCACGAGCACTTCTATTTGAGTAGTCTGTAAATTTTATTGCAACTGTAGGCTCTTTGAACTCCTGTGCAACTTTAAAGGTATGGTGGATCTTAGTCAAGTGATGTCACTATACTTCACATGACTTCCTAGCCATGTCTTGGGTCTTCCTTCTGCTGCAAAGTGTTGCCTAGCAATCTGCAAAAACCCATGTTTTTAAGATGACAGATCCTACGGAGAACTTTAAATAATTTTTAGAAGCTCATCTAACTTGGAAATAATACTCAATATTAGAACAAACTTTGTAGATTCCACTGGAAGCTTATTTAGAGCAGTATCAACGAAGTATAAAATACGTTGGCTTTTATACATTTATCAAAGTTTAGAAATTACAGCTAGTTTGCTGTGTTACCAGAGCTCTCCCTTACATATGCTTTTTCTTCTCTTTATTCTTCCCATTTCAAAGATTGTCATAATCATTTAATCTCTCATTATGCAATTAGATATGTTGCTACAGATTTATTAGCAAACTTACTGTCAAACTAGTAGTAATGCTCTAATTTACACTTCCCAAAGCATGGAAATTCCTGTGTAGGAATGAAGGCTCCCTTCTTTTCCCTCCTCCACCTATCCTGAGGTGCTCGTGCAGTGAAAAGTATTGCAGGAGGCTGAGATGTGTGAATGGTAAGTGCTGTACACATTGGAACACCTGGGCGTGATCAGACTTGTTAAAGATGATGGACAAGGCTTGAGCCTGAGTTTTCTGCATTTCTACTGGTTGAAATTTTTCCCCCTGTAGCTCCTTGGGGTTCTCTGATAAAGCACATCTCATCCCCCAACCCAAGGGAGAGCTATCGATACCTTCCCCCACAGCCCCTTCTAATAGCACTGGTACCACTGGTTGGGAGACTGAAGTCTTCTGGTGAGGTCTTTCCATCTAGGTGTTTACTAGTCCTGTCTGCAGACGAGCATGTGGAACAGCTCATGAACAGCTCACACCAGAAGCATGTTAAGTGTTGCATCATCATGGGACCAATTGAGAGCCTTTCTTTCAAGAGTGCTTAATTTTATATAACCCAACCATGTAAATTAAGTCCAAAGGACATTTAAAAATGTAACACTTCCTTCCATTTATAACCTGTCAGCTCAAAGGCGTAATGTCTCTTAAGGATTTTAATCCAGAGATGTCGTCTGTCTTGTCACTATGGAGTTAGTGACAGTTAATGCATGGATTAATGATTCGAATAGTGTTGAAAAACCAATGAATCATGAATCCCTATCTCTGATACTGCCTTACAAATACCAGCTCTAAACAATCAGAAGCCCCTATAGAGTTGTCTGTTCAGGAAAACCTATCGGGCTATCATCTGTATACAATACTCACGAGTATTATGCTCATTACATATATAATAGTATATGCTGAAAACCCTTTCAAGTTCCTCATGTTACCATATTGTAGCAGTACGTCTTTTCTCTCTCAGCAGCTTGGAATATTTTCTCTATTTATGATCTGCAAAATTTGTTCCTGGAAGTCAAAATCAGCAGTTTGTCTCAAAGCTTTTAATATTACAATATTTACCATGTAATATTTTGCTCAAAATGTTTAATTTTTATTTATCTGACAATATATTTTTTTACTTTCGGGAATTTAAACCAGAAAAAAAAAGCTGCTGAACAAATTCTGTAGTTACAAATGTTAAGCTAATTTTTAAAATATTGTCGTAAATACTATATTGTATTAAGAAAAAAAAACCCGCTATCTCTGAGGACAACGTACTAATATTTCATTCAGAATTTTATGAAGTAGATCCTGGGGATAATTCAGGAGTTTTAAATGTGTAAAAAATGGAACACAGAAGAACTGACTGCCGTGTATTGCTGTAACACCCTTAGCACATGGCTAACGCCCAATTACTGCATGCTTAGACTTGGATGGTAATTACAATTGAGCTGTAAAATATTTTGACAGTTTCCAACTGTTGCGTGGTTATTAGCCAGGCATCATATGGGAATACAGTATAGTAATTTGATCGGTTTTATATCACGATCTGCTTAAATAAGGACTTTCAAAATAAACGTGTAGCGTAAAGTGTTAATCAACAGCAATATTTAATTATTAGCAGCTTTTCTTGACTTCTGCGGGAGAGAATTCCTCTTTCCCAAAGATTTTGATTTCTTAAATGAGACTTGCCATACCTTTATGCTTCAGCTTTTCATTTACAAGCTTTTACTTGTTGAGTGCTAAAAGGATAACCACACCAAATTTAATTTGTAGCATGAAAATTGTGTGTATTCTTCAAGAGGATAGATTTGCCAGTGTTGAAGCTAGAAATGCTTGTGCTAATTATGTATTATAAAACAAAAAGGGTATTTTCATTTAACATGTATTTCTCCTTTTAGCTGCACAAGTCCTAGCAATTAGCAAATTTGGATAGTGTAAAAATTCCTGGAAAAATATATGTTAAACGAAGTAGCACTTGAATTGCTGTTGCTTTTACATGTATTTTTATTTTGAAATGAAAGTAATAAAGCAAAAATATTCAAAATACATGCAAATTAAGCTCCAGATTGTGCCAGTCTTACGTTCATTAAGCTATTGAATCCTTGAGTAGTAGCTATTATTCCATGGGGGCTATTCACAGAATAAGGTACTATTCAATGAGGTAAAGATAGCAATCTGCCTTCACACTGCTTAAATAATGCTTGTTCCGTTTGGCAACTAAACCAAGAATATTTGAGTCTGCCATTCCTTAATTTTTCACTTGCTTTGTTTATTTAATAATACTTTTCGGTTTTATATGTTGTTTATGAATGGTGTTTGTGAGTGAAGCATTCTGTTTATGTATATAAGAATTTTGCAAGTGTTATCACCTTGTTTTTTCTTAAAAAAAAAAAAAAAAAAGGAGGAAAAAAAGCCTAAAGAAATTCTGGTTTCCCAGTTCACTCTGCTTGTGACATCTGTGCTGTGACTGAGGGCTGAATCCAGCCGATTCAGTTACCAGTGTTGCTTACATCTTACTATTTGCCTAAATACCTAATTTCACCCAGCTGTAATTGGGTGGTTTCTTTTGCTGACTCTTGTCCTGGATTTGACCTGAACTCTTATCTTGCACATGAAATAACCTTTCTAATGTATCCTAGATTTTGAAGTGTCTTTATGACTTTCTGCAGAGATGTGCTGAATGGGACAGAGCCTTCCTCTCTGCTAGTGTACATGAGGAGCAGTTGGAGTGGTAGGGTTATACTACTTCAATAGCTAGTCTCCTAAACCACTAAAAGATAAAAGACATACTCTGTACAATTATTCATTTGGAGATTTGTGTTAGTGGTTATTGAACTTTTTGTGTATTCAGATAGCTATGTGCCAGGAAAAAAGCAAAATATACTGTGCTTTGCAAGGAAATCTGATTAACATGAGTGAATTGGTGCATGAGTTGCTTATGAAACAAATAATATTGGGACCCCAACCCCAGGCTTACTTTTTAAAATGGGAAGCGGTTTTTTTTTTTGGTGGATGATGTGAGCTGAGAGGCCAGTGTGAGGTGTTCACCGTGGGAAACAGGAGTTTGTCAGCTTGCTTCCCTGCTGCCGGCGGGCAGAGGGGAGCTCTGCCGGACTCCTGCTTGCTGAGGGCAGCAGCCTGTGCCAGCTGTGTCCTTCGCCTGTAGGACCTGGAGTTAAGAAACACGGAGGAGGTAGGTCTGAAACACATCTTAAAAGATCACTTGGTCCTTCTGCTTGCCCAAAGGCAAGTTCAGCTTTACGAAATGAAAGATTTCTTCAAACTGTTGTTAAAGACCTTCAATAATGAAGCATCCACAGCTTTATAAGGCAGTCTGAGTGCTTCATTATACTGTCTTATAGATTGCTCCTGCTGATGTCTGACCTGTTGCAATTGAGGCCTGTAACTTAATTTTGGTAAACACTGGCATGGGGGACAAAGGGTTTTCTTTCTTTTTCAGAATTTTGCATGCGTGAAGACTTACCACATTACTTTCCTTTATCATTTTTTCTTAACATAAGTGACCTAAATTTGCTCCAGCTTTCTTCATGGTCTGTTTTTTTCCATACTCTTTCTTTGGGCTCATCTTCCTTACACTGCGTCACACAAAACTGAACATAAAATTTCTGCGGCGGCTTTATTGATGCTGAGTGGAGTGGGAGAGGCAGTACATGTCTTGCAAACTTTATTCCTGTCCATACATCTCAGTATGATGTTTGTCTCTTTCACAACAACCTGATGTTGTTGACTTATGTTCAGCTTGAATAGACTATTTCCCCCACATCCTTTTGTGAAGAACTGTTACCTAACCAGTTCTTCCTCATGCTGCATTTATGTAAATGATTACTCCTTCCTGTGTTGCACTTGCACCTATTGAATTTCATCCTGTTTTCTTCAGAACTTTTCTCATTTTTATATGATCGGAGTTCTCCTTTGAAGTCCATCCCAGCTTCCTAATTCAGACTTTCAACACTGAACCAAGAAATACTCTTGCAGAACCCTTTTAATGTATAATTCCAATAATCATTTAAAACTAGTCTTGGATGTAGTTTTTCAGCCTGTTTTGCACCTATGCCACGGCTCCATTTTCCGTGCTTCCTTATGAGATCATCTTGAGAGACAATGAAAAGAGCTTAACTACAATAATAATACGTTTTCTGCTGCTTCTCCCCTCCCCTGCCTGCTTCCCGCTTATAGAGGAAACTTGGACTGGTTGTCATGATTTGTTGATGACAAATTAATATTTGTTGCTTGTCTCCTTTTTAACTTTCTCATGCTAAGAAGCAACTTAATTATTTGTTCTACCTCTTTTTCATTAGTTTGTCTGCATTCTTCTGATTCATCTTTTTTTCTGCTCTTAAAGACTAGAAGGGAATGTAGTCTTTTCCTGCTGTTCTAGTATCTTGCCCATCATCTTCAAGTTTTCAAACTGGCCGTTAATTTCAGATGTTGTTTCATATTGGTTCTTCCAGTACCCTAGGATTACATTAAATGTGTTCAGCTGATCTGAAAGCATCTGGCTTGTCTAAGCTGTTTCCACACCTGGCTGAAATCTGACCTTTTTGTGTCTGGTATTAGTAATGCTAGTCTCCAACTTGCACTTGACTTGTAGAATAAAGATTGATGAAGAAAAAAGAAAGGCATTAAGCATTTCAGATGTCTCCCCATCATCTATGGGTAGCTCCTCCTTACCACTGAGTGGTGAAACAGTATTTTTATTAATCTCCATGTTGTGCTTGTTTGCATAGAGTGGGCTGCCGATGCAGTAGTTTATCAAGGCTAAAAGTGCCTTGTTTCCATTAAATTCTCATTCACCTATAGCTATCCTAAGGAGCTTTCTTGAGAATAGCTATATTTATGCCTGATCTAAGCTCATGGATGCCAGCACCTCATGCGAGATTGTAGAATATACTTATTTCCACCCTCAGTTAAGAAGTGTCCTCTGGGCTTCAGAGGCACCACATCAAGTTCTGTGCCATCAATACCAGGCCTAAAAATACTGAGTGCTCTAAACCCCTCCACACAGAGATTGTTTTCCTTTGTTAGTGTAATACCTGCACAAAGCTGGCATCTGTATTATGCTCTCAAGTACTTAAAACAAACGTTTCTCATAGGCAGAGAGTAACACTTCCATAAATCTGCCTATGGCTGTGCATTAACACAAATGATGCAGTAGATTTACAAAATAGGTATCTGTAAAGTTCTATGGAGCAATGTCACCTTAATGATACAACATCAGAAGGTTGCCTGAAAAAAAAATGTCTGTTGAAATGTTCAGAAGAGTGGGAGAATAACTTGCATTTATTTAATGGCTAATGTAAAAATAAATTCCTGCAAAAGCAACAAGAGTTCACTGTTTTTAGGAAGAACTGGCAGTGACTCTCATTTTTAGTTTGCCTTGTACTTTCTTTTAGAAGAGATTCTTGTGACCCTTTTCTGACAAGCTCTAACACTTCCATTGTTTGCTGCAGGCCTTTGAAATGTGGCAGAGATAGCCTTGGGCCCAGGGAGGTGCGTTTTGCTAGTTCAGTTCACATTTAACAAACTTAAAAGCTTTGAAAATTGCTGTTCCTCATCTGTGGCTTAAGTTGCTTAATTCTGGCAACCTGCCCAAAACCCTTAACGTTCCCATCGTGGCAGAAAGCCAAGGATTGTGAACCGACAGCGTCCTGGTAGCTCATCTGGGCTTCCAGCACAGATTACACGGGAGCAGAGACTTCAGCCCACGTGCCACCGGGGCAGCTGGAGAAAGGAAGGTGGACACGAGGAAATTGCCTGTTTTCTGAGAGCAGAAAAATGAGGCCCCATCCCTGCATGTGACCTGTTCATACTGTTATATTACAAATATATGTAATCATCAGAGAATGAACTCAGCCTTCGCTTCTGCTTAATGGTATGAATTATATACCTTTTCCTGTTTTTTTGTAATTGAAAACATGTTGTTCAAGACAAAGATTATGCAACCTCAGGGAAAAGAAGCTAGACGAGCCTCAGCCAATCCTTTTATAATAGTTGAATCTGAGAAGGAGCTCGCTATGACTTTTTTTTCTTGGCCGTACTGACCATCAGGTGAAATTACTTGCACATAACTAACCATTTCATTATCTTGTCTCAGATTTGTTTCTCATTTACCAGCTCATTAACATCATCTTCTCCTTGCCATTGGCTAATAAATTTAGGGCTCCTCAACCTGGTGAGGTAGCTACTCTCACTCCTGTGCGGTACTGTTATTCTCTATTAAGAACATCCACGGGGGAGGTAGTTGTCTTGAAATAAACAGTCTGTCTTGTTCTTAATTAATTCCCATGGGCAGACAGACTCTGTGCCCTGTTGCCCAAGTGAGGAAATTGTCCGGTAGTTGATGTGTTGTGGCTTGTGGTTCTGAAGGTTTAGAGTTCAGTTCCTGAATACTTGGGTTTTTTTATCCTTTTAATCCCCAACAGTGAAAACCAAACCAAAACCCTAAAAGATTATGCTAAGAAAAAGTTACTTCATTACTAGACAAAGTAAAAGCCAAAAGGAGGCTACCAGATAATTACAAAAATTACAAAATGAAGTACTTAGCAGTTATGAATTGCCAGATTTAAGGTAGCTTCTCTTACTGTAACCTCTCCCATCTTTGTGCACTATATGCCTGTAGGTTGTATACATGTACACGTTTCAATTGTATGACTACGTACCATGATTTTCTGCTGGACCACTTCCTCAGTGCTTGGAGCAAAAGTAATCAGATCCTGTAATAGAAGAGGTAGCTGTCTGCAGGGCTGCCATGTTATTTTTTCATAGGAGTTGGAAGGTCTTTAACGGAGCATGGTCTCTTCATTATGCCGGGTGAATGCCACAGAGAGCCTGGACAGAGCTCATGACATCGAACTGGTGTGCGACACTGAGCAAGCTGCCCAGAGCAGTGTTTGAGGCTACGAATGATGTGTTCCTGTCTTTGGGATGGCCAGGTCTTAGACTTTATCTTAACTTGTCTAAGTCTGAAAGTTGGTTTTTGGTTATTCTGAGCACTGTCACCTGCTCCTGGAGTCAGGAGGAGTGCTTTGGTGGGATGCTGTGGATGTGTACACCAGATTCACATTAGGTAGCATCTTTGAGTTCTTGTGATAGTCAATACTGGCTCAGGCAAGTTATTCAATTCAGACTGTTTCCCTACTTGTACAATACCAGTTGTGAGTCTCTTATCATGTCAATATATTCATTCACCCGTCACAGAGCACCCTGATACTGTGTGATGGCTATCATGCCAGAGATCACAGGAAAGTTGAAATGCTATGTTTGATGCAGCATTTGCATCATACTGCTTAAATGAAGCTGAGTGCCATACACTGTAAGTTAAGGGTAATAAATAACGAGCAACAACTTTTTGCCTTGAGCAGTGAGATAGGCACAATGTGAGAAGAAGTGGGTAGTGATGATTAGAATAAAAAATACCGTCATCATGTTTGTTTGTGGGGTTGGACAAGTAAAAGTTATGCGGATGAAACTAACTCAAGCACGAGGGACTTGCTAAACCTTACAGGCTGGGAGCAGAAGTGACGGCATGTTGAAGGACAACCATTGTGTATGTGATTTAGCCATATACAGCACAAACTGTGTAAGTTTAGATGTGAGTCAGGGAGGGAGAGTGGCAAACAGCGGGAAGTTGTGGCTGTTTAGGAGAGGGAAAACAGTAACAGGGTCTTGCGGTGTGTGTGCTTCTTGATGGCAGGTGTTAACTTCATCAGTTCTCCCTTGGGTCCAACGTTTTCAGTTAAACACAGCATCATACAGCCTATGACATAGGATCACATTGTCTGTCCACCTCCAACTAATAAAGTGAAAACATATAGAAAGGAATAACCCACCCCCAATTATATTCAGAGGGAAATCAGGGTGGATTAAACCTTGCAAGAAATTGTTCCGTTCCCCAGCATGTCACTCCTCTCCACAGTGCTGCGAGCAAATGGGCGCCTTTTGCAAATGGGCGTGATTTGGAAAACTGCAGAGGAGGAGAGCAGAATATCCAAGCAGCTTTGATTGCTTGCTTTTCCTTCCCAAGTTGAGGGTGTCTGCCATTCTTGTTGTCTAGAAACTTATGTTTGATCCATATCCTGGCATTTTAGGTAGCATGTACGTACTCTAGCTGCTTTCCTTTCTTTTTCCAGTCATAGTTTGGAAAAGCTCTTTCCAGCCTCATGGCCACCAAAATATGTAACAGGCAACTGAAAACCCTTTAGAATGAAATAATTTCACTACTCCCTGACCAACAGCTAGCTTGAGGCATGTCCCCAGGATTTCACCTTCTTCCTCACCTTGCCAGGCTCAAACATGAGAGCATCATGTCAGCTCAGGCGGATGTCTAAATGTTAAGGTTGTGATTGAACATGGACTGGTTTGGTTGTGCCAAAATTAAACCTGTAAAATGATAAGCAATTAAAAGCTTATGCCTAAGCCTTTCAAGATAGAAGTTTATATTTTGTTGCATATCCACATTAGCTGTAGGCACAGAGGAGTGAGGAAGGCAAAGTTTTAAGATGCCTGATGCTGGAGAAACCTGGAGGTTACCAAAATACTTGTTATTAATCATATATGGGAAACAAATTCAGTGAATCTGTAACCTGTACGAGGCAGCTGGGTTTTCAGATGCCCTTCATTTTTAGGGGCAGTAGGGACTAGAGACATTTTTGTGTAATCATGCACCATGCCATGCAAATAGAGAGCAAAATAGTTAAAAGAATGTACTCCTAAACTGATAAGTTTGTATATCAGAGTAACAGGATAGCAGAACTCCTTTAACATTTCTTTCCAGGAAATGCATATTTTCTAATACATGCATTGTATATATGTGTTACTTTAATTTACTTTATCTTGCATTTTAATGGTTTCACAATTTTCAGTGAGCCTAGACAGCATTGTAGTTTTGATAGGGGTAAGGGAAAATCCCTTTTATTTTGCTCAGTCAAATAAGTAAGAGACCGTTGCCTGTACTTGCTTCTTGAGGAGCAGAACTTGTTTGTTCATTGTTTCTAGGTCTTCCCTTTTCTGACTTTCAGCCCTATCTCAATCTCAGCTTCCTCTCCTCCTGCAGTTAATTACCATTCCTGGGTTGTTCTCTCAACTCCTTTCCTCTTTGGGGAGCTGTGTTCATTAGTATAAAACTCAAACCACGTAAGTCTTCCACCCAGATTCCCGCAGCTGTTATGTACTTTTTTTCCTTACTCCTCTCGGCATCTTTCTCTTCCAGCCTTCAACACTGCCTCTTGCTCTCTTTAGACTCCTCTACCCCCATGCAACCTGTCAACAAGCTCTTGAGAGTTGTTCAGACTGAGCCCCTACGATCTTCATTCTGGCTGCTCCCCGCATCTCGTACGAAGGCTTGGTTCGTAGCCTCATGTTCCCATCACCAGTTCCCATCTTGATTTTCTTCTCCTCAGCGTTGGCCTATGTGTGTCAGAGATGCAGCTGAACCCTCACTTTGCACCTGGTGCACCTGGTGCTGCGTTCCTGAGAGCAGCAAAACAGTTATTTAAATATTTTGAAATGTAGGGATGCAGCCTAATATTTAAAGCTATTGTCCTCTTGTTAACGTAGAGTAATGGTCTGATGGGATAATCTCCCAAGAGGAAAAATGCATACACTATAAAACATATTAATTAAGCTTCCAGAACATGTACAAGAAGAATAAAGTAAAGAGACTTCAGTGCTTCTGTTGACTGTGAAACAAAGATATCCTGAAGCTAGTGCTGACTCCAGCTGATAAATCCACCCACGTGATGCTGCATCTAGATGTGAGCTAGCATGTGAGGGACCAGCTCTGGAACCTCTGCACTTGCCGTGCAGTTAATCCACAGCTGGATAAAAATCAGTTGCATTAGATTCAGTAACCTGTTGATCAGTGAGCAGACCTGGCAATCTGTTGTGGATATCTCATGCTTTTTAGTGGCATTTCCAAATGAGTTTTCAGGGACTTTGGCTTTTGAACTCAAAAAGCCAAGTCACGACCGCTGTGTGGTTTAGAAGAATTGTGTAGTCAGTGCTTAAAAGAATTACGTAAGAAAAAGCTAACTAAATTTTCATTTCATTTGATGAGTTCCTACCAATCTTATAAAGCAAATGTATGCTAGAAATACACATTTGGTAGTAATTGTGTTTGCACTCAACCTGTAACTAATATGTATAACCTACAGGTATCGAAAGAAAATGTTTTTCATAATGATGCTTCACAAAAAAATTCAAAATTAACATTTGTTAACCCTTCTGAAGGGATGTCAAGTGCCCATGCGCACTTCTGCCATTACTCATATATCACCAGTGTGTCTTGAGTCAAATGCTTTTATCATGGATTAATAAAAGCTTTGACTCAGGTAGTGAATAAGAGCATAACATTATCATAATATTAACTTCACCTTTATCCAGAAAACTTGGACTACTGAGTCTGGAAAGAAAGCCATATATAATTTCTGCTTTATCAGCTAGAGAAGAGAAAACTGTGTAACTACAGTATGCACATCCTAAATCTTGCATATTCTGGATAAAATACTTTTAGAAAATCTAAAGTAAATGGAAGGACAAAGATGGGAAAAAAGCTCCAACTTAAGCATAGATTTTCAAGGAATTGTAATCTGGATTTTAAAAATCAATAATTTGTAAATAAAATGCAAAATTCTGCTAAATTTACTGATTTAATGGCTTTGGATGTCCTTTTGTAAAACCTAGCTTTAAAATCAGTTACATCTTCAGTTTGTTAGATGTGTAATTAAGGCATTTGAATGGTAATATTGCCTAAGGCCATTTCAGAGTTAACCAGAAAGTATTTAGGTGGTGACTGGAACATGTAACATTTCTGTAGAGAGTTTCAGCAACAAGTATTAAGACTTTATAGTTGACATTTAATATATCTGGTAAGTAGTGCTCTGTGGTTTGAAGAAATAGCTCTTTGCTTTAAAAATCTGTTACAATATCATTTTTCCATATCTTGATAGTGCTATTTTAGTTATTTTCTCTCAGCAGTGTTATTTCCATATAAATAATTTAGATAGCAAATATATTTTAATTAAGGTAGTACCTTAAATTTGGGGTCAGTGGTTAGTTACTGGTTTTTGCTTCAAGTTGTAAAAAAACAGGAGAAAAACCTGATCTTAGTTACATCACCCTGAATCTGGAGTAACTGTCTGGCAGCTCCTAAGCAATATTTGTTTCTCTGATTAAAATCTGATGCATGGTGCAGAAAGTTTTATCATTTATTGCTGCTTTTTCTTCCCTCTTTTGTATATCCCTGTTAAGATGTTAATTCAGTGTATTTAGAGATATTTGTCTCATCATTTACGGATTTGTTCATGCTGATTTGAATCGTTGACAGGATTAAAAAGAAAAAACACTTTTTAACAAGTTATTTTGTACATATGATCCAGTATTTAAAAAAATCTCAGCATGGTATACATATTGCACTTTCTAAATGAGTTGGCAGTGCTTCTATCTGATGATGAGGTAGGTGTGTTTATAAAACAACTTTCTAGGGCTGACTATCACGGTAAATGAAAAATTACTTTCCTGGTTCTATACATTTTCTTCCCCAGAAGCAGTGAAAACATAAATCAGTTGGTAGCTAGCAGCTAATTGCTTAGCACTGACATAGTTTAGTCAAGTGGGGGCATCGTTGGTCTTTCACAAGTAGGTAATATGGCCAAAAGGATTTACTTGTTAAACTTAAGGGGCTGTGATGTAGTAAATTACTTGCTCATTTTTTATCTTAATTTGGGAACTCTCTAGCTATAAGGTGCATAAACAGCATGTTTGTTGTGTATGTATGCTTTTAATTGTATTACATTGGAAAAATAAGTGGGCTCAGTTCTTCCCCTATAATTCAGACTTTGGATTTATGTCAGTCAGATTCTGTCTGTTTAATTACATCTAAGAAGTTTTTAAAGTGATGATATTTTTCTGATGAAATGAGTGTGTATTTCGTGAAAATATCAGCTGCAATCAGTATGTTCTCCGCTGAATTTGAGAAACAGCGGACAGTCTGACAAACGCCAAATGCCTGAAATATTTTATTCCATTTTAATTCTTGGTTCGTGCTAACAAAAATGTTACTAAAAGTGCCAAAGTACCCTTTTGGGAAATGGTCGTTATTAGCTAATGATACTTGTTAGAAACCACCCTCTGATAACTATTTACTGCCGAAATTCCCTCTTCACGTAGAAAAACTAAAGCCTGGAAGAAGCAGCTCTTTGGGTATGGTTGGAAGTGGCTGCTTAGAAACACTGTGCCGTAATTACCTTTATGCAATCATGTGCTTAAACAGGAGGAGTGTGGCCGAAAACTTTATGCTGGAGCCTATATGAGAGGAATGCATTAATCATGTCGCAGATACAGCGACTTTGATCCCCACGCCGCAATGGTAGATCGCAACTCGTGGTAAACTCTGCCCCTGCTATGCCTGGCTTTTGATCCAGTTGCAGTGTTATCTTCATTAAAAGCAAAAGGGCTTGTGGGGATGCTTTTCCATGGCCGCATTTTGGGAAATCTTTTCGAGGGTGTGTGTATCACGGGCTGTGCAGGACTATGCTTTAAGTATTTCAGCACAGTGTTTCCACTGGTACAATTCTTGGCCTGTTCTCCTATGTAGATCTGGAATCCTGTATATCTGCATCCTTTGGAGAGAAGTGCCAAGGGCTACAACTGGAGATAATAACTTGCGATTTGTGTCTTTTGCAAGTTACAGTCATTGTAAACTGACAGCTGTGAAGAACCTAAACTCACATCAAAGGATACAGATCATCTAGTTAGGTCAATTAATGTTAATTCTCATCTTCCATTAAATTCTTTTATCTTCTTCTCTTTTTTCTTTTCTTTTTTTTTTTTTTTTTTTTGCAGCCAAGCCCAATACCAAGTCCTGTTTTGGGGAGAAAGCCAAATGCTAGTCAGTCACTGCTTGTGTGGTGCAAAGAAGTTACAAAAAACTATAGGGGAGTGAAAATCACCAATTTTACTACATCGTGGAGAAACGGTTTATCCTTTTGTGCAATATTACATCACTTTAGACCAGACCTAATGTAAGTTGTATGCTCTCTGTCTGTGTAAGCTAACCCTCCTAGAAATATGCAATGTGTAAGTTTATGTAAAAATCAAATCCCTGTTTGTTTCAGGTGTTGAACTGTTTTCAGCCTTTTTTTTTAAGCAGGGAACCATCCTTTCTAAGAAAAGAGACTTATTAATGCTCAAACTTTATGACCTCTTTGCTCTCCCTTGTTGCATAAACAATTGTTTCTCCCCTCTCTGTCATTTGTTTTTCTTCTTCTTAATCTTATACAAAGAAGAACTGACTTCAAGATGATTATGAAAATTGTGCCGGTGTTGAAATGAGATGAGAGGAATAAGCCTGTAGCTCTTTGTATACTGACAAGGACGGATTACCTCCTGGTAAATTTGGTTGTCAAGGCTGGCCTCTAGTCCCTGCCTTAACTTCTTTTTTAGATGGAAAGCTTCAGGCAATGAAACATGTAATCGGTGTTTATTTATTTATTTATTTATTCCTTTAATTTTCCACACTATTAGTTTTGTTGATTGAATTGCTGTGAAATTGCTAGTTACTGTATGATATTATTGTATGTCAAATTTTTAGATTCAGTTTGTTTTAAAAGTGCTGCTTTTATCAAATACTGTACATACCCACTGTGCCATTTTCCCCCTCAGTGACTACAAGTTCCTGAATCCTCAAGATATTAAAGAGAACAACAAAAAGGTAAGAACTGCCAGGAAAAAAAGGACATAGCTTCAATTTTGGCTTCACTGCAGGTTTTTATTAATTTTGGGAAAGTGTGGTTGTTTTGTAAGGTCATAACTGCGGCTCACAGAAGGTATTCAACCTCCCGCGGTTCAAATCGGATGCATTATTGACTCTAGTTTATCATGGTCTTTAAGATTCACAACAAGTGCAAGGCTGGCATTAGACTTTAATATTTGTATGGCCTACATTAACTGTGAAAGCAGAGGAAAGGGCTGGCCAGCCTTCTGTGATCACTCCTCTCATTTTTCCAACCAGCCACATAATTAAAAGAAATGAAAAGCGTAACTGCTTTTGGTTTGTCGTATGCAAGACTTCTCTTTCTGTTGCTTTAACGGGGCTCTGTGCATCGTCACAGTCGATGTTGCTTTGATGGTGATTTTTATATTTTTAAAGATGAAATTTTACACCTACTTTTACACTGCGCAGCTGAGTGAAGTAGCGGATGCAACATGGAAAGTTTAAGATAAAAAGTGTTGAGTCAATACTTTGGAAATAAACAAAATTTTAGCAAAATAGTTCATAGCGTTGTGCTGAGCAGCTGTTTTAAACCACTCTTTGTACCTTTATGATGCAAAGACATAAAAAGTTTCTCTGGAAGATACAGGAACTCAGTTTGGGAATCATCAGAAGACTTTTTATTTCTGCTCAGTATTTTAGACATGTTGCAAACTTTGGCCGAGCCCTAGAGACGTGTTTAGAAATTATAATTTTCATGTGAGTCACTGATAATAAAATTGTTCCTGAAGATCTCTGAAAATTGTTTTTAAGTTGTCTTCTCAATGCTGTGATTTTATTTTTATACCGCTTTAAAAACACTACATTGAATTGGGATGAAGGTATAAAAATATACTTTGGATAAATTAATTAGGTTCAATATTATATAGCAAATATAGCTAAAGAGTATTAGATTGTAGATATGTGGAATTTCTGAAAGCACTTTATTAAAATTAGTTTGTATTTAGGGTGATTATATTTTAATGTTCTTCCACACTTACATGTTAGCCAGAGAGTTACTTGTCATTAAAATAGTACTTAAGTATTTTAAATGATGAAATATCTCTGAGCTGCTGTTATCTAATGAATGATTTGGCCAATGATATCTTTTTCATAATAATATGGAGTCTTACGATGACCTAAGTGGATTAGCCGTGACATCACAGTGTTTTCTGTGACCATATGTTTTTGTACTTCAAGTTTTGTTGAGCGTCTGAGCTAATTAAGACGGATTATAAAAAAGAAAAAATAGATTATTAATTAAAAATGTTAGCGGTACGATCAGTCATCTTTTCTTTATGAAACTGTGATGGCAAATGGTGAACTTTTTAGCCCATCTTTCTAACAGGATATAGTTCCCAGGATTGAAGAAGTAATGATTGTTGTTATTGTGCAGTTTTTTTCTTTCATCACTTTGCAAGCCTTCGCCTGACAGCTACATTGAGTATCTCAGTTGCTTCCTGCAGATTTATTTCCTGGTCTCACACAGTTCTGCCTGATAACCCCGTGTGCCCTTGGTTGGAGTGAATGCAGCACTGGCAACAATGGCTGCCTATAAATTCCATGCAGATATGTAACACATTTGACAATGATTCCTCCTAACCAATTAAAATAACATCTATGGATGAATAGGACAATTTTCTTTGTCTGAAGCATCTCTTACCCCAACGCCCCCCCCACATCCCCCCCCAGTCCGGAAAGGAGGTAAGACTGGGACCATAGATTAAAGGTTAACCATAAGAGTATATCTTTTAGAAGTGCGTGACCTTGTTTGTATTTTAATAAAAAAAGAAGAAATCTTGAGACAACTATTTCAGTGCAATTACTGTGTATAATGACACATTGAAATGCACTGTTACAAAAAGCACATCATCGGAGTTTCTTTATAACGCGCACTAGTCATTTGCCAAATTGGTGCTGCCACTGATGCTGAATAAAAAAAGGTATTTACCTGTGACATCTGATCTTGGCCAATATGTCAGTGTGTTACATAGTTGGGAAATGGTTGGAATACTGCCTGTGGTGCTTGTGCTGATGGATCCCAATTGATGTCTGTCAATCAGCTTGTCAGTAAATTAAAAAAGAAAAAACTTCATCAGGAGATAGCTAAATAGGTTTAGTGTCCTGAATATACATACGTGTGTGTGTGTGTACATATTGTAATTTTCTACAATATAATTATATCTCTAAAAAAAAAACCCCAAAAAACCAAAGAAAAAACCCAAACAACTACTCCAGATTACATTAGCATTGGTCAGGATTCAGATATATTTTTGGTGCGTTGTGCTCATTGCAAATTTGAATTTCTGTGTGGAACAAAAGAGAAACCAGGGTTATCTTTGAGAAAATTAAACACATCGCAGGGATACCTTCCCAGCTCATCCAAAGAGTTGTGGTTCTACTTAAATGTCATACATATCTAACTATCCGTATTGCCTTCCCAATAACGTTAACCAACTAATTTTATTGGCTACGTCCATTTGATTATTAGTAAATAATAATGAAAAATGTGTTAAAATTACAGCATACTGGCAGTATAGTCCCTTATCAAGAATAGAAGTTTTTCATATTGCTAATAACATGTCCTGCACTTTAAAAATGTAAGCTACTAAACTACACTTGGCTGGAGCTTGGAGGAGATGAGAGGGCGAGAAGTGGAAGGGCACAACAGTATGGTTCTACTAATGAACTTCTGTTTTTAATTACTTTATTGTTTAGAGAAGCTTGTTTCATTTGAGGGATTATTGTGTGGAAGTAGTAATGTATCTTCTGGATGTTCGATTGGCACTTTCAATTTTTGTGATGCCTTTTTTTTTTTGGCTTTTTTTCCCAGTTTTTGACCGTTTCTACTAACTCCTCAATACATTTTAACTGGGATGATTGTCTTGACAAAATATTCCATTTTGCAAGGAAGGAATCCTTTTAAAATATACATTTAAATAGAAGAATTTAGAATTACAAGGATAGCATTGAGTCAAAATGGAAAAAATTCCTTACCTTTAAGCTGGCAGCCATATTTCTATAACAGGCGTTCATGCTCGCTTCTACTATTTGATTCTGTGAAATCCTAAGTACATATTTAACTGTGCGTGTAGGAGTTGCTTGTTGACCTTGGTAGGATCATGAAGGAACATAGTTAAACATGCATATAAACATTTGCAAAATCAAGGCTTAGTTATGCCTCTGTTTAACAAAAAGTAATTTGACTTGGAAAATTTACTCTAATACCATGTTACAAGCTAGTTACAAACTAGTTAGAAACACTAGGCATTTATAAATATACTGCAATATCAAGAAGCTCCCAGCTTTTCTAACGGTGAAGGAGAACCCATCACACACTGCTACATGGACATGTACAGAACATATGATTGCTATTTGTAGAACTAATTCCCATAAAACATTTGTGTGCCAATCTAGATATCTAGTGCGCCTTAAAAGCACAGAAGCAAGTATGTGTATTGTCCGGAATGAGAAGGAGAGGGGATAGGAAATAAGTGTCTGGCAGCAGTGGAAAACTATTATGTTTAGTCCCAAGTAGTAAAAAGTGATTGCAGCTGTCTTAGGAATATCCATCAGTCCAAATTCAATCCTGCTGCTGTAGCATTACCCATTCTAAGCAAGTGCCTTTCCTAACAATTCTGAAACACTGTCCCCACCTTCATTTTACAGACCCTGGGAGATATTCCTAGGATTTAGTTTTATTAGCATATAAATAAGAAATTAAGAGTATAAAAGAGTTCAGGTCAAGTCATGTCTATGGACTTTGGCTGCCATGAACTGCTAAGCCCATCCTTAGATCCTTTCATTCTTCAGATGGTAACTCCCACTACCTTCAGTGTGGGGTAACAGGTTATTTATGCTACTGAATCAGCACTGACCCACTTAATCAAAGAACAAATCCTGGTGTTACCTTTGGTCCACAGGACAACATAGCTGACTTGTTACGCTTTCATACCCAGCCTGTTTTCTGCTGGCATATGAGCATTCATCATTCCCGGTACCTGCCATGGCTTAGGTTGCCCACCCAAATCCCTGCACTGCTCTCCTTTAACTCTCCTTTCTCTGTGCTCCTCATGTCTGTTCGGTTCCACCTCTCTTGTCTCCCTCTCCTCTGTATCCAGCCTGATCCGGCTCTTCCAGCTCTGTGTCGCAAGACCAGGTAAATGACAGCTGTCCCTCTTCTACCATCCGAGTTCATTCCATTCCCTCCCACCCATCATTTTCCTGCTATTCTGCTCCATCTGGAGCTTTGTATCAGCAAATATAACATTCGTGTTTTCCACTGCTACTCCTAAATCTAAGCACAGCTCTGCTTTTATAAATGGCGTAACAATCTCTCATAATAAACCTTCCCAAGAAATGATACCCCACAAAGACCAGCAATGATTTTAGGCCAAATCATTTTGCACAGGGAGAGCCAGAAGGGCTTAAAAATAAATTATTCAGATAATTTTGATGTCTACATAAACTCTCTGAATCATTTGTTACAGAGCTATAAAAATTACTTCACCAAAAATGCTTTGGCAAGTTATACCTGAGCATGAGGGGAAGCATACAAAATTTCAGGCAGATAAATTTCAGCTCTCAGAAGCAGAGTTTGAAAAGTGGCTGAAATGAAAACTATTTGACCCTCAAGTAGGGAACGACTCCAGTACATTGTAATGGGAATGAGAGAGCCTCCTTTTCTCAGAGCAAGTAAAATAACCGGGTCTGCCAGGAGCCGGCCAGGCCAGACCCACGTTCTAACTCACTGTTGAACATTTATGTATGAAAACCAAGAGGATAAAAAAATCTTAATTGATTTCTCTTTTGTTTCTTTCTTCCACCCTTCTAAAACTATATAAATTAAGGAAATAGTGTAAAACTGGGGTAGAGTTGGAGCCAGCGATGTGTGTTATTGTTTCCTTGCGAAAGGACAGGTTCTCATCCATGTCTTAGGTTTAGCATCCTTTTTTCTTCAAAATAGTGAGGGAACAACTGTGAACATTTTAGACCCCTTCAGAAGAGGGTGAAAAGGAGCTGTAGAATTACTGGGGGAGGAGAGGTCCGAGTCCTTTAACTGGGTGCATTTACACTAACAGGAGGCCTTTTTAAAGGCTTCCTTGAAACACAATATTGTCTTCCAGGGTTAATCCAGGAGAGTAATAATTAATTGTAAATTGAGAAACGGCTTCAATTCTTCAAAACTAGAAAAACCTGATGCACCAAGCCCACTCACTTAAAGGGCTAGCAGAAAGAAGACAATGTGGCCTCACAAAGTGGGAGGCTTGCAAACTGTTTAGCTTTTAGAAATTAAAGTGAAGTAAGAATGAATTTCACTCTCTTATTCATATAAATTTAGCATCAACAAACATTTTTAAAAAGCATTTGTTTGCTGGATTAATATGATTTATGTTTTGTATCAGGTAATCTGTGGTGATGTTCTTTTTGGCTATCTGGACATAGTTTTCATCAACACAAATCACTGCAATTATATGACCAGTAGAAGGGAGAAGGTCGATCACTAGTGATAAAGCCCAAGATGGATTAGTGTTGTGTTTCTTCTATCTTTGTTCCTTATCTTAAAAAGCCATCCTTACTTGCTTTTTTCTGGTCCAAGTCCTTACACTTTTTTATTTGCTTGTTTTCCTGCTACTTGAGTGAGAACCATTTAAGATATTGGTAGGTTTTCTCAGTGCAAACAGAAGGGCTTTTAAGTTGCAGTTTCATGAACATCTTTTTACTCATGAAAGTGGCATCATTGTGAGTAACCAAGGATTTTATTATTGTGTGGCAGAATGTTAACAATATTTAAAACAATGCAATTTGAGTGTCTTTACTGGTCATATTCTCTTGATTTGCATTGCTATGAAGATACCCTGGGAGATATCTAGAAGCCATTGGGAAAAATCAATGAGTTCAGATTGGATTGTGCAACAAAAAACAGTAACTACTATACTACTGTAATGAAGCCAAAAGAATGATGAGTAATAGAGTTGAACCCATACGGTAATACTGGATATGCTTTAGGCTTGCTTATTTTGACTGAAACTTCCACTTGCATTCTTCAAATGTTATGATATGTAAGAAACTGCCACATTGTAATCTTCCATTTTTTCTGTTTTTAAAGGCATATGATGGGTTTGCCAGTTTAGGAATATCGCGATTGCTGGAACCTTCTGACATGGTTTTATTAGCGATACCTGACAAACTGACTGTTATGACCTATCTCTATCAAATAAGGGCGCATTTCTGTGGCCAAGAATTGAACGTGGTTCAAATAGAGGAGAACAGTAGTAAAAGCACATATAAAGTGGGTAACTATGAAACGGACACAAACAGTTCTGTCGACCAGGAAAAATTCTATGCAGAGCTGAATGACCTGAACCGGGAGCCCGAGCTGCATCCTCCGGACAGTGCTTTGGCAGACTTCGCTTCTCAGGATGACTCTGTATTTGTAAATGACAGTGGTGTTGGCGAATCTGAGAGCGAGCATCAGACTCCCGATGACCATTTAAGCCCAAGCACAGCTTCCCCTTCTTCTCGCAGGACTCGAAGTGACACAGATCCACAAAAATCCCAGCAGAGCTCTGGAAGGACTTCAGCATCTGAAGACGTTGGAAAGTGTACCAGTACAGATACAACGCAAACGCAGCCAACATTGGGAAGGAAGAAATTGCTGATAGCTGACACTTTAGACTTGAGTGACTTGACACATGTCAGTGATCAAAAAGAGGACGTGTCTCCCACAGTTGCTTGTGAAGATAACGACAAGAAGAGACACCAGAGCTTAGACAGTACCATTGGTTTCTCAGAGCAAGAAAAGCTGGGACGTATAGGATCCACAGAGAGCACAAGAGCAGATCCTGGTTCACCTGTCACAAAACCGAGTTTATCTCCTACTTCTAAGCTTGGATACTCCTATAATAAGGATATGGATCTTGCAAAGAAACCGCATGCTTCTCCAAGGCAAACAGAATCTGATTCTGACAGCGACGCCAGAACAGCTTTAAATCATGCAGATCAAACTGCAAAAACAGCCCAGGTAAGAAACTTAAACTTTCTGTATGCCTGTGAGTCAGGATGGAGATGCTCTTCAAGTTCTTTCTCCATGTTTGTAATTTACACCATATCTTCAGTATAAATGCAAGGTGGGAGGTGTATTTTTATTGTTGGGCAATAAATACTTTGACTAGAAGTAGGTGATGCTAGAAAAGAGCCGTTACATGAAAAATTCATTTATAGGAATTGTCCTACTGTTAATCTTTCCAATCTCTCTCCAATTAAAGGAAGTAATGTATTCTCAACCAGCTCAAAGAAGATGCTTTCAAGGCTTTTGCCACCTTTCTTCTGAGTATGGCATGCTGAAGCACAAATTGGAAAAAGACTTATCAATTCATTGGTCCAAATTCAAAAAACGTAGTTTAGAATACCTTAAAAAATACCAAACATATTTCCAAATCTTATCTGAGAAACCACATGGCCTTGTGAACGTAGCCCACAATGGTGAGGCAGAAACTCCAGAATGTTAAGTTATGCTGTTCATTGAGTGGCCTCGAGCACGTTACTTAACTGCAATATCATTTCCCCGTCTATCAAGATAAAAAAGAATATGCCCACCTACCTTGCAGATTTATTGTGAGGATGAAAGTTGAATATTCTATAAATGCTGCGTATTATCAGTAAATAGTATCATCACAAAAATATGTAAAAAACCTTATCAGCCCTGTTTACAAAAGTGCCAAAGCATGCTTATAATTTTATCTCTGTGAAGAGCTTTCTTGAGTTTTGGCTTTGTTCAGCTTTGTGCTATTAGCTCTGATAAGGAAAGAATATAGCCAGTCTTTTGGTAGTGTGGGTTGCTTCAAATATTTTTACATTTTTTCCTAAGTAAGTGCCATAAAGATTCATTTCATTGCAAGAGAAGCAGTCCATGGATGGGTGATAGTGGCCAAATATTACTCCAATGGCCAGCTAATTTCTTTCCTTTAATTAGTCAAGTCTCATGAAGTTTCTCTTCATCATAATCTTTGTGTACTGGATGAGAAAGGAACGATTTGGCCCATACAGAATAATAGAGCAGAATGAGACAGGATGTCTTCTCTACGAAGATTTTCATATGCAAGATGTAATAGGCCAAGAAAATGGAAGAGATGGCTTTAAAGATGGTTCTCTGTTGTTAATCTTCTGTGCATTTGCACATGGTAATAAAATCTCACATGTGAGCCTCAGTCTTAACCTTGAACGCTCAATCGATGGTTAGAGTCAACCACCTCAATTTCCGTGTGGTTGTTGCAGGAGCACAACCTGCAACATCTGTTCCAGCTCTGCCTCGTGTAAAGGCCTAGAGATGCATTTTCCCAGAGCCTTCACAGTTGACCTTGACTAAGAAGTCAGCACTTGGGAGTATATATGTATGGGAGCTGCTCGTGTTGCCTATGCAGAAGCCCCCCCTTCTGTTATTTCTACTCTGCCATATAATCAGTCATCTGTATGAAGAAGGGACTTTCTTGTGGATATTCATAAATGAAGTAGAAGCAGATATTTTTGCAGGTTTTTTGCCTTGTACCTGGCCTCTTTGTGTTCAATTTAAGTTATAAATGAGCGATACCCATAGGAGTAGCCAACGAAGCGTTATATTTGCATACATATTAAAGTAAATATGTAAACACATAGCACATTTAACATAGCTTCCATGAAGCCAATTATTTTTTTTCCACAGTTGCAGTTTAAAGGCATTAAATGTTGATAGAAATTAAGTTTTAAGGGGAGGGGAGAGAACTCTTATTTACATTATAAAGGCCTACGACTTTTTTTTAATTTTGCATTTTGATCATCTTTGCTTTTCATTTCTATAGAATGCTCTGTCACCTCATGAAGCTGTAATACATGCGACTCCTGACCTTTATTATATAGGAAGGCTTCTGGCTATTAACTACTGTATAAACAATAAGTACCCTGAGGCTGCCTTACTGTTAATTATATTTCTTTATTTTTAAGCAACGAATGTTGTCAAGACAGGAAGAACTTAAAGAACGAGCAAGAGTTCTGCTTGAGCAAGCAAGAAGAGATGCAGCTTTAAAGGCAGGGAATAAGCAGCTAACCAATACGATCATCCCACCCCGTAATAAGCAGCTGAATGATGTAAGAAATATTGGCCAGTATGGCAGTTTACATAGTTAAAATTTATTGTATGTGCATATGCTTTTGAGAGGGGCATGTCCTTGCAGAATATTTCTTTTCCACACTGAATTGCTCCGATGTGTCATGTACCCTTTAGTTCACTTTTAAAGACTGTTTCTCCTGCTGTTAGGAACAACTGCAAGATGCCTTAGACTTCACTGGAAGCAGAGATCTGGAAGCACCTTCTTTGATTGGCACTACAGTTTCTAATGGCATGAAAAACTTGTTAACTTGTTACTTGTTAAATGATAGTGAAGTAATTTATGCTATTTTTGATTACTTCTCTTTTTTCAGTTAATGTAAATACGTTCCCTGAGCCTGTGATGTCAGCTACTTGCTGCTTCATAAGTGTTATTGCAGTGAATGAAGGTGCTTGTGACAGTCTTGTAAAAGAGTTGATGGAACAATTCCTTTTTATCACTGAAGCTGATTATGCTGGTGAGATGGGAAAGTGGAAATGGGGAATGAGCTCCAGTGTTGAAGCAGCTATGGTTGCACCTCCAGTGTCCTCCCTGGTGACCTGGAAGGATCTCTCTGGAGATGAAAGCTAATTAATTTTTATGCAAACCTTTGCAATGCGGGTTTTGTGATTCTAACTATTAGCATTAGAGACTGTACTGGCAACTGAGAATGTAAATGTAACTGCAAAATATTGATACAGAGAAAGGCTTGAATCTTTACTGACTCACATCTTTCAGAGCCCAGTCCTGAGGGGCAGATTCTGCTTTTTACATAAATGGGATCATACAGTCAAAAAATGAAGACAGTGATTTACATGTCTCATTTCATTCTCTTAACTGTCTTGGATTCATGCTGTACGTTTTTTTCTTAACAATTCCTCTCCCCAAAATGACACTTCTTTTTTCTTCAAAATATATTCATATATGCAGACAAGTCTTATTTGTGTAATGATATCTAAGCAATTTTTTTACTACTTTGTGTTTAAGTTTCTCCTAGATAAGTGTGTTTTAGTATAAATTTCACTTTGGATTTTTTTAAATTATTTTTTCATAAAGCAAATAGCATTAGAGGAGGGATACTATAGGCAACTACTCAGGCAGGAACAACTGTAATTAAAGTTGCCCAACATTTTTTATTACAAGCTCCTATTTTCAAAGGTTATACAACTTTGCTGGTATTTCATTGTTTGAGCTGAAATTTTCCCCATCAGCTCTCTGCCTCAGGGTAGTATTTATATATATATATTTTTTTTACTTAAAAAACCCCAACTTTTCAACTGTTTCTCTGTATTAGGTTGGATAAAGCATTGTTTTATCCATGTTAAACAATGTCTTATGGGAAGAACTTTCCATCCCCTTGAAAAATCTGTTCAGAACAATCACAGTTGTGTTAATAGCACAATCTTGTCGGAGAGCCTTGAAGTTCAGAAAAGTTGGCAAGTGTCAGTAAAAATTGTCTATATGGACACAGCACAGCAAGAGCATCTTTTACGGTTGCTCCCCTAAGGATCGGAGACCATTCTGATGCAGATCATAGTATTGGAAAGCAAAACTTTCTCTTTTAGACTTAAACTCCTGCTGCTGAAATCCAAACAGGAGGAAAAGGAGCCACCCCACTGGCATGCAGAGGAGAGGTGCCCTGGGTAGGTGGAAAGGAGGTAGATGGCAATGTGAAGTAAGACTAAAATACTGTGTCTAGGCCAAGAAAACCAGCTGAAGGATAGAAGATGGGGACAGAGTTTTCAGAGTGAGAGTCAGGATTGCATAGTTCAGGCAGCCGGATTTCCCATGGGACCTTACTTCATTTGTTACAGAAGCTGAAAATGAATGGGAGGCCTCCAGGAAAGGGAAGGGCAGTCTTTTAGGGCCGCTCTGCAGAGCCAAAGTTTCTTCCTGCCTCCATCAGAAGTTCTTTACGATGTTGGGAAGGTACCTTCAACCCAACATACTCAAGGTGGCAGATTCCTTGATTTCTGATTTCCAACCCAGGATTCCTGGGGACTGATTTCTGGAAGCTTGAATGCACCCAGCTGTAGCCAAGTCGAGGAAAACCATGCTGTGAACAAATGGTCCTGGCCCCTCCGAAATCCTGGGTGCTCTGAGCAAACAGGTAATGGGCACTCTTGACTTGAGTTGACCGTAACCTAAGAATAACAAGAGCTCCTCAGCTCAGAATGATGTTGTGGAGATGTAATTTGGAAACTCTTAGATATGATAGTGAAGAGTGCCACAGGAATGCTCTGGAAGCAATGAATAATTCTGTGTTTAGGGAAAAGTTGAAGTCGTGTATTTTAAACAAGGTGTAGGGCAGGCAGTGAATGATAAGGATAAAGTGAGATATTGAACAGTTGTTCATTCACTGAACACTGTCAGTCATGGCCACTCAAAAAGACAAGTATCCTGTAGGAAAAAAAAGTTTGAGTTATGCAATTAAAGACTACACGAAATGAGAAACAATGCAAGGTTGTATAACTAGTGTAGTTTCGACATTTTCTAACTTTTGAGTGCTTGACTTGCCAAGCTCAGCATTCTCCTAATGCATTTCAGTGGGAAGCGGGCATTGTGAAAGGGGAGTGTCTTTAATGGAGGCTGGTATAGTGTTCATATTTCACATATTATATAAAGTTGATAATATATATTATATAGAGCAGTATATAACATGTACATATGTTATACATACGTTATATACATAGCCATACATGTGTATGTTCTGAATGAGGACTGTTGTGGTTTAACCTCAGCCGGCAACTAAGCACCACACAGCTGCTCGCTCCCTCCCCCCTGGTGGGAAGGGAATCGGAAAAGTGAAAGTGAGAAAACTCATGGGTTGAGATAAAGGCAGTTTAATAGGTAAAGCAAAAGCCACGCACGCAAGCAAAGCAAAACTAGGAATTCATTCACAACTTGCCATCGGCAGGCAGGTGTTCAGCCATCTCCAGGAAAGCAGAGCTCCATCACGTGTAATGGTTACTTGGGAAGACAAAACGCCACCATGCCAAATGTCCCCCGCTTCATCCTTCTTCCCCCAGCTTTACATGTGGAGCATGATGTCATACGGTGTGGGATATCCCTTTGGTCAGTTGGGGTCAGCTGTCCCAGCTGCCTCCCCTCCCAGCTTCTCTTGCACCCCCAGCCTGCTCGCTGGTGGGGTGGGGTGAGAAGCAGAACAGGCCTTGACTCTGTGTAAGTACTGCTCAGCAGTAACTAAAACATCCCTGTGTTATCAACACTATTTTTAGTATAAATCCAAAACATAGCTTCACACTAGCTGCTATGAAGAAAATTAACTCTATCCCAGCCAAAACCAGCACAGGGATGTAGGTATGCATCAACCTATATAGATATAAGATAAAATACATTGATTTCAGATTTTCTTTAATGTATTTGATACTCATTGGGGAGGAGACCTTTCCATTTGATGTAGTTATGCCAGTTTACTACAGGTCATTGCTTATTTGATTATTAGAAAATACTACAGACTTATTTCTATTCTGTGTTTTCTGGTCATTAAGGTTAATAATAAGAACTTAACTCAAAGCAGTGTTGTATGTGTTAGTGTGCAGTAATGTGTAGTAGTGTGTTATCCAAGTAAGAGTTAGGATAATGAGAATCAGCATTTAGTAGTGGGGCTTGGACTAGGCTCTTTTTTGGGATGGATTGAGAGGGATTCAAAAGAAAATGGTTTGAAATAGGAAGATCTAATTTTAAATAAGAAAACTTGAAAGACAGAGTCCAGGGTCAATGCTTTCAAAAGTAACTCTTGAAGTTTGCAATTGCACTTTTTTTGATACCTTCATGGAAAGAGCTTTAAGCAGCCCAGTCTTTCAGAATGTGCTCTGAAAATCAGTCACCCCAGCTAAGCTAAGCCTGCAGAGTCATTAGTTACTTGTGAAAATCTTGTCTCATAGGCTTTGCTGTTACCACTTTGCATTTGTCATATGAGAACTATGAATCACTGTTTTCTTAGTAAGCAAGTGAGAACAATATACAGTGCGTGGGGTTGTATTGCTGCTTGAGGGCAACAAAAGGGAGGAAATTTCCAAGTCTATTCCATGGTCATAAATACGGGTTACTTGGTAGGTGCTCGCCTGATTTGTTTTGGTAAAAGTCTTTTTTGAAAAAAACAGTGTTCCTGATTCTCCTCTAAGCATAGAGCAAATACTTTAGACCTTCTTCAGCCTAAGCCTTACCTTTCCTCTGGTAGAACCAATATTGTGTTATTTTTTTCGGTAGTCATGTACTCTGGGCTTGCTTTTCTTCCCCCCGCCAATCTCTGTTGTCTCCTTATTGACCACTAACTGGCCTCTCATGAAGTATTGGCTGTTTTCCCTTGACATGTCTGTTCTCTTGGCAGTTTACCCCTTTTTCTTGGGTCTTTCTTCTTGCTGCAGTGTGCTTCCATCTTCTCATGTTTGTGCTCTGGGGTTAGGCCCATGTCAGTATTCTCACTTGCTTTACTTTTTTTCTTTTTAACTCAGAAAATGATGAAGTTGTGGGAGCAGAAGATTAAGGCACTGAATTTGCTCATATACCTGTTAACTCAATCCCATTTTCCTCTGAATCGCATATTTCTCATTGCATCCCAAGCTGTATCCTCTTCCCCTTCTTTACTTTGTGTCTTCTTTCCCCTCTGTCAGACTTTCAGCTGTCTGCCCTGGCCATTTCAGCTCCCCTTCTTCTCCTTTTTAACTTTTCTTTCTTAACACCCGTTCATTTACGCTTTCTTCCCTTGGACAACTTCCCTCTGTGCCTTCCACACCATCATCTTCCATTCCTGTTCAACCCACCTGATTTAGACCCATGATTTTCTGCTTACTTCCTCTATTTGTATCATATTAGCCCCTTTTCTCCCATTTCTTCCCTACTTGCAGCATGGGAGAAGTTTTTTCACTGTTAGGTCTGCTCATTTGGTGCTTCTCAGAAGCCTTCAGTCTGCAAGCTGTATGCATGCCAGCTTGTATGGAGGTATGTAAGCCCATAGGCAGGTATTTGAAGTCTAAGAAGAGACCACATTGATCAGAAACTCCTTGAAAACATGCTCATGGTTTGGGAGGATCAT
Organism: Nipponia nippon; assembly: GCF_047370975.1. NCBI lineage: Eukaryota > Metazoa > Chordata > Aves > Pelecaniformes > Threskiornithidae > Nipponia > Nipponia nippon. The sequence goes on along the minus strand of NW_028262358.1, from coordinate 11,792,922 downwards.
AGATATGTCCTTAAAATTGATGCAGCCTTTCGGAGACTGGAAGAAGTAGCTTAAGAGCTTTGTGAACAGTTACTGATCCCCTTGTGGATCCCTTTCTCTATGGTAGATTTATAAACAGCTCAGCCTTTCTGCTTGCTTTCTTGATGTAGGTGTGCATGTAGTGACTCTTTTACGAGATGCTTCTGTCATTTCCAATCTGGTATAGCAGCTGTAATCACTTAGCTTTTAACCAGGAGAGCCTTTTTATTAGCTTACTCATTTTTATTTAACTTACCTTTTCTCATGATGAATATCACAGGGCTAGAAGGGACATATCTGCTCCCACCAGATGCTGTAAAATATCAACCTGTAGTGGTGGTTGTTAGCAGCGGCAGCTTGGCTGGAATGAGATGTTGGAAAGGCGAGGAGACTGGAGCTGGTCTGTGCAACCTAACTGGCAAAGTCGAAGGCTAGAGGGGACCACAAGAAGTGGGAAATATTCAGGAGTCACAGGGCTAAAAGGTCTTTCCAGCAGGGAGCCCTCCCTTGCAGAACGTGGAGTAGAATCCATAATTCTTGAATCTCAGCGTAATTCTGCTGTCAGCAAATATCTGCGAAGGCTGGTGGCAAAATGTTCGTCTTATTCTCCTTTAATGACTGGTCCACATAAAGAATGGAAATTTACTGCAGCTGTCGTTACTCTGTAAATTCAAATGGCTATGGTTATGGAGTCAGCGTGATTACAGAGAATGGAATTAGGAGTTAAGAAATGCACAGGCAACTTTAATTAACCTCCTTTGTGTATATCCATTATGATGCAGTCTTGTGATCACATACTATTTTTCTCAAAGCAATTGTGTCTCATTTAGCTCAGAGGATTGAGGTGATGTAGAAGACTGTCCAGAGGACCTCTGTCCTTTTGGTTGCAGAAGTTGGAAGGTGTGCAGCAAATGAAGCAGGGATTGCAAGGAGCAAAAGGATGAGGTCACAGTTAAGGTGCTTGAAAGAATTAAATGTAATGCTGCCTTTGCCTCAGAGTTCCTGATCAGTACTGCTAAGTCTTTTGAACCAAACTTATTCCAAGTGGGTCACTAATTGAGTATCCTTCCTTTTCGGATTGCCATTTGAGGCGAAGGTTTGATTTGCAGATGTATTGAGCATCCAGGTCTGTCAGGGAAATCAATTGGAGATGTGCTTGAGACACATAAAGGGCTGCATAAAGCTTAGCACACTGAAAAAAATGCAGGTAATAGGCTTCCCAGAGTGAGCACCCAGTGTTAGACCCTTTTAACTGGATCTCTCCATCTCAGTTCTCATCCGAAGAACAGGGTAATAACACCACCACGGGGTGTTGTGAGAAGGGAATGTGATTAATGCTTTTGAGGTGCTTTAAATACCATAGTGATGAGCACTGCAGAAAAGCCCTTGAAGAAATTAATAATTCTGTCTACAGAGCAAGATTTGAATATTGTGGAGTAAAGAATGGTGCTACATATTGATGGGCCTACATATTGAACAGTGAAAATAAACCAAAGCATTGAACACCACTGGGTAGAGCTCAGATCTGGGCTGAGTATCAGCGGACAGTAAAAGTAAAAGGTGGAGCCACGACAAGGCTCTCTTCTAAAGGATACAGAGTGGGAAGAAAATTAAGATTGTGCTCAGTATTTTTACTTCTGGCATCTCCTAAATCATGTGTCAAATTCTTTTAACTTGTTTTTGCAAGGTAGCAAAGGTTCTCTTCTTTAGCAGAGAACGCTGTATAGCATGGAATTAATGAAGAATAGTGCTCATCTGCAAAGGATGTGGGTTTCTTCCCGACATGGGCCACAGATTATTCCTGAAGTTATTTGGGTTTTGCTTGAGCTAAGGATTCCTCCTTGGTGAATTTAGGTGCAGGACTGGGCCCCTCATACAGATTTGACCAAAAATTTTGCATATTTAGGATCTAGCATAGGTTCTGGGATGAGGAGTTCAATAGTTCCCCAGAGGGAATCGCTCTGTCTTTTACCTCTTGCAAAATAGGAAAATAGTCATTCTTTGTTCACAGCAGCATTCTGAGGATGACTACACAAAAAATTGTGAGGGATTCTGTTTATACAATACGTATTTAAAACCAACTTCATATATAAACTGAAGGGGTGTTTTCAGAGAGCAATCCTGATGTTGCTGCTGTGCTTCAATGCAACTGTTGCTAGCCTGCTTTCTGTACAGAGGAAGATTTGGTTTTACTTATCTCTGCTACTGTTATTTCATATTTATTCAAGTTGAATGACAGCTATAGCTGCCTAAATATAACAAAAAAAAAAAAAGTTTGAAAGAGCAGTGGGGACTATGTTCAGCTTTTGTAGTAGAATTTGCAGATACGAAGTACCTCACCAAAAAGCTGTTGCCTCCAAACATGCAAACACTCTCTGTATACAGAGGGCAGCAGGAACAGGCTATGCCATGAGATTGTTTCTTTCTACTCAGAATATTGCTTTTTATTTCTCCGTTGCTCAAAGGACTTGTTGCAGCTGTATCTAATTCATATTTAATAAGCTCTTTCTACTTCAGGTGTCAATCTGTTTTGCCCATTACTTTTCATTTTCATAAATATTTGAGTGCAAAATGGTAACTTTTTTTTGCATCCACAGTGGACTAGTGGAAATGGAAGTCTTTCCAGAAAAGCTTTAGAAAGTGACAAAATCTGAAAGGAGATGAGTTTGTATACTCTAATTTTGATTGCATACTTTTGCACAGATACGGGATATGCCAGCTGCAATAAAATAAAAATAAAGCTTTATTTTAAATGCTCAGAAAAAAGCTTTAATAAATGGTCCCATTTATTGATCATGTCCTGTAATAATCTGCTGCCCCTCTGAGCTAATAAGCTCCCAACTGTCCCGCTCTAATATGAGACCAAAAAGTAAACTCTAGTCAACATGACCAGAAGTGATACAGAATGCAAATTCACAGTAGAAAACAAAAATAGGATATTTCAATTTGATTGAAAGATGCCTTAAACTCAAGTTAGTATTGCAAGTATTCTTTCCTCCTATTTTAACATTCTTGAAAATGAGTACCAGATAGATTTATTCTGTAATTTTTATTTCTACATGAAACCAGAATCCCTACTTCTGTTGCATTAGGAAAGGCATCTAGCTCATCAGTGGATTTTTTTTTGTAGTCTCCTAAGTTAGAAAATAAATGTCTGTGATTGAGGTGGTATTGTTAATTCATTTAAGGAAACACTCCCAAGTTATTCCCATCTTGTTTTTCTTAAAAAACAAAGAGAGAAAAGCTGGTCTTTAATTAATTAAACATCTAACGTGAATTTATTGAGGTGTAGGATTTTGCAGATGGCAACCTTGGTCTTTTAATATTAATTGGAAAATATTGATTGAAAAAAGACTAGTCTGTCATGCTGATAATTGTGACCAGATTTAGATATGATCACTAGATCTTCCCAAGATTACAAAGAAGCAGTTACCATCTAACTGGTAAAAAGATTGAACATTGTTTTGGTAATCCCTGAGCTTTGGTAACTTATTCCCTGTTGTTCATTTATATGTCTTGTCAGTATGCCACTATAAAGTGGTTAAATATGGTTTAAGCTGATAAGACTATGCTGTATAGTATTTACATTTCATGAGCATTCCAAGTTTTATAGCTGTTTTAACAATATACTTTTCTTTAAATGAAGGTTAGACCTGCTGACTGAACACTTCAAAACCACAACTGAACTGATATTTAGTTCTTTATAATGACGTGCTAAGGTTGAGATAACCTGATCTCATTTCCTTGATGGCAAGAACAAACAAGTTGTTTTATTTAACATTAGTCAATACATGAAAAATAAAAATAATCCGTAACTTTCCAAGAAGGTTCTACATCTTTTGACTTCATATTTGATCTGTTTAAGCACTTTCTTACTATGAAGTAGTGACATCTCACTGCACAAAAATACTGCTATAAACAACTCCCTGACATAGCTGGGAAAATAAATCAATTAGTGCAAGTAAACTAATTTCTAAGAAGAATTAGTATGCACGGTCAGTTTTATACCAGGAGGGATTTAATGAATAAAGTGTAACCTTTGATAATGCAAGACAAATGTTACGCAGTTTGAGTTTTAGATATAAATGCTTGAGATTCTCAGCTGAATTTTATTGATGTTATTTTCATAAGCTGTATCTATTTACACCACTTAAGCATCTGGCCTAAATATACAAATACTTGGTTATTTATTATGTGGATGTAAATTCAAGGTGTTGCATAGTCTGCAGCCGTAACATTAACTTGCATGCTCACAGAAAATAGGCTGTCAATTTATTAACTGAATTTTAAGATCGTCTGAACAACATTAGTTCAAAAACATAAGCATCTTGTATCCATTTATAAATATTAGCAAAAAAAAAAAAAGGTCTCAGCATTTCAGAGCTCTCCCTTTGTGTACAAAGCGAGACCCGGGTTTCTTAGCATCTGGAATGCTCTTTTTCTATCACTGCTAATAACTGTGGACGTTTTCTGTGTGGATGTTCAGTACACGCTGTTGTGAATCCCAGGATGATATCGCCATTACTTAGAGCTGTATGTTGCATTGCCTATTCCGTTATTGCTCAGCATGCACAAGGGTAGAGTTAAAATCTTTATTCATTTCATTTAAAAATGTTTCTTTTGTTCTCCTTATCATGTTCTGGCTTTCCCAAGGATATATGCCTTGAACGAAAAGTCACATGTGCATTACTAATTGTGTGCCATTGTATTTACAGTTCCTAGTGGTGGCACTGTGAAGCTACTAATTCTTTTGCTTCACTTGATGTAAAATAATCTGAGTGTCTTTGATAGCAGTGAAACAGTATTAATTGTTTTGTACATTTCTTGGTCACTCTTCTTAGGTGGTCTTCATAATCTATTAGAACTTTCAGCCAGATTTTTGTAATGTCATGCCTCCAGCAGTGATTAAATTGGTAATTAATGAACAGTCCTTGGCAACATAAACCACATCCCGTTAATTTTCCCTTTTGAGTTTTTAGAAGTTGTCGTCTCTGTCAGAAAGCATTGCGCCACCTTGCTACGGCCCCTTGGCATGAAACCACAACGGCTTGATTTTTTGCAGCCATTAGTAGATCAGAGCAGTAATTTCACAGTATTTTGGTCAGGGTAATTATAGTACCAAGTACCGAGTAGAGTTGGGAATTCACACAAGAAGTCCAGAAATACCAGGTGAGCTTCCTTGTGTTCACTGGGACGTTATGATTAGTTTAATTGGGCTTTGTTTGATTTCAGCCGCAGAGACTCTTTGTGCCACGGCACTGCAACCACTTTCCACTTTAGTGTTTCTGACCTGCATTGACAGGAACTGGTGCAAAAATGAACTCTTTGAAGTGGGACTCTTTGGAGAGGGCAACTAAAAAAGGGGGAAAGTGATGTGTAAATAGTTTACTGTAGCAAAGCTCGAAACTGGACCGACCACTCCGCGTTTTGCGGGTGTTGTAATTCAACTTCTTTTATATTTTCAGCTGGAACGGATAATATTTCTGCTATGTTTGTGCAAATGTTTAGTAAATTACTGCATTTAAAAACACAATCTTTTTTTAATCGCTGGCTTTTATATAGCACCTGCTGTTCCACCTTCCTTTGAAGATACAGTCGTTTCTCCCACCAGAAATACTGCGAATCATCTCTTTAGTCCTGCAAACAAATCTGGGCGAATGCATTAATGAGACTGCAGCTGCACTTAGTAGTTCACATGTCAGAAAATAGTAGGTAAAGGCATTCATACTTGAGTGACTGACTATAGGTGTAGCGGCCTTCAGCAGTACATTGTGCATGTTAAAGTTTAAATAGTCACTTGCCTGTTGGCTTCTGAATGAAAGGACTGTCACTGGTCACTTCTCCTGAAGCCTTAATGAAACCAAATAGTTTGCTACGAGTTTGGGCCTAACCATTGGGGTGTTTCATGCAGTCTTGTCAGTTGATGTTCATGAATTGACTTGAATGGAGATCAAAGTGTTTCTCAAAATGGAGAAGCGGGGAGAGAGACAGCTCCTTCAATTGCACCACAAGAGCTAATCAAGCCATCAGTTCTTTATGCACTCTGCGTGCCTTTAGAATTTAATACCCAATGGTTTGTCAGGACAAATTGAAATTCGGAGGTTGGGGGGGGGGGGGTGGCCCTCTTCGGCTCGCTGCAAATAAAATACGCGCTTCATTCTTCTGGAGGCTCATTTTGATAAATTTTATAATTTAATGTAAAACTGCAATGTTGATTAAATATTTGGGGTTGAAAAAAAAAGTTAAGGTAAAGGATTCAATGGGCATTATACGCCTTAGCGCTGATTAAAGATCCTGGTTTAAAGTGAAAGAGAAACTAAACTCAGCGTGATTTTTTTTGTTTCTTTGGTTGCTAATGAACTTTTTTGCTGAAACATTTTAAATTGGATTCAGAAGATAGTTTTTTGAGTGTCAGTTAAAACAAAGTCATGTGAAAATGCCTCTCTCTCTCCTTCCCTCCCTCTCTCTCTTTTTAATTGATATGATTTAGGCAGAGGAAAATGGTAAGGGGGATTTTTCTATTGCAGAAGCAATTTTTAAGGGATTTAGTCTTATTTAGCCTGAAGGTCTTCACACTAATGAGAGCACTTAAGTTACGTCCAGGCGTTGATTAGACAGCTCATCTATCAACTGGAGCATGAGAATTTGTATTTTAGGTACCTTTTATACATTATAAATGTATATGCTTTTTTTTTATTACTTTAGACTTTATTTTCCACAAATTTTTAATTACCTTCTTTCACATCCCAGGTGACTGTAATGCAGCTGACAGAGCACAAACGGTAACAGGGAAATACTCTACATTTGATGAGAAATAATATCGAAACTCTATCTGTAGAAATTGGCATGGCGAATGCAAATTGCTACCCAGATACGTTCCTTAAACCGCCACAAGCCCCCTTAAAGCCTAAATACATTTATTCAGGGAACGCGGAATTATATATATTAAAAAATGCCCAACCCCTCCCCCCCCCCAAAAAATTGTGAACGCTCTGTCTACCTGTAGTTTTTTTTGCCGTGTTTAAAACACAATGGCATCTTAATTATTTTCTGAACCATTCTGAAAAGTACAGCTTTTGTAACTTTTTGACATTTCAGGTTTAAAAAAAAAAAATTAAAACGTTGCCACCAGCTTGCACTATGAGCAGCCTGTAATAACAGTTAAAAAAGCTTTCTGAACTATTTGACAAGATTTCTTAGTGCTGAGGCCATATGCTGTAGCCTTTAAGCTATTTCTTCCTATCAGTTTCATTATCACCTGCCTCTGAGTCTCCAATATCATCAGTAAGCACATGCAGAATCATAATTATGCCATGTACAAGTTCTTTGATAACATGTACAGTTTTCTTCTTAATTCTTTATCAAATGCATTGATCGTGGCATGTGTGCATTGATCCAGGTCCACCATCTGGCTGTGTGTGATAAGCACAGTGGCATCTTTGCATTTCCACTGTCATTCATTGCGCTACAATTTGGCTGCAGGGGAGTAGTGGCTGGGATTAGCCCTGTTCTGCTACTTACTTGCATTTTAAGTTGACACCTCTACAGCGGCTCAGACCACATTACAAACTGAAACACATACGCACGACTTAGTGATGTGACACTCCTCAATAAGCTTACTCCACTAGCTACTCAACAATCTGTAATTGGATTTGTAGGAATAACAGCAAAAGATTTCCTAAGAATTGCTGGGGACAGAAGGTGAAGTTTTCTCATTATTGGCAAAAGGCTAGGTATAGATCCTAGGCGATTGGTATTTTCCATTAAAAACAAGCTGCCAGCAGTTTGCAGGACACTTTCAAAAAAACCCAGCAAAATAGGATCCAGGGAGGCATAGGGTTTGCACTTGTTCTATCCATTCTCATCACACGCAAGCAGACTGGGATCCCACCACCCTCCCCTGAAAATTAAGAGAAGGAGGGGGGGGAAACAACTTTCGGAGGCGCCCTGCAGCCTGTTCCGCTTTGTTCGGCTGGGAGTGAACCGGGAGCATTCCTCAGGAGGGCACGTCCTCCTCCCTCGGCGCGGGGTTGCCTGCCCGAGAAGGAAGCTTCCCAGGATGGCAGTCTGAAAGATGCTGCTCTCCAGCTTACGCATCCCATACACTTGCCAAAAGTCTTTGTTTCATAACGCCACTTTTTTTTTTTTTTTTTTTTTTTTTTAAATTATGAAGTCAAGTTTACACAAGAGAAAATCCCTTAAGTGGAGCTCAGCAAATGTTGACTCCTACAATGAGTAAGCAGCTTCTTTAACTTCTGTCTGTAACTCTGCTGTGGAAAGCCACAGAAAATACCATCTTTAGACTTATTGATCTCAGATGGGACGTTGTGCCCTGTCTGGATGATGGCATTATTTCAGATTATTTCTCAGCCTGCACACTTGAGACCTTGTTTGTGGGTAATGCCAATAGCATTGACAATCATGATGACAGGCGTAACAAGCTTCTGGATCCCGACGCCTTAGGTGATTGTTGTCCTTAATTATACTTCCCAGATGAGGGAGAGCACAAACTTGCCTAAGCAGAGAAAATTCCAGGGAAGAAGTTAGCGGAGGGCTTTGTCGCTGCTTTTGGTTTAGACCGAGTTTCTCGAAGATCTTTCCTGGGAGCCCTGTCGGTAGGCAAGGCTGCCCTCGCATTGTTCACCGGGAGAGCACCTCGCTCTTAGTATCAGTGCAGGCGAGCAAGAAGAGGAGGAGAAAGTGTATTTGGAATTAGGTATTTCAGCCTGTCCTTAAAACTTGCCGTAGAGCCCAGTGCAGTGTGAAATAGAAATGCTTGTCTTGATCGGTGTGTAGATGTGCAGCTCCTAAAGGGTTAAATGGGTTAAATCTTATTTATCTGAATAGAACTGCAGGGCTGTTTTGCAGAGTGCTGTAGCACAAATACCTATGGTTCACTTTGACGTTACAATTTTTTTGTTGGTTTCTTTACTTTAAATACTTGAACTGTTAGACCTTTTACTTTTTTCTCTGAGAAAGATGTATTTGTACCAGATTAGAAAAGCTAAACTGTTTCTTTACATTGAATAATCAGCCTGTCATGACAAATCTATCTCCTTCTGCATGAGTAGGTGCCAGTTTGACTAGCTTCTTTTAGGCTCACACTGGGTTTTAAGCTGGATCCATGTGCATGACTGGCAGTGCATTTGTTGGGCCAGATCTAAGGAGCCAGAGAGCGTTCAGCTCCTTTTTGCCTACAAAAGAGCAGCCAGACAACCAGCAAGAGGCCTTGGATGTAGCACAAGGTGATACTTACTTAGTCAGCCATTCTTTTTTTTTTTCCAAATATATGTATTTTTTTCATTCAGTAAACTAAGAGTTTCTAAATTTCACAATGACACAAGGAATTAAATTATCAATGGTTTGTTTTTCTACAGCCACCATTCTTCACACCAGAAATACTGTACCAAGGGAATTGTAGGTTTTTGAGAACAGCATAGATTATGTTAAAAAAAGAAATAAAAATAAAAAATTGCTGGCTAACATTTCTTTAAAAATACCTCCTAGGTTTAAGGAGATGTTTTCCATTTTATAGCCACCCCCCCCCCCCCCCCATTTTAGTGTGAATTTTGGGGGCTTTTTTTTCTTAAAAGGGACAGCTTTGTTAAGACATTGTTTGTGATTCTTCCAGTTTTTTACTTTGGGCTACTTCTGTTTTCATTCTGTCTTGTCTCATTAGTCCTTCAGTGCCATAGATCGTAAGCCAATAGCTGCTTCTTTATGACAAGTGATTTAATACCTTTTGTGGTACACATGCATGAAAAAATATTTTCAAGCTACGTACAGTTTATTGGTAGTAAGGTAACTGATGTAGACACCAGGCAGAAGGCAGAAAAATATCTAAGATGTTTATGTCTTTCTTTGCTGACCACTTCCTACGATCTGACTAGCCACAGAAATCCAAAGCCAATGCACTTTTGTTTATGTCGAGTGTTCCCTGCTTAGCAATTCATATTTCGCTCACTACCTGTGTATTTTGAGCTGTTCTGAAACAGTAGTAGAGACCAAACATAAATGTGGTCCCCAGGGTGATCAAAGATTTAATCTGACCAGATGGGACAAACTTGAGAAAGATTTTGACTTTCCACTCTGTTTTGCAACAAGAAAGGCTGATTTTTTTTCTCCCGTCCTTTCTTTGTTAGAAAAGGCAGAGATCAGGCTATCCCCAGAGAAATGAGCAGGTGTGGCCATTTACAAGCATGTCTGGTTATATTATAAACCAACATAAGAAAAGTTTGAAATGGTTTGAAAAGATCTGCTAAACAGTTTTAATGTTTCATCCCAAATCCTATTTACTCAAACAAGAGCCGATCAAGGTCACAGTAAAACCCAGCCTGCCCAAACCTTTAAAGCTCGTGTAATTTTTTTTTATTATTATTTTTTTATTCTGTCTTCTCTACTAACTGAATAGGTACATTTTGGTAATCCTTGCCTCTGGACAAGCACAGAAGTCTTTTGCTTTCTGAATGGCTAATAACAGAGCCGTTCTTCCTGTCTAATGATGAAAGAGGTGGCAGTCAAGTTCTTTTTCTTAGATGTACTGTGCACTTGGGGCAGACCACGGACAATTTTGAAACCTACAGCTACCCGAATCGCTCCCCCTCATAGGTACAATTCTGCTTTAATTTTGTTGCTGTGGAGTATCACTAATTTACTACCTTGCCCCCTGTCCCCCCCCCCCCCAGTCTGTGGACACAGTAAAGAATTTTCTTTTTAAACATCAAATAATTGCAGCTCATGGGATTATATTTTTGTGTAGGGAGAGGACAATATGTTCTCAGACTTCTGGTGTAAACTGGGTTTGGATCCTCCCAAAATTCTGCCAAAGGACGACTGAAAATCCCTGGCAGAGGTTTCTGTTTTGTTTTGTTTTTTGTTTTTGTTTTTTTTAAATTGAGATAAGATTGCAGAATTTTTAGTGATTTAAGGAGACAGGGTTTATGGGGGTGGTTGGAGTTTTTTTCCCCCCCTTCAAGACTCCACCATTCTCAATATTTTACTGAGTTAGTCAGCTCTCAGCTTCTGCCACCGCAGACCAGCATTGCTGGCCAGGTAATGATCTCGGAAACTGCCCCGCCACTGCTTCACATTCGAATTCACCTTCCCAAATCCACAGCATCATTTTTGGCCAAAGTAACGTCAGTCACTGCCATCTGCGGCGAGTACAAAAAGGACCCCCTAATGGCAGCCATTTTTATTTGTTTCTTAAGATCCAAAGGCTGCTGAAAGAACAATTGGATAAAGTTGAGGATTGGAGAAGCTTGATTTTCTTGTTCCAGTGAAATGAAACTCCCGTCCTTTTTTTCTTCCCCTTCCCCTTAAAAGCTGGAGTCTGCTAGGGGGTTGTAGCTGTGTCAAAGCCGTTGGGATGCCACTGCTGATCACTTTAATTACTAGGACTAAGGAGGATAAAATTAAAAGTAGCACCATTGAAGCAGTGGAAGAAAGCTTGCCGAGATGTCGGTGAACTGTGAAATATAAAAATTGCATACCAATACATTTTTATAGGAGGGAAACAAGGAATTACATTACTTATTCTTGAAGAGTTTGTCCTTAAATGGTGAAGTTTTCCTCGCCATGCATCCGCACGGCAGATCTTTAGACCATTACAAAGTAATGGGGGGAAAATAACAGAGCAAACTCTAATGTCTCTTTGGCATGTCAGGTTCATGTCAGAGGGTGAAAGATTTTACTGGGTTTTCTCTTCAACTCTACGGGGGAAAAAAATGGCTGTAGGTGTGTTTGCGTGGTCCTTTCTTGGTGCAGAGCTTCTCCTCGTGTCTCCTTTTTTTTTTTTTTTTTTTTTTTTTTTTTAATATCTATGTTCATGCCTCTGTACCTCTCCTGAGCGCTTTCCTTTCTGTACCTCTCCTGAGCGCTTTCCTTTCCGAAATCTAGGGGAATGATTTGCTGTTTAATAATTGTTCTGTACCTTAAAACTTAACCTACCTACTTTTTCTGTTCTTGCTTTCGTTGCTCCTTCCACCAGTGTTTCCTGTGCCAAGCTCAGTTACCGAGGATTCAAATACCTGAATTGAATTTAAGCAAGAATTAGGCTGTTTTTTCTCTTATCTGCTGGTGATGATTGGCTTAATCAGCACAAACACAAGCCACAATAATCTGTGTTTGCTTGGAGATCCCTGGGATGTTAATGACTATGCTAATAATTCAGGATACAAGTTCTCTTTCAGGAGGAGGGGAGAAAAGGAGAGGGGGGAATCAGCCTGCTCACTTTAGGGCACATTTGTCACAAACATGTAACTGGCCTTATTTTACACTACGTGGGCTACAGTAGATTAAATTGTTTGATGTTAAACCACATGGGAATCTTCATATAAATCTTGCACATTCCTTCTTAAAAGTCCTTTAAATCAAACCCACAAATTCCTGTATCCCAGAAATTACAAATAGTAGAGATTTGCGCACTTTCATTTCATGTAAAATTCTATGTAATTTATGTTACCGAATATCGCGGGCCGAAATAAAATCGGTTGCTGTATCAGCTGGCTGGCTAGAAATTTAATCTAATTGATCTATTATAGTGCATGAGAGCAGGGGGAAAGCTTTCCAGTTGTCTTTCAGATGTGTACTTTACCAAATAAGTTTTTGATAGAACTGTTGCTCTGTGCCTTCTGGGAAGTTAAAGGGTGAGAAAGCAAACAAAGCCAATGTGCCATCCCGCTGCCTTGCAGGGCCCAGGCAGAATTGTCTTTCCAGGGAAAGGACATTAGGAGAAAAGTAAATCAAGGCAATCTGATAGGGAATCAGGGTTCTGTCACTCAGAGACAAGATATTGTGCTGTGTCCATATACTTTGTTTACTGTAGGGTTTTATGAGTTGTAACCTGCCCATGCAAGCTGTTAATGAGGCTAAATCTTGCTGCTTGAGGATTGAATTACAGCACACCTCTGGGCTAATGGTTATAAACAGAAAGTCCCATTAGGGCTGCATTCTGATTCAGTCATTTGCATTTTTTCTATTGTGCCGAGAACAATGCTGAGTAAATAGCTACAAACAAACAATTTACATGGAAATGGGTAAAATGTACCTAATTAGTATTTTGCACTTGTTTTATTAATGATTGCTTAAACTAAATAGCACTTAGCAGCAGCTCTTACCAGCATCTGCAGGTGTGGGATGCTCAGTTTCTGGGTTGGTGGGAAGGCTGCCAGGACAGCTCTCCAATATTAGGCAGTTTGTTGTATTCCACTTAGTTCAAGTCAACTGCCTATACCTGGGTTTTATCCTGGTCATTATGTCAATAATACAAATTTATCGGTAGATTTGACTTAAAGCCAAACGCTGACTTTGATGTGCTTATGAGAGTTTCTGATATTGAGGGGAGGGAGAAAACAGTCCTAACTCTGAAAAACTCATATTTTTAAGGTGAAAACTGGAATTGTTTCTCTTATGGTTTAATGGGTTCTTATAGATATGTTTAAATGCATCATTTTATTAATATTTTTTTAGTATGGTGGGTTAGTCTTTTCCAAAATTTCATGCTGTAGAACTCTGCTCATTTATGTAACTGAAATATTATTGTGCTTCTAAGATAGTTAATAGCTTTAGTGGGACAGCACTACCTGGGATGGTTCCATTATGATCTCTTTAATTACTGACTAAAGCCCCACTAGTAGGGTGTTTTAAAGCGATGCAAAGTTTTTTCTGCTTGGGCATCTATTGTTCTTTCATTAATTTTCATTAGTTTATTTTTTTTTAAAAATGATGTATCCATTGAAGTTGAAGGATTAGATTCCTTTCCATGCCTCAGATTCAATGTCAGTTTACGCTTTGAAGTCAGCTTGGTGATTGGAGTAACCGAGAGTAACATCTGGCTTCTCATTTCAGTTCTGTGAGAGAATATTACTCAAACAAGTAATTCAATTTAGTAAAACCATTTTTATAGCCACGGTAAAACTTTTTGTAGTTATTACTTTGAGACAAAAGTGTCTGAGAATTTTCATCAGCGTATTTTTATAGAACATAATTTATAAACGCTTTAAATTGCAAATAATTAGGTTTCTAACACATTAATAATTTGGGGAATGCTTTAAAAAAATTTGATTCATAGATGTCTTTAAATATTGTGGTGTGACACCCAACTGATATCGAGCATCCTATTTATAATGTGGGCCAAGCACCATGCTGTAAACCAGTTACTATCATGATGATCAGATTGAGAACGAAATTGCATTTCTGTCAATTACTGAGTTGGCAACTGTTCAATATATCTTAGCAGCAAGATGAAGAGCGGCGTCGGCAGCTGAGAGAGAGAGCTCGTCAGCTAATAGCAGAAGCTCGATCTGGAGTGAAGATGTCAGAACTTCCTAGCTACAGTGAAATGGCTGCAGAAAAGTTGAAAGAAAGGTCAAAGGCATCTGGAGGTGAGCTGAGGAACCTTGTATCTTATTCCTATGGCAACCTAGAAACCAAAGACTTTTTGGGTATCACTTTTATTCACACTTCAAAACATTGTTCATCAGGTGCACATATCAAAAGACCTGGCCGTAGATATGTTTCCTAAATCAGTGTTGTGTCACTTAATTTCCAGCAATTAAAGCAAAAGCATATATGTGATTGAAAGAAAAAGATGTTATGTGAACAAGTAGCTCATATTGGCCCATTATTTACAGATCTGTCGTTACCCACAGTTTTTTAGAATTTTATGATTGTTGGTTAAAATCTCTTCAATATATATTTTCATATAGGAACATGGACATAATTTTGGGGGAAAACAATGTTAGAAATACTTAAGAAACTTTATTTTGTATTAAATGTGTTCAAAAGACTGCTTGGGAATAGAATTTTAAAGGTGGACCATAGGAGGTGGGGGCAACAACCTTGTGATTTTAAATGGCAGTCTTTTGACATACCACTTGCCTTTACAGGTTTTGAGTTGTAATATTGCTATAATGTTATTAAACTGACTTTGAAATGTCATTAAAATTCATATACCTGCCAGTGCTACGAGCTGGAGTAATGTAGTGTCACTCAAACTCAAATGGGTGCTGAGCACATGTTTCAGTACAGGCTTCTTGCTCTTTTAATGTCTTCTACATATTGTAAGGGGAAGCTGTGTTTCTCATACTAACACGTAATTGTAAGCCAAAGTGTCAGGAAAATCCAGCTTTACGTTCACAATGCACATAGATTCAACAACGATATTTTTTTTTCTTCTCTACTACGTGTGTTTTATATGCACATATATATTTAAATATAGTCTTATTGCACCATAAACCCTACACTTCTGTTCCATTTAACACCAAAGAGAAAAGCAGTTAGTTGTACATCTCCCTTTGGGTCTGGTCTTCAGTTTTCCTCTCTTTGCCCAGTAAACCAAGTTTGCCAACATAACTCTCTTTTGTGATAAATAGGGAAATTACATCCTTGATTGGGAGGGAGTAAGACAGGCTGAGCAAAATGGCGCAGTACTTGTATATTAAGTAGACTATGGTGTTCTTCATCCCTCTTCACAATTTATGACTCCCCGTCCTACGTTATTTAATTACTTCCTCCTCACTGTTTATCGTGCCTGTACATAGCTACTCCTGCCGTCTCTCCCCTCCAAGTAAGGTATAGTAAGATACTTTCTGGGTATCTCCTGAGTGCTCAGATGGATAGTAGTTAGCCTGTTTTGTCACAGCGACTCACTTATAGTGTTGCTAAATATCCCAGTATGATGCTTTCTGGGATGTAGCCTTCCCTGTTCATATTTTCCTCTGAATTTTGCCATTGTTCTTCCTGCCGTTTGTTCAGTTTATAAACAGTCTCAGAGGTAGCTTTGCACTGTGCATATATATTTAAAAAAAAAAAAGTATATATATAGATTACATATGCACTCAGAGAGTTTCAGTGCTATTAGAGGAGGAGACAGTATCAGTACTGATGGCAGCTTGTTTATAAAGTTATCACCACTATACCTGTTGGGTTTTATCCAGTATAACAATTTCACTGTTTTCTACTTTTGCATGTGCTCTGAGTTATCTCCTTGGTTTATATTTCCTACCTGGATTTTTCTTTGTTCATACAGTAGTTCAGCCAAGCTATTTGATCTTTGTTCTTTTCATGTCAATGTGCATTTTATAGCACTTTCTTTTACTTATTCATTCTCAAAAAGCTTTCCTAATGGCACATCTTCCACATACTTCTACCACACTGGTGGTAATGTCAGGTGCCACACTAGATCTCCACTCAAGAAATTCATTTTTCTAAAATGGGGTAGTTCTGTGAAATGGCACCAACACTTTATAAACCAAATAAATTACAATTATTTCTGGGTTTTGTCTTTTTCATTTTTTGATTTCCACCAAAAATTAGGATTTCATAGACAAACTCCTTATTACAATTGGATTCTGAGTATTGCCCCTGACTGCATTCGCATGTAGTAGGTTTTTTTCTGTGTATAGTCCTGTATACAATATGCAAGACAAGTTTATAGTAATATCTTATGTCTTCCAAACTCTCTTGTCCATTATGCTTCATTAATCTCTTCTTCTGCATTGATTGCTACATTTTAGTTTACAAAAAGGGAATGTACCAAATCATTTTTCTCTCTCTCAATTCAGTTATTCCAGAAAAAAGTGACATTTCAGCTTTAGGATTTTGGAGTTTTTAAAGACTAACTTCTTGCTCACTATTGTAGGTGAAAATGTGATCTCTTCCAGTGTTTCTATATGCTCATCCAGAGTTTCATGCTTTGGCACTGGTGCTACATTCTGTTAAAAGGCTTTATTTAATCATGGTCTGAAAAACTCAAATGCCTATGGCAAGTTGAAACTTTTCTGGATAAGCAGCATCCTTTGGTACAAAATCCAGTCTTTTTCATAGGTTATTTGACGTGTGAGACACAAAATACTTCTTCCTGCCAACTGCCAGAGGGTTTGGGATGGCAGCTTCAAATTTATTCGATGTCCTACTAGCTGCAGGCTGGTAAGTGGATGCCTTGAGATATGGGTCCAGGGACAGTATCAAGATAGGAATCCAAATATCCTCCCTTTTCCCAGCAGCGACGACACAAAGGAATTGACATCTTATCTAGGTATTGTCCCCATGCAGTGGGACACCCGTCTACTCTTTTGGGATTTGGGTGGTGTGTTTTCTTTACTCTCTGGCACATCTCCATCCTTTTTTTGAGATGGTGTCTTTGTGTGGATGTGGCTTGGATCTGGAGGTGGTGAGTAGGCAGGGGAGGGAGGGAACAATGGAGAAGACAGGGGGTAAGACAAGCATAGTGTGAAGAGGCTCTGGTGAAAAAAAGTGCCAAAAATTGGCAAAACTGGGAGGGGAAAAGAGAATAAACACAAGAATGGCACAGAAAAGAGATGTTAGAAGAGCAGGGAGGGAAAACACAGGAGAAGCAGCATCCAAATGTATTATAAGACAAAAAAAGTTTTCAAAAATTTTGGAATTAATAACAAAAGCTGGAAAGGTGTACTGCAGTTAAAAAACTTACCAAAGAGAGCCAACCAGCATTGCATTGCACTTGTATGCTTACAATTTTCAGGGTACGTTACAGATTTTACTGCTGAGGCAATAATTTGGAGGGAATGTACATGGTAGCTCAGGCTTACTCATCATGCTTAGTCTCCAACTCATAAAACAGTGTTAAGTCCTGAATTTAATATTTTTAACAGGCAGTATTTGTATCTGCTGGCAGTTACTGCTGTACTTTCTTGTCCTGACATCTGATTTCTTGTACACTGAACCAGTATTTCAACTCTGCATTTCTTCCATTCCCCACCTTTGCTTCCTCTATTACTGTTGAGATGCTCCTGTCACATCCTGTAGCCTTAAAGTGAACTGTCTACCTGAAAGTAAATAAACTAAATATCTGAATATCCACAAACTTGAAGGATTTCCCAGAGACAATCCTGGAGGCATCTTCCCTAAAGAGCAAGTACTGTTCATGCAACTCCAGTGACAGCTTACATATGCTTCTCCCACTAATGTGATCCAACCCCCATCAATGCTTTTACCTCTCTATGAAAATTGTTCCTTTTTAATTTTGTCTAGAATTCATGCAGTCTGCTGCAACTCCTTCACATGTGGACAAGCTTAAACCAAGTCAAGAGAATATCAATTTAACCACAAATTAAGCTTGAGCTTAATCTGAATAGTAAGACATATGAGCTATTGAATGCCTCTGGATCTTTTTTCCACCAATATTCTGGCATTTCCATTTGGTTCCAAACTATTCTTATTTCACTTTCTTCAGTCCAGACTGCAGTCCAGGCTGTGTAGGTAGTGGTCAGTGCTGTTTAGTTGTTGACTTAATCCTTTATCTTTAATTTTGTTTGTTTCTTCACGACATAGTAAAGCTTTGCTGTCCTTCTAGGATCCAGATTTACATACTTTTCAAGGAAGCAGTTCTTTAGTAGTCTTCTAAATACGTGCCCTGGTTCTAGACCAAGTGCTTTAAGTTTTTCACACTAGTAATTTGCTCTTTTCATAAAAGATATCTGTTATCTCTTCGTCATGTTGTTCCTTTTATCATTTATAATTGCAAGATCTTGTTGTAACATGCTCCCTAAACACATTTCCCTTTTTAATACACTGGAAGAACATTGGACTGGGGAAAAAAAAAAAAGCTAGAGTAGTTTAAAACAAGGAATCTGTAGATTTTGAAAGATATTTGAAAATTTCTGAAATTACTTCAAATGAATGTGTTTAATTGAATTTTTTTTTTAATAAAGTGTAAATGTCCTGATAATAATATCCAGTCAAAGCCTGCCAAATTTAATTTAAATACTAGGTCAGGTCATTATCTGACACTAGGAACTGGTGTCTTCAACATTCCCATCTCTTTTGTTACCTAAAATGGTGGTGTCGAAGTCAGTGCCTCTGATCTCATCTCACTATATTAAATTAAAGAAAATCAAATAATCTAATATAAGCATTCCCTTAGTAGGCAGCAGTCTTAAACCCTGTCATCTTGTTGAGATTGTTTTGACACATCCAGCATCCTGCTGGATGACTGGTAGTTGTGAGCTGACCTTGTGAGCTGACTTTCTTTGGCTGCTTTGGAAAGTCATTGCCTGCCTCTAGGCTCGAGGTGGATTTGGCTTCCTTCTGCTGCGGCAGTGTCCCTCTTTCTTTCTCTTCCACCTCTTCCAAATGTCCATGACCCTTTGCTGCTTTTAGCCCGGTCATGCTTTCAGTGTGCCACTGTGAGCTCCAGGATACATTTGAGAGTACCATGGCCTGAGTGCCACTGAATTTCTCTGACACAATCATGAAGGACTGAAAATCATGTGAGAAGTCTAGCTCCTCATTAGAAAAAGTAGAGAAGCTTTGAAGAAAATTCAAAACTTCAGAATTGTTGCTGTTGCTGCTTTACCATTCTCTGTTTTCTCTTCAGTGTGCTTTTTACCCCATCCCTTTCTCCACTTCATGATGTTCATACTGTGCCCTTCTACTTTGTTCACCTACCTCTGCACTACCTGAAACAACTAGAGTCCAGATCACAGAACGATCTGTGTGAATTGAAGTGGGAACAGAAAGGATGTCGCAGAGAGTCCTCAGTGTTTTTGCCCACCCAGCTGTACACCTGAAGCACCATCTGTCAGGTCCCAGGTCTGGTCGCAGATCCTGGTTTGGCTGGGGAGAGATGTTCTTCTCCATCCATCTGCCTCAAGCTGGGGCAGTTTGGAAGAAAGCTGGCTCTTCCAGGGACCATTGAGAATTAGTGGAGAGGAGCCCAGGGAAATCATGGTGGTCAGCTGAAACAGAGGGGTCCTACTGTTGCTCCATGATACATGCAACAGATGTTGAATAAGACACTGAAATGGAAACTTCTTTGCTCCTGTCTGTCGCAGCAAGAGCCTTACCCTGAATTGGCAGAGGTCTGCAAAAGACATTGATTAATTACAGAGGAACTGAGAGAACAGCTGGTTAGAAAAGAGTAGCAGACATATAAAAAAGTCAACAGGCTCCTAAAATGGGAATTATAGGGACTGTGGAGATAGAGGGGTAAGGAAAAGAAATAACTGTATGACCTTCGTGTCAGCAATGTGGGCCTGAAGTGCAAACTTCAGGTCTGGGGATGAGGTTTAGTGTATTTCAAAGACAGATGATGAGTGATCAGCACCAATCCTGGTCTAAACTTCTGGTATTCAGGATTATGGCATCTTGGTGCTATGTTTAGGATCCTTTTTGTTTATATGACGTTTGAATGTACCAATGTCCAGTAATTATAATTAGTATTTTTTCCTATTGTGAAGTGTTCTAAAGTTCCTTTAGTTACTATATGTGTCTTCTTTCTCCAGACACACTCCAGCCTTCTCTTTTTTGTCATTTTTACATGCATGCATACATACATAGGAAAAAAATGTTCATATAAGTCTGAACAAGTGTAGATAGCATTTGATATGAGACTTGAAAGTGAGTAAATACAATGCAACTACATGCTTCGAAAGTACTAATCTAGCTTTTATAGACTTCAATTTCATTATATATTTGTATTGAAAATGTGAGTCAGGATTTTTTTCTGGGATCTGCTTCACGATTCAGCACTTGCTATTTGATCTTCCTCAGGTTACTTACTCTTTCTGTGCCATAATTTACCTACATCATCATCATAATTGTAATTATAATAATTGCCTACTTCATAAAACATTATGGGGCTCATTTACAAGTGATATTCATAAGCTGCTCTGAGAAACTCGGTAGAAAGATCTCATAAAAAATATAAAGTATAATTACAATTATTTTATTTAAAATGTACGTAGCTTACAAACAATGCTGATTCAAAGTAGTGCAGTAAGGCAGCAATCTGTGAGTGTGCTATTGTTACACCTGAGGTCAGCGCTTGCTAAGCGTGATGTTCCGGGTGGTAGTTCTCCTCCTCGTATCAGAAGTGGTAGGAAAAGCTAACACCTAAGCAAGGTACAGTGATCACTGGTCTACGATATATTGTGCAAAGTAAGGAGTAGCAAGTCTCACTGAGCTGGGAACTTGGTACCCGGAGCTGCTGCCTTTCTCAAGAGACTGCGGCTCCCAGGTCCTTCTGTGGGCCAGACCCATCCAAACCTGCTGTATGCCGGCTTCAGCACCCATTCTGCATTATAGAGAACTGGGAGCCTAGGGGAAATTATTCTGAATCCAGTTATAAGGAAAAGCACATGTGCTTTTCAGAGTTAACCAGAGATTCAGCGCAGAAAACAGCCACTGCTGAGGCCAGACCCTACTTTTATTGTAGCAGGTGTTTCCAGCAGAGCCCCCTGTGTGTATACTGAATTGCATCAGTTTAAAGATAAATCCATGAGTGGACAGAGTGAAATCTCCTTCCAGACTTATTTAATGATTTGCATTTTTATCATAACTCAGCTTGTTCTCTAAAGCATTCATTTTTTTTAGTGATGTGGTGCATGTACATAAGAAAATACTAACCTTCATGCTGTATGTTCCTACAGATGAGGATGAGGATGATGATAATATTGAGATAGATACTAACGAGGAGGTTCCTGAATGCTCTGTTACTGGAGGTGGAGATGAGCTTACTAACCTAGAAAATGACCTTGATTCAACGGGTAATTTAAATAATGGCTATTTTGTGTATTTTGCATGACTAACACTCCGTCATCATATAAGTACTGATGTGCTGCTTCTCTCTGTCATAGCTTTATTCCTTTGTGCCTTTTCAGGTCTTTTAAACCCTAATGCTTATTCTTTTTCGATGTTTTGCATTCATGTTTAGTTGAAATTTAAAATCAGCAACAAAATCATTATTTCCAACAATGGCAGATTTAAATGCCTCTTGCTGTTTCACGGGGAAGGGCACCCCAGGTCAGATTTGTACAGCAGAGACACCTGAAATCATCCTCCCTGGATTGTCCCAGCAAAGCAAGGTGGGCAGTCCAGAGGAGTGAGCAATCGCGTTGGTGAGTACAGCTGCTGCTCTCTTCACTGACATCCTGGACCGTGTCATCAGTGAAGAGGAGCAAGCATGTCTCTCTTTCCATGTAGGCTTGGTATCCTTCTGGTTCCTTCCTGAGGACCAGTTCTTGTATTTATACCTTGTTGCTCCAGTGGGGACGTGAAGGTATAAATTTGAACAGAATTAGTCCTATTTACTTTACAAAGTTCAAGTAATAGATTTTTAATAACACATTAAAAGCATTCATATTCTTGTAGAAGTGCTTGTGTAATCTTAGCACATGCTGCTCAAGTAATAATAAATCATAGTAGTGGTATTTCCCATTTCAAAAATTGTAATCAAGCAAAACTGGAGTTCAGGTTCCTCCATAGATGATAAATATGTCAGGATCTTACAAGGGAGATGCATATTTAAAAAGGTGCTAGATCATCAAAGATGTGAAGGTAATTGCCCATCAGTAAGGGGCTCCTCTGTTCACAGAGAGTTACTGAAGGAGTTTGTTCTCTGTACAAGTCTGCCTGTTACCAGCGGCCCTCGGCATTGCTGAGAGCCTCTTTGTAGTATGGTGTGCTTCTCTGCCAGGGCGTTTCTGCTCCCTACAAGTTAGCTTGAGCCTGGAGAAGTGCAGCAAGCCCAGGACAGCATCGGGATAAAGGCAGTGCTAGAGAGAACTTCTTACAGCATCCTCTGACTTGGTTCTGCCCATGCCAACTGGACCCAAGTTTGTAGCCCATAATATATTGAATCAAAAGACTTCATTTAGTGTTTGCTCTTTGTACATTAAACTGACAGCGATGTGTATATAGCCTTTTCTTTCTAGTCTTTTTTAGATGTGAAAGATTTGAGTCATATCCTTTATTTTTTTTTATTTGAGGATTTCCAAACACATAAGAAAATATATTTAGTGTTTCCAGCATTTGAGCTAAGCTGATTTAGAGCAGAATCCTGTCAAATAATTTTCCAATAAATACTGGTTCATTTTAGGAGAAATAGAAAATCGGTAAATGAATATTCCTGTCACATAGCCCCAGTGATTTACCCACGTTTATTTCTGTGACCCTTTTTTCTTGAGAGAGACCTTCTCAGGGATACAAACCCACTACCCAACGCTTCATCTATCACCTACAAACCCACTGCCAAATGCTTCATTCATGGGAAGACATTCTGGAAAAAAACTGAGACATCACTTTGCAGTTAGTCTGCACAGTAGTCAAAGGGATGAACGAGTAAGGAAGGGGATGGGCAATAATACAGAAAGCAGTCTAATGCTGTGACAGAAATCAGTGTACACAGATTTCGGTGGGATTCTGCCAATTCATACCAAGTTCTGATGAAGGCTGAATCTCCTGGGAGCACCTACATGCACAACTGCAAGGGACATTTCACATTTGGGATCATTGCGACCATCTTAATTAATTTGTTTCCCGCTGAATCTTAGTCCCTCCCATCTCTCTCAAGAAGAGAAAACTTTTTTTTTTTTACTTTTACTGCCAGTTGTTGGTTTTAAATATTGCATCTGTCTGTATTTGTCAGTACTATTACCATACGCTGCTGTGAATGTATCTGATAAAATGTGAACCTCTTATATCATAGTTATTACATGATGTTTATGTATAAACCCACGAGAATGTGCATGTACTTACATGTGAGCCTCAATTAAGGGCACCCTGACTGGGTGTGCCAGAGGAAAGGGAAACTATCCTTCGTCATAACCCAACCCAGCCCATTGCTGCTACAGTCAGGCATCATTTCATTGCCAGCATGCCAAAAATATTTTGGCTAACGTGAATTGGAGCACTCCAAACCTTGGAAGGAGCTGTGCAGTAAAACAGTCATGGCTCCACTTCCCACACCAGCTAGAAGTTACCAGCCTGCAGTGAAAAACTCGGGCTGTGCCTATAGAAAAACATAGCAACTGCTACTTTCTCTGTGTTTGACCCAAGGCCCAGATGTACATGCATAATATACGCAGGTGATGCTGCATTTGCTGCGTTTCAGGGGCGATTTCTTCCGTGGTGCTGCATGTAGAGTATGTCTGGGGGCTTCTGCGCCAGCGTTATTCTGCCTTCCTACCCAGGGTTAGCTCCATAAATCTGTGCTGCGGTTTGTTATTAACACCTTTCTCCTTATTATGTGTGTATGTGTAGGTAACTGTGTGTGTAGGTGTGTTACAAATTCATATAGTCAATGGTCATGTACAGAATGAACGTTATTGGGAGGTAAAATTCTCTTATTTCTTTGGGCTCTGATCCAAGTTGCTAAAACTGATGAAAAAAATTTTGGGGCTTTAGCAGACTTTGAATCTGTCCCTTCAGTACAGTTACAAAGCATTTTACAGCTCTCATGCCTTCAACATATTCTATAAATCATAGTAAAATGTTACTAGAAAGCTGTCTCTTTTGATAATGAAATTTTAACATTGAGAAGCTGTGCCACGGAGCCTTAGGATGAATGAGTAATTCATAAACTTGAAGGGTTATCAGTACATGGAATATGTGATAAATTGTTATATGTCATCTTAAAATAAATGGCTCTTTAAGTGTGTTTTTATACCAAAGTCTAGGTATGTACAGGTTGGGAGTAACTTAAAGTAAACATTGTCTGCTTTCTGTGTTTTTTCATCTACTGTCTTCAAGCACATTTACTTGTTCAACTGAGTATTACATGTATTTTTTGGAGAGAACTTAGGCGTTTTCTATATATGTTACACAAATCTACGCCAATCCAATTTGCAAAAAAAAATTTTTCCTTCTAGTTTTTACTTTTTTAGTTTGAAATGATAGTAAAGTGAATGAAATCTACCTTTTAAATTGCTACATTGTTGTAGCGACTCTGTATTTAAATGCATCTCACTCTGTTGTATGTGGTATTTGCATATTTAGCAGAACAAAACAGTAAGTTGGTGGATTTGAAGCTAAAGAAGCTCCTAGAAGCTCAGCCACAGGTGGCAAATTCACTCTCCAGTGCTGCTCAGAAAGCTGTAACTGATAGCTCAGAGCAAGACATTAAGGTAAGTTTTGATTAATGCTTTTGTCTCAGTACCTGTGTGTTCTGATTTTGGGTTTGTACTTCGTGAGGAGGAAAATGATTTCTTATCAAATCTTGCACAGTAAGAAATGCAGAAAATCTTCATGGCAGTGCAGTTGCATAGTTTGCAATGCTCTGGGTTTTTTCCTGTTGGTTAATCAACACGTTTTCCTTTTTTTTTTTTTTTTTTTTTTTTTTTATCTTGATACTTGTCATTGGCATAACAGTAAGAGATATAAGAAGCATTTCTCAGTTCATATTGCTCGGGTTGTCACTTAAATCAGAAATACAGCACGGGCTTCATCCTGCTGCTGGTACAGTCAGCAGGAAGACTCTCCCTGACTTTACTGGAGCAGGATTGGACTCTGTGATTTGCTTCCCTCCCAGGCCTGACTCTCCGTTTTTTCTGTATTAAAATTAAGCTGTGGTACACTTTAAAGGCATACATACTTGGGTGCTTGACAACGAGTGCTTCTGAGAAAAATAGACGCGAGTATGCGGCGTATGCAGTCATTTTGCCTATTCTTAATGTTCACCATTTCAGCATGAAGCGTGCAGCAATCAATTTTCCATTTCATTTTCTTAATTAGACCCCTTGTGTTCTTACTATTATATTTTTTTGAAAATAGTCCCTGTATGTCATTAATATCCTTATGGCTCTGGGGCACTTCCAGTTGGGTATAACTTTTCACCCACCTGCAGTCTGGGGGGAGAGCACTGCTGACTGAAAGGATTTCCTTCCCCAGATACAGAGATGCTTTGAAGTCCCAAAACAATGACTTTCATTGCTTTTCCCTTACACTGTCGGTTCCTATAAATTGGTGATGAAAGTGTGTGGCAGCAGCAGAGGACTTTCGGTCTCTATCTTTGAACAAAAGGAAGCCTGGATCAAGTCTGATTTTTGCGTTCAATTTAGCTTTCTGCAGTGGATTTAATGCAAAATGAAGCTGGCCCAAGAATAATACAATGGATTGAAAAGGCTAACTGAATTAGCGGGCTTAGAGGAATACATTTGTAAAGTGGCAGAAGTCCCCAGTCATAAAAAGGTTTCTTAAAATGGGATTTACTGGCTAATCACACTGATATTTTAGCATGTTGCCAGGCCTAAAAAATTAGTCATGTTTGTTTATTTTGGTAAAGACTCTGGTTTAGGCTGTCAGATGGTTATTGTGCTAATAACAGGAAACCACCTTTTATTTAACCAGAATCATAACCACCCAATTAGTGGAGCTGAAAAGTCATCCAGAGCATATGAGCGATACTTTTTTAAGCTTAATTCGACAAATGACACACGGGCCGCCTCTTAGGGTAATTTGGTATCACCTAACCTGACGAAAATGGTATTTCTCTTTATGAAAAGCTTCTGTGAAGGAGTTGCTTTTTTTAAGGTACTCCCACAAAAGGTGCAACTTAACAGTTTATCTCTGTGCACATCTTTCTAAGGAAGAGTTGGAAAGCGGCATTATAAGGAATATATGGTGTCCATCTGTTCTCATGGAGCTCTCGGCATTGAGGTGGATTTGTTTTTTAATAAAATGCAGTTTACACATTTCCAAATGAGGCATTCTGTGTTTGTGGAAAAGGATAAACTGTTACCTTCCCTTGGGGATTGTGTATCCCTGGCCTCCTTGAGGCTAGAGAATAGGCCATTGGAGAACTCCCTCATTACCGATTGTCTCAATGCAGAGGAAGGGCAAAGTCTTGGTAGCTTTTGATAACCAGTTTCAGCATTCAGCAGGCTTAGCTATTAGTCATGCATCTTAGCCTTTCCCTATTTACTTTCAAAACACTTAATAAAAATAATAAAAGATTAGGTATAAAATGAAATATTTGTTTGGTACACAGCACCTCGGTATCTGCAGTTTCCACACACTGCGGTGGTTCAGTCTTCTGGGATATTTTGTGTTGATAGAACCATTTGAATTTGTTACCAGTATTAACATAGGAAGCCCTGGAAAAGATAATTGTAGTTTCCTTAGCTGTAAAGGGCTTACTTACAAATCTGGCTTTGGAAAGTTATAGCTGATGAAATGCAGTTCAGTGGGGTAGTATTATAATCCTACCTTTTAGCCTTCATCCAGCATTAGTGGTTTATCTCAATGGGCATAAAATTAGAAACTAGTTCTTCTTGTCATACAAGTCTGTGGGACTACAGAAAACGACAGATTTCTTTACCGGGCAGGGAGACAGGCTAAAGGCAACACGCTTTTAAAACGATACAGATCGTGTTCGGGGTAGAGACGCTGCTACTTGGCAGCAGCCTGCGCAGCGCTTGGCAAATCAAAGTTGCAAAGGAGCAATTTTTCATTTAAAATCAGAATCGGTGGCAAATACTTGTCACAATTAATAGGTCTGGCTGTTAAGTAAGTAGAGAGTCCTGCAGGAGGGTGCCCACATAGCAAAAAGCCAGTCGTTGCCACCACACATTAAACAAGAAAAAAAAAAGAAAAGTTAATCACTCTTCTTTTTTTCTGCAGCTGATACTTTCACCCTATATAAACCACAGCCCGAGTTGTGAAATCCTCTTTGCAAAAGCTGCGTCCTGTCCCCTCGCCGAAACATACCTTTCGAATTCATGTCTTCCCGTTTGTAAACAAAAGAAACTGTTGTGTGTCTGGGTTTTTTCCTAGCAGAATGGAGCAGAGGAACATCGTGCTGAGCGATTACAAAAAGCAGCAGAACGGTTTAGAAATCCCGTTGTGTTCAGCAAGGATTCTACCGTCAGAAAAACTCAGCTCCAGTCTTTCAGTCAATACGTGGAGAGCAGACCAGGTAGGAGAAAATATAAAACCTGTTTTCCCATCTTATGATTTAATAATATTTAACAATAAATATATGAAAACCTGATAATGTAAGTCCACATTTCAATACATAAATATCAAGCTTTATAATAATTTTACATGTCTTTCCCCTTTTTTCAAGAGATGAAAAGGCAGAGATCAATACAGGAAGATACAAAGAGAGGAAATGAGGAGAAGGCTGCGATAACTGAGACTCAGAGGAAGCCATCAGAAGATGAAGTGCTTAATGTATATTAATTTTTTGTCTGGTTTCATGATTGCTGATAATTCCAAACTGTATGTGGAAATAGTGCCTTTATTTGTTAAAATGAGATGTTAGGTTTTTTTAGATGTCAATCTCCAGTGCATTCAAAGCAGAGTGAGAGGGGTGCACTGTTGAATTAGTCTGCAGTGTGGTGATAATTGTCAGATAAAAAAAATGAATTTTTCAGAGTTCCACAGGCCCAGCTTCCTTGAGACATTTCCATCAGGGCACTTCCCATAAAGAGATTCCAGTATTGATCTACCGGGAGGATTTTAATTATTACAATAGCAGATACCGCAGAGCTGCAGTTAGAGGGAAGAGTCACATGAGACCTGCTAGAATTTCTCAGCCAACCCATTTTGTTGGCTTGGGTTAATGGGTGTTCAACCTTTCCATTATCCAGATCAGCCGTGAATTACTAGCTGAATGATGTTTGCATTAATATAATATATATGGTAATTTCTTCACTTAATTAACGGGGAGGTTCAGCTCAGTAGGGGTATGGGCTGATCATGTGTAAAATTGATTTGTGAGGGAAATATTTGATAGACCGCAGGGAGAAAGCTAGTTTTGATGGACAGCTGTGGGACAGAAGCAGGAAGAACAAGTTTTAACCTGATTTTTTTTCGTCTGGAAACACAACACAGCCTTTGATGGTGGTCATTTGTTGCTCTCCACAATTTATCTAAACACTTTTGTCACTTTTGCTGAAGGAATCTAGAGCTGGGTAGAGATTTTGTACCGGTGTCATATCTACACCGAAACATCGAACTTTTTAGGAGCCGTAGTTATTTTTAGCCCAGTTGTACTTTTACAGAGCTGAAAAGGTCTGGCAGAGTAAGCTCACATTATATATGCAGATGATACACATGAACTCTTGGGATATTTCAGTCTGACACAGCATTTCTTTTCATCTTCTAATAACAATTGTTAACAATTATGCATGCTGACATTAGGGAAGTTTTCATACTATTTTCAATTAATTATAGTTGATGAAAGGCAATATATTGCACATCACCTCGACTCCCCAGCCTGATTTTTTTCCCCCCCCCCCCCCTTCAGGAACTGCGCTCAGGGAGTTTTGTTGTTGTTGTTTTTCTGGCTATATGACAGGTAGAGAAGGGGTTTCCATTAGAGCTGATACTGTTGGCTGTTGTGTAGGAAGAGAAGGACCAAATTAATGGGGGCATAATGTGCTTAAATTCAGATACCCCAAATTTCAAAGTTCTGTGCTCGTTACTGGTCCTGGGAGCTCAGCCGTGCCATTAGTCTTCACTTTGAACATGTCTTTATTTGAAATAATATGCTGATGTGATTATTATACCTGTTGCCTGAATATGAAGCTGAATTGATGATTTCAGACACATTTACAGAAAAACAGTTGAAAACGTTCGGTGAAAGTATCTGAGACCCTTATGCAGCAACAAGTTAGCCTCCAGTAGGGAAATAAAAAAAAAATAGCCTCCATAAAACCGTGTATATTTTTCTGTTCCCAAAGGACAGTGATTTTAGTTGCATCCTTTACAGAGTGCAGGTGAAACATGGAATCATTTTGCCAGTTTTTTTTTCCCCAACTTTAAACCGTTCTCCAAAGCTCTAGGGCAGGAGTAGGAGGAAGAAGTGGATGGGGTTACTCAGAAGGAGTAATATTTTTTTTCCTAACTTATGCAAAAACATGCTGCAGGAATGACATTTCAGCATTGTATACATCTCATAATAACTGGGTACAGCCAAAACACTGTGTGACAGTTGTTAAGCCACTTGAGAATAACTTGGAAGTACTAAATGACTGTTCTTGGGCTCCTAGAGAGACAGCCAAACCACTTTGGAAATATTTGTGTGGTCATCTGTGGGGCAGTGCTGAGAAGTTACAGGGTACAAGACGCAAATGTGACTCATTAGTGTTTCCACAACTTTCTTGGTAAGGTTCAATACGATTTATCAACTCGGCATCCCAGGGCAGCCTCCTGGCTGAGAGTGAGCCTGCGCACAGGCAGGACAGCTCACGTTAGTCCCTGTGCACCTGAGCGTCTGCCCAGTGCCGCTTGTCACCACTTCTCAGGATAAGAATCACAGTTAGAGTAATTAGCGGTATTTTTACAGATCACTATGTAGCAGGGCAATTGCCTGTAGTCAAAGAAACCCAGAGAGGCATGATAGCCCAGGCTGGTGAGCCTCGGCATTACAGTTGACCCAGAGGAGCTAAATAAGCCACGGAGCTTGTGTCAGGTTTGGTTTTAATCTCAAACACCCACTTTTTAATTGTCGTTAGAGACTTTTGTGCTAGTTCTTCTAGCCCCTAAAGTTAGCGTTTTAAAATTGAGTAAGACCTGAATGGAGTGGAAATGGGACGTTAAATAGTGCTTTATTTGGATTACGTTTCCTTTCATTATGCTTTGTTACAGCAGCTTTTATGTACTTAGAAATAAATTAGAGGAATTTCAGAAAGCCAGCCAGG